>NW_028261391.1:37696392-38011392 GCF_051295495.1 Thamnophis sirtalis
TTGGTTCTCTAGTGACGCAGCACCTTTTATTTTCAGCAATTTTGCTTAGTTTCTTGGTTAAACAAGGTTCCATTTCAGAAATATTGTGTTGTATCATGCACTATGCCAATGCACAAATATAGTAGGTACCATTTTGTGCTTGTGCAATGGACAAAATGGCAGCTGCTGTTCTGGCAACTCTGTCAAGATAAAATTTATTTAAGTCAATACTTACTTAATGGATATTTCCCATACCAATACAAGAACCAATACAATTTTTCTACTCAACACATTCATGGTCTATACACACATTTTTGCATATAATTTTAATATAAATATTTCAGAATATTTTTAAATGACAAGCAAAGAAAACATGTCAATCATTTTGACATTACACAATGCTACCGTTCATTGATAACTTTAGTCAAATATTGTTACTAAAACAGAAAGTATATATAATTAATAAACAGTCCCTGAAAATCTCCATAAGCTTAGTTTGGCGTTAAAATTCATCCTCTGTTTCTGTATCCCACTCACAAGCTTCAAGCTCCTTCTCTTGTGGAAATTCCACCTCTACATTGTAGATAAAATCTGGGTCCTCTTTTCGTTTTCTGTTCTTTTCAAACAATTCATCCATAATTCTTTTCTTTTGGGCTAGCTCTTCATCGTTCAGTTTATTTAGGTCCTCTTCTGGATCCACTGTTTCATTCTGCTCAACTTGTTTCAAACTCTGGCTCAGAGTTTGTCCTTGCAGGTGGCATCTCAACAAATTGTGCAACTTTTTTAGCTGCTCCAAGGATACCCCTTCTAAATACGTTTTGTGCCGAGGATTATTCTTTAGCTGCTCTGCCGCTTTGCTGCAATCTGTATGAAAGGCCAAAATAATGATTATATTTTTTTTAAAAAAAGAAATTTTGGAAATGTGCATTAGAAAGGTTTTAAATAAAACAAATATGAAACTTATTTCTGTCTCACTACCGTTTGTGTTTATAAGATATAACACATCCCCATAGCTTAAAATCTACATTGATACAACATAAATTTGGTGGAATTCTGGAATTATTTCAATGTTTTGTATATACCCAATGTTTTGTAAAGCAAAGATGTCAAAATTGGGAACAAGCCTATGGGAAGTTGTTACAGCAACAGCCCTGCAGCTTTGAAAAGATATGACATGGCAAAACCTTGAGCAACAAATTCAGACAGTTGTTCCATGAAGCACCTTTTCAAATGGTTTCCAAACCTTTACAATTAATGCCCCAAATGTATTGAGAATAAGCTAGGTCAGTCCCAATGCTCTACAAATTTAAACAACTAATTTCCTCACCAACAAAAATGCGTATAGTCGAGGCTATGGTTTTCCCAGTTGCAATGTATGGCTGTGGACCATAAGAAAGGCCGAGTGCCAAAGAATTGAGGTCTTTGAACTATGATGCTGGAGAAGACTCCTGCGAGTCCCTTGGACTGCAAGGCGATCAAATTGGTCAGTCCTAGAGGAGATCAATCCTGAACTGCTCTTTAGAAGGCCTGATCCTGAAGATGAAACTTAAATACTTTGACCACCTAATGAGAAGGAAGGACTCACTGGCGAAGAGTCTAATGCTGGGAACTATTGAGGGGAAAAGAAGAATGGGATGACAGAGAATGAGGTGGCTGGATAGAATCACTGAAGCAGTGGTGTGAGCTTAAATGGACTCCAGAGGATGGTAGAAGACAGGAAGGCCTGGAGGAATGTTGTCCGTGGGGTCACGATGGGTTGAACACGGCTTCGCAACTAACAATTTCTTTTAGAAACGGGGTCATACTATGTACATTCATATTGTCTCAATATACCTGTCTCTTATAAATATAGATAATAAAATCAAATTTATAAAACGAAGTGAGCAAAGTATGGAGTCAATGAAACAATTCCATTCCTAAATAAATGCAGAAAAAATGGGCACTGAACACTCTACGTGCATGAGAAAATACCAGTGATAAATTTGAAATATATCCTATTGTACCTGAGAATTTGGTAAAATTCCTGAGAGGCATGATGCGCTGGCGCAGATTTTTCTTAAGCTGATCTTCATAGATCAAAACGATAGATGGAGGCTGTAACCGGATGCCACACTTTTTGGCAACATAAGACATCCCAGCTTCTGCTGTAAAGCTCAGCAGGGACAGATCCCAGCCATTTAGTTTTCTTCGGAGAAAACTATACTCGGGATAGGGCAGCGCTGCATTTAAAAGGAACACCGCGCGATTTTTGGCGGTTTACTGGATGCGTTCCGCGTAGCGTCGTTCGTCGGGCAGTTAAAGGGGTCAAGCCGGCAAGCAGACGGCTTCCCGCGGGGTGTGTGTGTTTTATCCAGCACTCCTCGAAGTTGCCATTTTTCTGCCGTATGGTCAGGTTATTAATTAAAAGTCCGGCCCGTTCTTTTCCGTAGTGACAAAGAAGGACGAGCCCAGGGACGCGAGAAAGGAGAGAGTAGGGTAGGATGCCTCGCAGCGAGGAGAGGTTGTCGCCAGGCCAGCCAGATCCCCGCAGGACGCAGGGCGGTTGCCTACTCGAAAGAAGGCGCTGTTCAAGGCGGATGAAAGCAGCGCTTTCCACTCTTGACTTGGTAGACTCGCCGATCCTGTCGTGCCTCAGCCTGTCTTCCGCTATAGCCGCTCCTGCGGATTGAAATCTCTCGCTCTGCTCTCTTGAAACCGTTTAGGGATGCGGGGCTCCCCGTAAAGAGACGCCGAGACTGGAGCGCCTCCTCCTCCGCCCCCGCATCAAGAATCGCCGCTGGGAGGAGCAAATGGCGACCATTTGGTCGCGGCAGGAATTCGTTTGCAGGTGCTTGGAGGCGCACAGCGTTCATTTTCATGTTACGCGTTTGGGCGGAGGAGTCCGGCTTTGAGACTCGAGTCGCTAACCTTTTAGGAGCCCAAATGATAGTGGTTTCCGGGTACTTTAATGCGGATCACCTAAATCAGGGGTCCCCAAACTTGGCAACTTTAAGACTTGTGCACTTCAACTCCCAGAATTCTCCAGCAAGCAGAGCTGGCTGGAGAATTCTGGGAGTTGAAGTCCACAAGTCTTAAAGTTGCAAAGTTTGAAGACTTCTGACCTAAATGGTGTGAAAGCGCGTAGTTTTTAAACTCCAAATCTCCTCAGGCACAGAAGAGATTCTGTAATGTTCAAAAAGCTTGTATATCATTCGCAGTTTGTGCCCTTTGGGTTGGTCTTGATAGCGCTATCCAGCTGTGTGTGTGTGTGTGTATGTATGTACATCTATATATATAAATAGATTGACATAACTGTAATTTGCATTGCATTCAACAGCTGGGTTAATTCAAAGTAGCAAAATCTGCTAGCCCTTAAAAGATGCATCGGTTATCTCATCCCACCGCAAATCGCTCTTCCTTTTCTCTCCCGTCGCTTAGAGTTAGAGCAATTTTCTCCGCTCATCACTTTAAATGCAGCAGGGCGTAGCTATCGCATGTGGTCCTCGGCATTGCTGTCTAAGAATTGGCCTGTATTAATGAAGGGAAACTTGCAAAGATTTGTGACGCCACCTGGATTCCTCTTTATAAGCCGCTTTTGCCTTTTTCAGTTCTCCGGGGGGATTAGCTGAGGAGCGGGAGACAAACATTACCGCAGAAATTATTTTATCTGCGGTATGTTTTTCAGTCTGGCGGAGGTGGGACAGTCCTAAGGAGGGGACTTGGTTGTAAACGGAAGGGAGAGCGCCTGTAAGAAGTAAGGGAGGGTTGGTCAGTAATGTCGAGGTTGCGTTATTCTTTTGTTGGAAAGGAAGCGGTAGGTAAAGTGCTTTCCCTCCACTGCCTTTTCCCTCACTTGTCGGAGGGACTAGAGAGCACAGGCTGATCTTAGACGCGGCAGGTTAGTCGGGAATTGTGCAGACTAATAAATTAGGTGCCTATTTTGATACTGACTACTTGTGCCAATTATTCACTGTAGGTTTAGTCGCATTTCAGACTTTCCCCTGGTTAATGTCATGGATTAACAATTGACTTAGATCGCTTACTGAGCTATAAAGTTCGCATTTGATAGGTTCACACAGCAGCGTGCCTGGTATAGTGTTGCACAGGAAGACCAGATTCTAGTGGACTCTGTGTCACAGAAACTAAGTGACTTTTGGCCAGTCCGACCAGTTATTGTGAAATTTGGTGGCTTGCTTACAGATACTTCAGTGTCCAAATACATAACGTCAATGCTTGTCACTGTGGAGTTTGTTCCTTCTTTATAAAGTCCCCTGCCCTGCCTGTTTGGTGGATATGTTCTGATCTTTTTAGTTTCCTTCTGTGTTGCGTCTTTTGAATGGTGTGAAAATTGGATGTCAATTTTGTCAAAAGATACATGAAAATTTCTTAATCTCAGACTCAGCTACTGGGAAATTGTGAGCATCTTAGGCCAAGCCAAATCCAAAAATGCTAGGGTATTTCTGGAAGCTTGGCTTTCAGACAAATTGGCCATCAATAGACATCCCTGCCAGTATCCAGATAAGCAGGAATCAGTGCCAGATAAACATTCAAGCAGCAAACAATATCCTAATCAAGAAACCAGCAAGGAGAAAACCACACCCCCAACAACAGTCAGGACAAGCTATTACATACAAAAGGAGCAACTTCACACTGACTAGCACTGATGTTATCTGGTTGGGTAATAAAACATCTGCAAGCAAACAACCGAGCTCAGAGAGCACCAAGGACACTACAGTTCAACTCTGAGCTACGAATATTTTCTTCTATAACAATTATTGTCATAGGAAAAATAGGAGGAGCTGTTTAGATGCACATCTAGCTAAAACCCAATAAATGAAAGATAGTTGCCTGGTTTGTGCTTCATATCACATGAACTCAGTTTTTCTTACAAAGAGTTCCCTCAGTAAATAAATGTCCTTATTTTTATAACTGCAGCTTTTTGGATTCTCAAGTAGGAACTTTTCTGCTGAGCAATAACAGTATAGTTTCAGAGTGATTATTTGATGTGCATATAAATATTTGGGAAAATAATATATGGAAGAATGTATAGCCATTCTTTCTTCGGAAAATATGTACTAGTAAAAGCTCACGTTGAGTTGAGTTTGCCTTCTGGTAATATGGACATATTTATGTTGTTTTGGCAGCAATATTTATTAAGCAGATTTATATAACCACTCAACTCACACATGATGACTCTGTATAAATGAGTTATCATTGCCTTTTGCTCTGGTATTACCCACACATTTGATTTTTCAAATACAATCAATGTTGATTAGACACAACCAACTTTTATGACAAATCTATTTTATTGATAAAAATGTCCTTAGCAGAATAGGTTAATTTTCTATAAAGAAACTTTTGATTTCAATGCATTTTATACTGCTCAAACATTAGAATTATACCAGATTTTTGAGATATGAGTCAAAGTCTCCAAATTCAAAAGCATTTCTTTTACTTCATATATACAAATAAAGAGCACATGATTGTGATGTATTTATACATAAGAAATGATTTCATACACAGTGTGAGATGCCATAAATGTATGTATGATGAGATGCACACAAGCAGTTTATAACTTTAAAATCCTATCACCAAAGAGTGTCTGTACTGGACATTTTTGAAGTTTTATAACGCTAGTGGACAAGAAGAGCTATAGAGTTTAAAAACTTACCTTACACGGAAGTAATTTTTATTGTCATTTGTATAGTTATGTAACAAAATAATCTGTGCTATAAAAATTTTCTGTACATTTGTTATAATGTGATTTCTTTTGTCTTGCAGGTTTAATTTGAAATGTACCAGTAGAAGAAAAATGTGTTCTTTTAATTGGAATATTCTCTCCTTTGTGAAATTGTTTAGTCTATGTATAATGCCTGAATTTTTATGTAAGTTACAATTTGAATAAGAATAGCTACCACAACAATATGGGGACCTCTAAGTACTGTGTTTCTCTGAAAATAAGACAGGGTCTTATTTTCTTTTGATTCCTGAAATAAGTGCTTGGTCTTATTTTCGGGCAGGTCTTATTATTTTTGAGGTACAGGAGGCGGCGAGCGTGTCACCTCATGGCTGCTGCTGTGTTGCAAGGGCTTGGGAAGGGCTTATTTTTTTGGGGGGGGGGAGAGCTTATTTGAGCACATTCACTCAGAAGCCCGATTGGGCTTTTTATGCGGGGAGGTCCTATTTTCGGGGAAACAGGGTATGTGTCCAGTTTTGTGGCAGTCCCAGGCTTGCTAGCAAACTAGGTCTTGAGGGCCTTCTACAATATCAAAAGGAAGAACAAAGCTTTTCTTCTTGTGGGAAGCATGTGGCAATGAAGCCAGAAAACGTCTAATTTATATTGGAAATTAGGGCTGCTGGAAATTTGGGGACAATATATTTTTGCATTCTACAGTAGGCTGGACTAAAACAGTTTGCAACCACTAAGTTAAAGGACTGTTGTCTGTCATGACTTCATTAAATAAGTATTTTTATATTATCACAATATCAATAATTTCATTTATGTTCTAGATTAAGGACATAAGAATTTTGAAAGTGTTACAATTCTGTATTATGCTGTTTACAAATGACCATCTATTGTTGAAAACAGTAAAGACTTTTCTGGTTTTCGCTTCTGGTTTTAATAGATGCATTGAACACATGTCCTGAGATCATGCAACAGTTTTTGAAAGATGGCTTTCACAGGTGAGTTATGATAATTAAATATTGATCAGTATCTTTTAACAGTGTTTCAATAAGGTTTGAATCCATCACCTTTGCATTTTTCTAATTATATCTGATAAGGAAATACATTTTTATTCGATTTTTTTAGATGGGGCACACAATTTACTTGGCAATTCAAGCAGCTTTTACATGATTGGGAACAGTTTCTTTGAATTAATCTTTAATATTTTAACGCTACGAATACCATTACATTTTATGTAGTAGTAACAGTAAAGCAATGTAAAAATTTTTAGGCTGCAACAATCTCCGTTTTAGGTCCAGTCATTTACATTAAATTTTGTGATGCGAGTTTAGACAATAAGTATTGCTTAAGCATTATTATGAAGAAATGAGTTCAATAAATTACAGTGAGACTTAGTGTTATCTCTAAATTATCAAATTTATATGCCACCCATCTAGCCAAAGGTGACTTGAGGCTTCTTACATTAAAAAAATAAATAGGAAAATAGGAAAAAAAACCACCTGCTGATTAAATTTACAATTCAGATTTACAATATTTCAAACTTCTTTACACAGAGATATATAACTGGTATGTTTGGAGATGCTTTGTATTCTCTGCAAGTCTAATAACATCCCTTTTCTTTGTTTTCTTCTTTATGGTAGAGATCTCTTAATTAGGGTACATTTTGGTGTAGCTGATGAAGGCCTTGAAAGTTGCAGGCTGGCAATTAGAGTACATCTTCCAAGAGGATTATATGTTGATCCCTATGAATTGAAATCTTTACAACAACATAATATCACTGAGGTATGATTTTTGGGTGATATCAAGATCAATTTTGCATTGGATACAGCACAAAAGAATTATCAATAAATAACAATATGTAATATTTCTGGAAATGTTGAAAGGCAGAACAAAATGTTATTTTTTATACTTTTTATGAAGTTTTGAGAAAAAATTAAATAAATTTTCAGCACTTACTTTCTACATTCTTTTTTTTAATGCATAAAAATATTTTATTTTATTTTGTGGCTCCTATATCCATCATATTGATCAACAATGTAGCACATAGGATACTTTATCAGAAAAACATCAGATTAGGAAGAATTTAATTATAAATCTAAAAATATACTGAAAGTAAACTTCCAAGTAAAAAACAATATAGTTAAATGGGCATTTTAAAATTACTTTTAATCATTTTTAAAAAAGAAAAAAGCAAGCAAAACAAAATAAGTGATGCAAAAATGTAATGTCAAGTGGGCAAATAATGTATAGATGTACAATTAGCACTATGTATATCACTGATGAAAAATTAACTAAAGAAAATGAATTTCCTTTAAAGTTATTTTTAGTAAGAAAAAGAATTTTAAAGGTCTTTTTCACTCTCTGGACCAACTATACAGGTTCCACAACCGGTATTTTGTTAATTTCATAAAAAAAGAGAGAGAACAAAAATTATCTAAGAAAGGCAACAGACAAGAAATAAATCAAATTAAAGAAATTAAGAGATCTTAAAAGATGTAAAAACTGTTTTGGTTAGGATAAAATGCATCAATTAAGATTAATGCATTATCCAACATAAACTACGTTTCAAATGATGCCAATTCTGATCCCAGAAAAAACTTTATAAAAATGGCAAACTGTCAATTTATATGAATGGAAAGAACTTAAGAATAAAATTCAAACTTTAACAAGACTCAAAACAAAGATGCTATCTCTTTCAAACTTCAAACTTTATTAGAGGGCAAACTCTAATGGCTAATAGAATGGATTAAATCCTCAAACAGAACATTAATACTGTATAGGAAGTTGCTGATTTAGCTAATGAGCTTCATAGATAACCATGTTACACCATTACTGGGATACAAAAAAAGAGAAAAACTGAAAAGGACAGGTATAAAATGGAACTTGATAAAAGTACAACCTTAGGAGAAAAACAGCCTTAGGCATGACCCCAGTTGTGGGACTTTGGGCCAGTCACTTTCATCTTAGGAAGGAGACAATGGCAAACCACTTTTGAAAAAAATTGCCAAGAAAACTGCAGGGACTAGTCCAGGCAGCCAATAATTGAGTTGAAGGCATCAAAGAAATAGTTACATAATATGACAAGAACAAATAAAAATTTGAATTATAAAACAGATGCAAAATTTCAAAGAAACAATCACAATGCAACAATGGGAAGAACTATAGAACAAATATGTAAAATTACCTCTTATTATAATTTAAAAGAAAACTGGTGTGAAGTGTTTTATAAATTGCATAAAACTTCATTAATTGCCAAGATAAACAAATTATATTATAATTAATACTGGAAATGCTATGAGACAAGGAACATTTTACCATACACGATAGACATGTACAGAACCTCAAAACACTAGAAATAAATACATAGTACTATTCAGGAAATTTTAGAATCAAACTTGAATTAACACCTCCCCCCCCCTTTTTAACTACGAGTAAACATAATTCCAAGATACTAAAAAAAAAGGGGGGGGGGATTGGTGGTTACAATTTACTGAGATACACATTCATGCTGCAAGGATAAACTTAACAAAAATACTAGAAAAGAGATATATTACCAATGGTATAAGGCTGGGAATTTAACCTCAGAGAATAGGCAGTAATGGCAAAATTAACAGCATATACCAGTATTCATAACAGAGGCTTGACCAAATTTATAAGGGAATGGCTTCCATATGTATTACATTTTACACAGCACAGCTAATTTAAGCATTTAAAGTATGGTTTTTAAGGGGAAACAGAATTGACCAAAAACTGAAATCAGAAATGTCTGAAAGATCTATATTCTGACTCTTTTGAAAAGAAATATAAAACCATTTAAAAAGAGGTATAGTACTCATATCTTAATAGTAGTAATTCCTGTCTGGTATTATTGGAACTGGGATTAAAGCATCGGGCAGTAGTGATTCTCAAATATCCCCTTCATTTACTATGCCTAAAGCCTGTGAAAGTACTTTCAAAGTTATACTTTGTCATTTTAATAATGACTTGGAGTTGGAATTTAAAATCAAGTCCATGCCAGCTACCGTTACTATAAGGATTTGCAGTAATTCAGCAATTGGATGCAATCCTTGTATCAATTTTACTGATTTTATTGCTTATAACAAAAACCCATCACAAATATTCAATAGATAGTCCTTGACTTACAACAGTTCTTTTAGTGACTGTTCAAGTTACAATGGCACTGAAAAAGAGACTTATGCCTGTTTTTCACATGACTGTAGCAGAATCTCCATGATCACATGATCAAAATTCAGACCTTGGCAACTGACTCATATTTATGACAGTTGCTGAGGTCCTGGGGTCATGTGATTACATTTTGCAATCTTCTGATCAGCAAAGTCTGTTCAAAGTTACAAAGGCACTGAAACAAGTGTCTTATGACCATTTTTCACACAGCAACATCGCCATACTCAGTTGATCAGAATTTGGGCACTTGGCAATTCTTCTATTTATGACTACATGTGATCATCATCTACCTTCCATCTATCAGGTACCTTCCAGCAGCCAAAGTGAATGGGGAAAGCCAGACTTGCTTAATGATTGCATGATTCACTTAACAATTGGATTGATTCACTTAACTGTGGCAAAAAAGGTCCTAAAAAAGGGACAAAATTCAACTGCCTTGCTTAGCAGTGGAAATTTTGGGCTCAGTAGTGGATCATAATTTGAAGACTACTTGTATAGGAATAATAGGGTTAACTTTGAGAGTTTTCAGTAAGATGGTACCATTTCCTAAATAGGATTCTAATATAAATTAGATATTATTATTAAAAATTATGTCATTTTCATTATACACCTTTTGTTTTTCCATAGGCATTGGTGATTGCAGATGAAGTAGATTTGGAAGTTCCTGAGTATTTAGCAACTGATTCTTCTGTCCTTGTTTACATGAGACCTGATCCCAAGTGCACTACCTGTTTTAAAGCATTATTACCACTGCACTGCCGGTATTACCGACCCTCAGAAAGTAATGGAAAAATCCCTGTTGTTTTGCAGAATCCAGAAATAATGATTCATTGCCAAAAATGTACGTGATTATTACTGAAAAGGATTGTAAAAGTTGCAGTGTTGACTCAAAAAAACCTGGGGGGAAACTGTTACATACTAAAGGAAGCATTAGGGAGAGACCTTCATAAAGTAATGCTTATAGTCTAAGAATAATTGTTCTCTGAGTGCTACATTTAAACTATCTCCTCCCCCCTTTTCTTAGCTTTTTTTTCAGTGAACTGTCTGAAAGAAACTGAAATAGAAGCTCCATGTCCCCAGAATAATCAAGATGTATGCTATTGGAAGAGCATGAAATATAAAATGGTACATTCATATTTCTTCTATGCTTTGGTTTTTCTTTAAATTTATACTTCTATGACTATTTTGAAATGTTTATCTTCTTCTAATGCTGTTCCATACCTAATTCTAGCCAATTAAAAAAAGTTGCTTATAAATCTAAATTTTGCTAAAATGATTAAATTCTATTAACCCAGTGGATATTTCACTAATTGAAAAGATAACATTATCAGTGCTAGTGAACAGTGGTAAATATGAAACATATTTAAAGTATTAAATATAACTCTTGAGTTCAAAATAAAAAGATAAATATTTCCACCCAGTCAGACTTTTAAATTATTCTACTGCTGTGTACCAGAATTTGTAATGCTTCAGCCATTCATATTTAGGAATAACGCTCAATGGCAACCATATCTGAATAATTTAATACAAATTTATACCATAAAAGAAATTATTGCAAGGAATTGGTGAAAATGGAAAGTGTAAAAGGATTGTTATATTAAAATATTTAAGTTAAACATATGTGAGTATTCAAGTACACTTCACAATAAATGTGATAGTATGTGTTATATATTTTGAACAAAAGTTATTTTATCTTATTGGTCTTCTAATTTGCAATTCTTTTTTTATAGCTAAGTAAAGAATTGGAACTGCAGGTACCAGTTGGACTCAAACATCACCTTGCCTTGGTTTGTGCAATAACACTTATTACCACAGGACTATGTTCCAGTTTTATCCTTTCAGCTTTATGCAGATATGGGCCCATTCATTGCTCAATGTGATATTAAACAAGTTATTATTGAAATCATGAAAACGCTGTCAAACTGTCCAAATTATAGATAAGAAAAGAGCAAGCTTAATCATGTACCAAAAGCTGGGATTGATACTTGGCCTTTTGGGTCTCTCAACATCTCATTCATCACTACTGTAATCAAGTTTTCTCTTTGCTTTCACTTTTCTCAACTTTATGGGCAAAGTCTGGCTTCAATTAATATGACCAAATTATAATTGAGCCTGGCTGATTTGTTCTATGATCTATTGCAGTGGTGGCTAATCTTTGGCATGGGGTGCTGAAACAGGAGCATACGTTAGCGTGCATGCCGAAACCTGGGAGAGAGCAGCTGGGCCCGTGTGCATTCTGGGTTCCGTTGCATGCATGCACGCCAGCTGGCTGGTCGAGTATGCATGCGCGTGCAGCTAGCTGCTCTCTTCTGGGTTGCGTCATGTACATGCGTGCCGGCCAGCTGGTCTTTGCACATGCTAGCTGCACTTCCGGGTTCCATTGCGGGCATGCTGAAGACTAGTTTGCTGCCATGCAACAGAACCCGGAAGAGAGTGGCTGGGAGCACGCTTATGCGCACAGAAGAGCTGACTGGCATGCATGCGTGCAATGGAATCTGGAAGTGCAGTTGGCAATGGTGTGTGTACCCACAGAGAGGGCTCTGCGTGCTACCTCTGGCACACATGCCACAGGTTTGCCATCACAGATCTATCGGTATTCATTTGTTTCCTTGGCTGTATAGGTAGTCTTAACAACTGTGGCAAAGTCGGTCATAAATTGGATTTACTCACTTAACATGTCTCACTTAGCAACAGAAATCTGGGGTTCAATTGTAGTTGTAAGTCAAGTAAGTGATTTTTGAAGAATTTTGTTCAACACCACATTCAGTCTTTTTATCCTGCTTCTTAAAAGTCCAGGTTTTTTTTCTTCCATACAGTGTTACAGGAAATACTTCCATAGTTGTAATGTCTGTGTTTATAGACAGGAATATCTTTTCCAAGCATTGAAAAAATGCTAAATATAAACCATTAGCTTTGAATTGCTGGAAAAAATGAGCAATTTAAAATGTTCTCAATTTTTCTGTCATGTGCCATTGTTATAGAAAATATTGAATATTTATAAATTTTTATGCAGAAGAACATATGTCTTCAAATGTTGTTGCAAATACTTCAGTTTTCAATCTAAATTCATGTAATTTAATTGCTTTTCACATGTACTAGATCTGTCACAAATGAGTCCCCTCTAAAACATTACTTTTAAAAAAACCTTGTCATGTGGTATCTTTCATCACTGGATAACAAATTGCTAGAACATTGGGTCTTTTGTTCTTTCTACAACATGCTATGTGATAACTGAGGCAAAGCTACAGCTACTGCACTACTTCAAGATCTATTTGAACAATGCTCTGTATTTGCTTGGAGTGTTTTTTGTCACTGAATTAACTACTTATAAGAAGTTGAGGTATTTCATGAAATATCAGCTATAAATCTGTTTATAGTATCCTTGGATACAAAATCTTTTAGAATTTTATTGGGTGAAATTTACTGGAAATGAATATAACTATTTGCACTTACTGGAAAATGAATCTTCCTCTAATTGTAAATATACAATTACAAATAATTCTTCTGTACATTTAGGCTGTGTTCACAGGAACTCTGTCAGTATATCAATATTGTAAGTTCTTATGCTTCTTTTTTAGAGTTGGCTTGCACAATAATTAGGGAAAGGCATATATGTACAACCTCAGTTTCATAGAGAATTCAGTTTCAGTTTTTTATGTTTTTATAAATCAGCAAAATCTAATGAACCATTCTTGAAAAGAACGTTTTAAGGCCGTTTTTTCTTATATTTGTTTTATACTGACACAAGAACTGTTCATTAATCACTGCAAAACTCTTCTATGTAGTGCAAAAGGAAATAGCATGACGGCAGGTGCTACTTGGTTTAAACTCTAAAGCAGGAAGAGGCAGAAAGACCCTTATAATGGTTAGCAATGTTTTAATGTTTAATTTCAAAAACATTTGCATTATGTACAGCATTGGGGATGGACATAAGTTATTTTTATGGTCAGTCAAATAAAAATTTACACTGAGGATAAGATTTTAGGTGACTGGTTTTTTTAACATTTTTGTCTAGTGAAACAAAAATGTTTCACTAAATATTTTCCTTGTTTTGGCTTGGTCTGCTGGTTATTTCTCTTTTCATTTGATGATTCATTTTCAGGTTTTTATCTGTGCTTTATTATTCATTTCAATTACATACCCGCTAATGGTGATAAGTTAGTTTACTTTTAGAAGTTAATACACTTAGATTTATACAGGTAGTCCTCAACTTACGTTTTATTTAGTGATTGTTCAAAGTTACAACAGTATTGAAAAGTGACTTATGACTTAGAACCATTGCAATAGTTACATGGTCAGAATTGGGGGGAGGGGTTTGGCAACAGGCATGTATTTATAACAGCTGCACTGTGTGATCACCATTTGTAACTTTCCCAGTCAGCTTCCAACAAGCAAAGTCAATGGGGGAAGCCAGATTCATTTTCTGACATGATTCACTTAACTGCACTGATTCCCTTAATAGCCATGGCAAAAAGATCATGAAATGGGATAAAACTCACTTAACTGACTTGCTTAACAACAGCAATGTTGGGCTCAATTGTGGCCATAAGTTGAGGAGTACCTATATTCATTTCAAAGCAATATTTTCTAGTTATTTATTGTCAGTGACAACCTCACTGCTAAACCTGATGCTTATTATTCTAATCATATTTTGGGTTAAATCAGGATATTGGCAACTTTGTAGAAAATGAAGTTTACAAAGAATTAAGTGATTTCAGTCAGAAGCCTTCTAGAATAATTCCAGTGCAAGAGGGGAAAAAATCATAATTTAGCTGAGAAAAATAAC
This sequence comes from Thamnophis sirtalis, assembly GCF_051295495.1. Lineage (NCBI taxonomy): Eukaryota > Metazoa > Chordata > Lepidosauria > Squamata > Natricidae > Thamnophis > Thamnophis sirtalis. Next base: position 37,711,008 of record NW_028261391.1, read on the forward strand.
TACTGAGCTTGTAATAGTTTCTGTTTGAGATGCCACATTTCAGTAGCAATACTACGTTTTATAAAATTAAACTGAGATTTCCAAATTATTTTAAAAAATAAGCATACGTTTTGGAAAATTGGATAATACGGGTAACGTCTTTTAGAGTACTTGTTAACGTTATGTTTTGTAAAATGCATTTTGTTTTTATATTGATATTTTTAAATATCTTTTTTTTACATTTTACATTTATTACAACTTGGCTGGTTCTGGAACGAAAAACATTGTAGAAACAAATGCATACCAATACATACAAAAATGCACATACAAACCGCACACATACAAATCACTCGTTTTACTTGAGCAATAATTAAACACAAAAATATTTTTATAACCTATAATAAAGCTTAAATCAAAACGACAGGGGGCAAACAAGGATTTTCAGAATTTAAAACTACATACAAGTCCTTCGGGATTGGGCGGCATATAAATCCCATAAATAAATAAATAAATAATAAATACAAACTGTAGACAAACACAAAGAATAAAAGAATCTTTGCATTCTTGATCCCATGATCTCGACGTTCCCTGTGCATTTTGCAGCTTACCCAATAATTTGCCTTCACGCCAATAGAGTCTTTACAGATACCTTGTGGGAAATGGAATACCACCGCTGTCCCTCCATGCAACAATAGGACCGCTAAGTCTCAGTAACTGTGCCTGCATCGCGCCTCCCCCCGCCTCCTTCCTTCTGTCTGTCTGTGGCGCCGAGCTCAGCGCCCGAAGCCGCCTGCCCGGCTCCGCCTCTTCCTTTCCCGGGCTGTGACCACGCGCGGCGATTCCGCTCACTCCCTTGGCCGCCCGGTGGGCCCTCCCCGCCATTGTAGGAGGCCGCGCCCTGCCCCAAGCGGTCAGGCCGGTAGCGAGAAGCTTGGCTCCCGTCCGGTGGCTCTGAGCGGCGTGGTGGCTGCGGGTTCTTCCTGGAGGAGCGGAGACCTGGCTGGATCGCAGGAAGGGCAGGGGGATCGCAGCTTCCTCTTCGGGTAGGAGGGGGGAAAAACCCACACCACATAAATACACACTAAGCAATATTCAGGCCCGGGGGCTGAAGGGTTTGGCGGAGTCTCTCCCTTTACGCGCGCCCGGGAGGAAGTGGGGTCGTGGGCCCGCTGAAGGGGGAAGGGGCTGCTTTTCCCTTGAGGGCGGGCAGGTGGGCGAGAAAGCGGGATGGGTGGGGTGAGGAGGGGGGTCTGCAGGAGTTCCTCAGCCGGCCCCCCTCGCGGCTGCTGCTCTCTCCTCTCGGAACTGAAAGGCTCCGGCTGGTGTACTTTTCCTTACTTCTTGCGCATTTTATTACCACAGACCGTGTAGGCGAATAGTTTAGCTCCTACTTATAAAGGAGCTGTTCATAAACTCGCGTGTCTCTTTTCTCATTCTTTAACCCCTAGAAGCCAACAGAAAAACCTTTGTGGCCTTTGGAGGCTGCTCCTCTGAGAAGGGCAAAGATGGTCCCGGACCAGGCCCGTTGGGCGGGTTAGGTTCTTTCTCCCTTGTCCCCGGAAGCAGGTGGCGCAGAGTAGTTGTAGCTCGCGGGCAAAATGAGCGCTATTGTAATGGTACTGTAAGGAAGAGGCGCCGCTGCTCCGTGTCGCTTACCTGCCCTTTTTCTATGGGAGAATACCTAGAGGACGAATGCAGGTGAGCGTTTTTTGTTATTTCCTGCTCTGCTCTTTGTTGTCAGGTTTTTGAGGAAGTGTAAAAACCCCTGGTAGTTGGGAGGTATCAGAAAGAATATTCCTCTCCATATCTGTTCCTGTGGAACAATGGCAAGAAATGGATTATTACATTCTTGTCCTTCTCTTGATTTTCTCATCTTTGAAACAAAATGCAAAACTATTTGATCCAGTAGAGTACCGGTAGTTCTAATTTCTTAAGAATTGGAAGGCAGTGACCTTCAGTCTTTTTGTGTCCACACCTGATCTTAGAATATTTGTGAACATACTTAAAATGGGAGCGTCATAGTTGTACTCTTTCTTTCAGGTGATTACATTGGGTATGATGTTTTTAGATCCTGATCACCCTAGAGGAGGGTGTGTTGGAATGAGAAAAAGGCTTCATCTGCCTTCTTCCTCTTTTTTTGGTTCACTGACAGGAGTTCAAGATGTTGAAATAAATTTAAGGATGATATGTCATTATTTGTTCAAAGAGAGGAGCAAATATTTGCTTGTGCAATTCCATCCTGATATCTTAAAATATTTATTTAAAACTTAGTTGATAATATTTTAATTTAGCTGTTATTTAACCTTTATTTAATTTTTAGAGTACTGTTAAAAATTAAACAATGAATAGTTCATTAAAAATTGTTTTTAGTTGCAAACAATTTTACTTAAACTTACAAATACAATATATTATATAAGTCTTACGTCCTTTGTAAGCTAAATAAATAAGGTAGAGAATTATTTGAATATCAATAGAACATTTTGACTGACAGATCATAGACCAGAAATAAGTCTTTCCTAGCCCTGTGTTACAATAATAATAACCTGTTTTACTACTGCAGCTTTCTGACTTGGAAAGTTCCTGCAAGCAAATGCTGTAGAAATAGATTCTTATATGGGCTAGACTATGTGGTCTCCCATGTTTCCTCTAGTTGTTACATTCCTGAATATTATGATTTGATATTGTACAAAGGTGTCCAAATGATTGCTTATACATTATACAGAATCACTATTGTTTAAATCATAATTGGCTAGCTCATATAATATGCATTCGACTGTATGAGTGAGTGATCAGTGGTGTAATAATTAAATAATTGCACTTTTAATGTCTTGTGATTATTGGATTTATGCACTGGTTTATTTGGTTTTAACTGAGCATGTTATTGAGGATGAGATGGTTAGATAGTATCGATGCAGTGGGCAGACTCCAGGAGACATTGGGGGATGCTGGGGGGGGGGGGAGCTACATTGTGCTGTGGTCCATGGGGTCGCAAAGAGTCAGATACGATTTAGCGACTGAACAACAATTATGTCATTTGAATCCAGCCATTACAAATAATTCAATAAACCATAGTCAGACAAACATGATGTATGACTTGGACCTGTGAGCATGTATGAATGCGTATTAGAGAGGAAGTATGTATGAAAGGACTAAATGGCAGAATCCTAGAGTACTGAAGCACAACTGAAAATCAGTTTTCATGGCTACTATTTTAAAAAATGGGTCAACTTTGTTTTGCTATGCATTTATATTTTTCGTATCTGTATCTATCACAAAGGTATTTTTCAATTGTCTTTTGAAAAGTACCTTTATGATAATCATGACCTGGATAATTGAGATTCTCTGTAGACATATCTGTATCTGTTATATGATGTCATCATTGTTGTATGATGTGGCTCAACTCTAGACCTAGAAAGAAAAAAAGGTCCTTTGGATTCTGTGCAACTATTCAGCATGAAAATCTTATGTGAATAAAGATATATGTGAATTAGCAGAAACAAATTTAATTTCTGACTGCACTACTTTTGGTTTTTTAATGTCTGAATATTTGTAGAAGTATAAAACTGAAAACCACAGTTGTATATTTGCATGGTTAGCCAATATAATAACAATGTAAGTAATAATGTTGACCACAAATTTTTGAAAACTTTATTTTGTGTAATATTCCAATGTATAATTGAATGCATTTTGTTCCCTTGGAATGTATTATTCTGCTCTAAGTACGGTACTCAAATTCTAAATAACCCTTATAGGGTTACTTATTGTGGCTTTGTTCATGTTTATATTGCTTCTGTATTTATACCTTAATGTTATGCCTACAACACTATGTAAGCATAAATAGCTTGTAGATCTCAGGAAAAATATAGTTGATTTTCAAACATTGATGAATAGTTATATATTTGATAATAACTTTAGTATTTATTTGCCACTCAGAGTTGATTTGAATGGGATGGACAACATATAATTAATAAATAAACTTCCTTCCATCATCCTTCTTTGGTGTGTTATTTATTGCCATAAGCCAGCAATTTTGGGTAGCATAATATTTCTATCTTTTTGAGGGGGTTTTGCAGCTAGGTCAAAAAGAGTGAATGACTCTGATGAATATATTAAGTATTTTGTAGAGGAAACATTACCTTCAAATTGCTGCAAATATTTGTTGCAAAAGAAAGAATGAAACTAATCATGAAACTGAAGATTTTTGAGGGTTAAGGTGCTGATCTAGAAATCATGAGAATGTTAGTTCTAGTCCTGCCTTAGCCATCAAAGCTGGCTGGCTGATTTGGATGAGGCATACTTACTCAGACCCACTCAAACCCACTTCACAGAGTTGTTGTTTTAGGAAAAATAGTTATTAATTGTTCATCTATTGATGGCTTGTCTTTTATTTGTACACTCTGCAGTTACATCAGGAAGTCAGTAGAAACAGTTTTGATATGCTGTTTGTGAAGTGGCCTTCCCTCCTACTAATAACTGAATTATAATAAACTAAACAAATCAATTCCAAAACATTTTGGAATATTTTATAATATTCTATCCCAGTGAAATAAATGGGGCCTAACTGACATTACGTACCAGTTGCCATCTTTCCAGAGATGAGTACAGTTACAGCATGTAAGTCCAAATCAATTTGACAGTTTATGCTTTAAAAAAAAATCCATGGACAGATAGTATATTGTCATATTGTCATTGTACATCATGTATACAACAAAATTGGTTAGAAGACAGTAGAAGATAAAGGGGAAATTAGAGTTAAGCAAATGGAACACTTTTTTATTTTCTATTTCATTAAAAAAAACACTTTGGAATAAGCAGTACACAAGCTATATTATATACAATTAATAATTGCAAATGGTGCTCCTCTGTATTTTCATGCATATATATAATTTATTTTTATTTGCAATTAAATGGAACATAATTAAACTTGTTTTAATCAATTGTCATAAGTATTTAAAAGTAAAGGAAACCATGGCCGTGAGAAAAACAAAGAAAATTATTTCACAGCTGTACTCTCTCCTAAAAATAGCTAATAATACTAAGTCCTATATTTATTTGCTTTCAACTACTAGCAGCCTATACAGTAATGTTGAACTGATTAAAATGTAAGGTACTTAATGTTGATTATTAATTAACTAATTAATGATGGATTCCATGTTTGCAAATTAGTCCGCTTGCTAAAATTTATTTCTAACAAACCCCCCACCCTCACCCCAATTTTCAGATTTGTGGCGAGGGGGGGGGAAATTGGAGTCACCCAACATGCATGTTCCCAGCCACAGTTGAACAAGATGTTTTCTTGTTTCTTTTTTCAGCTCTCATACCATAAACAAGTGCTCTTTTTGTGGTCCATTTGGCATCATATTTTTGCATTTTTATGATGAAATATATATTAAATAAAGTGTCTTTCAACAAACCCAAAACAAAGTTGTATATTGATTAATTGTGGGGTGTTTGGTGCTCTCTGAGCTTGCCTGTTTTTTTGCACACATTTCATTACCCAAACTAGCTCAGATGATGTTATCTAGTTTGGGTAATGAAACATCTGCAAGAAAACAAGCAAGCTCAGAGAGCACCAAGAATTCCTCATGTCAACCCTGAGCTACAAATATTCTCCTTTATATTGATTAGTTGATAAAAATAGGAGCAATGATTCAATATTTGCTAATTCAGTGTTTGTTTTTATAGTACAAAACTACCATGAATATTGGGAATTGTTGAAAATTAACGAATCTGTTTGGAATAGAGGACAAAACCAGTCAGATATAGCTAAACTGTACCCCAGACCTCCATCAGTGATTTGAAGTTCAGCAATGTGTGGAGAGCTATGAGTTCTTATCCTTGTAGTAGGTCATTTTTTATATTCTAAATTGCACCTGGATGATGATAGAAAGACCAAGGTGTAATTACTAACAACCAGTTCTGTTAGAAGTCAAGCCATAATTTTTTGCAGTGTTTAGATTTCCCAAATAGCTAGTCTCGGAACTCTAAATAAAGGAGGCAATTGCTTCATCTAAAATAAAATTTTGCCATTCATTACAGTACAATACCCTTTGCTGACCCTCTGAGTCAGGAGAGGAGCATTTATTGGAGTTTCAAATGCCAGGAAGAAATAGTTGATATACTGCTTCATCAATTAGAACTTGGCATAGTTCTGTAATTTTTAATTACACATGGAGCATAATGAGCAAAGTTTGATCAATGGGGAAAAGCATTAGGATTTAATTTCAGCTGGATTATTTACATCATTTTCTTTGATCCAAATAGTTAAGATGAAGTAGATTTTGTGAACAACATTACAAACCTTTGTAAAGTGAAATTCTTGTGGTACCTTGGTAAGTGAACAGCTGGATTTTTTTTTGAGCTACTGAGAAAAAACAGCTTTATATATCTAATGTTTTATAGTGTAAGTAGCTCCTTGCCTGTTTGAAAGCTTTACCTTGGCACTCTTCCTGAAGAATGTTCTTGATTTTTTGGCAGTAACAATGTATGTGTGAGGGTGTGGAGTTACTATCCTTTTCCATTGCTCTGCTGGGTTGTTTTTTTGCTATGTGGAGGCAATGTTTCCCTTTGTTTGAAACACTTGTATAACAAGCCATCAGCTTTATGATAGTGTACCTAGGTTAAGTACTAATTATCTACTGTCTGGAGCCATTATAACGAGCTCATATTTATCTTTGGTCTTCTAAAAATATTGTCTTTTCAAACATGAGCAAGAAAATCTTTGGCTTTAGATTTAACTGAAATTTTATCAAAATAAAAGACCCAATTCCAAGGCACACAATAAGAACAATATTCAGTAGGAAAACTAAGTTAATTAATTATCAGATCATTTATTTCCAACTTGTGAATATTAGTAAATAATTTATGGTATTGTAGAAGGGTTCTGAAACATTTTTTCCTATTTACTACATTAAGTATTGAACTTATTTTAAACTTTCTTTAAAATGAGCGGCAGTGGGATTAGGGATGTACAGTGCATTGGCTCCAAAGCTGAAAAAGGGGCTTGTTGCTTGCGGCCCATAGTCACACAGCTAGCTTTCATGGCTAAGGTGGAACTAGAACTCATGGTCTCCAACTTTATTGATATGAGGATGGGTGCATATGCCATATGGTTTAGTGCCTCCATTAGTAAGCTTTGCCTTTTCCTAGATTGCGTGGTAGTTGTATGATCTCAGGAAATACTCATTTGAATTAAGGAAATACCAACAGAGACTAATTCTAAAGCACCTTGTCTGATCCAATCTACTCTTCCTTTTCTTGGAACTCTAGCCTTCCATGAGAAACCAGAAAAATGCATTTTCTTTAGGGAGTTACCATATTTTTCGGAGTATAAGACACACCGGAGTATAAGATGCACCAAGATTTTGAAGAGGTAAATTAAAAAAAAATTTTTTTTGCACTCTGCAGACCTCCTAAAACCCTCTGCATGCCTCATTTTTTGTGAAAAAAATGCAGCATGCAGAGAGTTTGAGTGTGTTCCTGAGGCTAGCCCCCACCCATGAGCAAAAAACAACATTTTTTTTGCGAAAATGGGCCTGGTTTTTTTGCCAAAAAGAGGGCATGCATGGCCTTTAGGAGGCTTGTAGAGTGCTCCTGGGGGGTGGGAAATGAGCAAAAAATGACCTGTTTGTCACTCGTTTTTGCCCTCCCCCAGCCCCTAGGAGCATTTTGCAGGCCTCCCAAACCCTCTGCATGTCCTTTTTTGTGAAGGGGGCAGAGTTTTAGGAAACAAAAAATGCTGTATTCAGTGTATAAGAGCACCCAGATGTTCACCCTCTTTTTTTGAGGGGGGGAGGTGCTTCTTATACTCTGAAAATAAGGTATTCATAGACTGCTATATGTGTCTTTACCCCCCGAAGCACTTTGACTCTAAAGTACAGAGATGTAAGTAAGATGTATTCTTAGAATGAGTTCAAAGAAGTATTTATTCCTTACATTTCTGTCTTGATTTTTCACCAGTAGCTGAAGGCTTTGTTGATTGCATTCCTTTCACCCAATTTTCATGGTCAGGAATATTTTGAAATACATAACTGTGAAGAGCTTGGATATTTATTTAATTTATCTGCCACCCATCTTACGATTCTAGGCTACTAGTGCATGTCTGAAGTAATTCCAGTAACAATTAAGCATGGTTATTCCTATGTTAGCTATGGTAAAGAAATGATTTAGGAAATTTTGTCTTTTCTTTTCATTACTATCTGATATAAGGATAGGACAAGTTAGATTGTGCAATTTTCCTATGCTAAATCAGGAGAAGAGAACTCTTTATATCGTGTTTTCCTGAAAATAAGACAGGGTCTTATTTTCTTTTAAATCCCGAAATAAGCACTTGGCCTTATTTTCGGGGAGGTCTTATTTTTGAGGTGCAGGAGGCGGCAAGCGTGGTCACCTCATGGCTGTGGTGTGTTGCAGTATTTTGGGGGAGGGATTATTTTGGAGGGAGAGCTTATTTTAGCGCATGTACTCAAAAACCCGATTGGGCTTATTATCTGAGGAGGTCTTATTTTGGGAGAAACAGGGAAGTATATTGGCTAATTAAGTTTATTCCTATCTCATCCACTCCTCCAAGGTGTCAATTTATTTATTTAGAAAATTAATTTGGTTGTTTATCTTAAGCAACTGGATATCTATCACACAGTACATTTTAAAAGGTACTTTAATTAAAAACCAATATAGGAATACATAGAATACAGTTAAACATAACAAAATGCTACAACTAAGGTTTCCATAAAGAACTAACAATACAAACACATATATCAGGCTGCACTGTTATGTTAGCCCTAATGCTTGGAGGAAGAGCTATGACTTTCCTGACGGTATATATGGTAATAGAAAATATACTGTATTAAATTTCATTTTAGATATGTTTATATAAACTTGATCATATTCAGGTAGGATTATATTATGTCACTATATTTGGCTCACATTTAATATGCAACATGAACAACACTTCAACCTAGATTTGATTAGAACATCTTTTACTTTAATGTTTTAATAAATTAGTATAAATTGTATGTGTTGTATTGAGCTATTTATCTCCTTGAAGATAAACTATTTTTACACTAAAATTGATATGTCCAATGTTATGTGAATGTGTTATTTATAATCGGAAACCATATTGCTTATTGGGCTTTGAAAGGACCAATTTGAATGGGTCAGCTTTTCTTTATGAGGAATAAAAATGATTTCATTTTGATTGTATGTTGATTCTTTATTTAAGATGTTTTAATTTTATATATATATAAAATATGCCTTATAAAAATCTCACTACAGATAAATGCCACTAGTTTTCTAAGTTTATGTTAGTATGTGGGGAGACATAGGCAGAGAAACCAACAAAAGGAAAACAGCTGTGGGGAGCAAGAGAATTTCTACAAGGTATGAATCAAACAAATAAGGTAGAACCAGCAGGATGGTGGGCATTCTCATTTTGAATTATTCTCCTCAAAGTAAGCAAGCTCCCCCTATCCCAATTTGATTTATATACTTCTTCCCTTATTCTGTGTTTACTATCATGCACATTTGAAGCCACAGTGTTAAATGGTTACTAGTCTTTCTGTGAAATTTAAAATTTCTACTGGAGTCTGGAAACAAAAACATTACCTGAATTCCTGGATTCTCATCCTCTGGAATGCTAACTTTAGTTGGAATTTCCCTGATAGAAATGCACTGGAGGCTGAAAGCTTTGTTGTCCTTACAACAGAGTTGTAACTGGTACAAGGAGACACAGTTACGGCTGACTCAGAATTGCTGTGCTTAGTTTAAGATTTTCATAAAGTTAATGATTATTGAGAATGATATCATTTAATAATAGAGGGAAATTATGTAATTATGGCCTTGGCATAATTTACAAGCTGAGTATAGTCTTAAATCTGAAAAAGACTGCCTTCCCCTGAAAAATCCTGGGATATTGCTGAGTGTAGACTTAAGATATTGATTTGTGGTGTGCTTGGCCTTCATGTGGCAGCTCCCGATTGTGTAGGGCCTTCTTCCTAAGACCGTACTTGCTTCTTGTCGAAATTTCATGCAATTTTCTCATAATATTGTGAAAGGCAGGCACATGAAAGAAGACTCGAACTGCACCTGTGTAAAAGAAGGACCCTTCTAGTGGGTCCTACTTCCATGCCAATACAGTTGGGACCTTCTTTTGCACATCTGCATTTTTCAAAGTAGGCGTATGAAAAAGACCCTAGCTGCACCAGTACATAAGAAGAACCCTTCTTGCTGGCTGTTTCTGACCTGGCTAGTACACAGACACCTTGGCCAGGGTGTGAATGGAGGCTCTGTCTGGAATGCAACAGAAATCTCGGCACCAACAGAAAGAAGGCAATGTGAAGAGGCCCCAGCTGATATAGTAGTGCACCAGGTAGCAGTCTGCAGGACTGGATAATAGAGGTACTGATGTCAGTAAGTAGGAGAGCAGTCAGGAAGCTGTTATAAATGTCAGTGGGCCAAGTGGACCTGAATTTCATTCATATGACTGCAGGAGAGCTGCAACCGCTGAAACTTTGAGGATTGGTCATAAATCCCTTGCTTCCAATGTCACAATTTTGAACAGTTGCTGAAGAATTGAGCAGTAAGCGAGGACACTGTACCTATTATAATAATTTATATTTTGTATAAGTTTAATGAAATAGCAGTATTAACTTTCTGATATTGGGAATGCAAAGTGAAAGTTGTATCAAGTTCTTACATTTTGTGCTTTTCTTCTTAAAGAATTGTTATCACTTTTTTTTTTAAAGTCTCACCAGCCTTAATAACAAAGAAACATCTTTTGAGATTGAAACCAAAATGCCTTTTACTGTACGTACTTCAAACTCTATTAACTGACTTTGATCCTGTTCATTTGCAGGTTCATGAGGGATGAAATTGCTAAATGGACTTAATCTTTTTTTTAATTGAAAGACCTTCTTTTCAGATATGTTAAAAGCAAGGGTATAGGGGAATCAAGAATTGTTAGTTTACTTGATTAGATTTCAGCAAGGTGAGCTTTTCAGTTGATATATATATATGAGTGTGTGTGTGTGTGTGTTGCATTTGTGCTGATAAATAAATAAAGGGAGACTATCAGCACAAATGCAACACAAATGTAACAAAGGCAACAGTAAAAATAATGGCTTTCTGTCGTGATAGTCTCTTGTGACGAGCTGATAGACAGAGAAAGAAAGCAGTATGCTTCCTCCCATATTTGGGCATACCAGGGGTTGTGACATGACATAACATACATACATACATACATACATACATACATACATACATGATTTTTACAACCCCTGGTAAGCCCCAATTATGGGAGGAAGCTAACTGCTTCCATCATCTGTCAATCGGCTCGTCACAAGAGTCCATCACGACAGAAACCCAATATTTTTACTGTTGCCTTTGTTATATTTGTGTGTTTTTTTATTTGTGCTGATAAATAAATAAAGGGAGACTAGTATAGATCTATTTCAAGCTATTTAGCTCTCATCCCAGTAAGGGTATGGCTAGCTGATGAGAGCTAAATAGCTTGAAATAGATCTATACTAGTCTCCCTTTATTTATTTATCAGCACAAATTAAAAAAAACATTATATATATATATATATATATATATATATATAGATAGATAGATAGATAGATAGATAGATAGATAGATAGATAGATGATAGATAGATAGATAGGTAGGTAGGTAGGTAGGTAGGTAGGTAGGTAGGTAGGGAGGGAGGGAGGGAGGGAGGGAGGGAGGGAGGGAGAGAGAGAGAGAGAGAGAGAGAGAGGTAGGTAGGTAGGTAGGTAGGGGGACTTTCCTGGAATTGATCTCTTGCTCCTGTTTATTTATTTATTTGGAGAGCTTTTGTGATGCTTCAGTCATTAGTCACTGCATTTCTGATTTTGAAAACACCTAGCTATCTCTTTTTGAAGTTCTGCTTGCTTAGCTGGAAAATGTAATAATGCCTTCTTTTGGTTTTACATGGAATATTTCTGAGTTGCTGTTTTGTGAAATTATCTATTTTCTATTTATAATATTGGACAGTAAAATGTATATTGTCAAACTGAATTATCTATCATGACATTGGGATGTATGATTCAACAGTAATAAATATCAAATTTGTTCAGTATTTTTTTAAAATTAATATGGGATAAGAATAAATGTTTGAATGCACTAAAGAATCTGGTGACAAAGTTTTTGCTGTTTAATTTCAGAGTATTGTCTAGTCATTAATTATGTCTGACAACGGAGAGCTTGAAGACAAGCCACCAGCTCCACCTGTTCGGATGAGCAGTACTATCTTCAGTTCAGGAGGAAAAGATCCTTTATCTGCTAATCATAGCTTGAAACCTCTACCTTCGGTACCAGAAGAGAGAAAGCCTAGGAACAAAATCATCTCCATTTTCTCCAGCACTGAAAAAGGTAAAATGTTGCAGTTGTTTGATTGTATAATATTATTCCATTTGAATTTCATTGCACCATTGTGCTTCTGGGAGACACAAATATAGCAAATAAACTTTTATAGTGCATTTGGATCTATAAAAATTACGTATGATACATATATTCATGGAGGTGAATGTATGGGTTCATACCGTGTTTCCCCAAAAATACGACAGGGTCTTATATTTTTTTGTCCCACGAAATATGGCCTTGGGCTTATTAAAGGGGAGGGCTTATTGTTTTTGGGTTGCCAGGCAGCTGCTCCCTTGCGACCGGGCTCCCAAAGCACCGGGCACAGACTTAGGATCGAATGGCTGTGTTGTGCTGTTGCAACAGCAACACTGCAGCCATGAGGTGACCATGCTCGTGAGCAGCTGCCCGGCAACCCCTCTTTCCAGCTGGGCACAGCGCCGCTGTCTGACCTAGCGGTACCTGGAAAGCACCAAGCAATGTGAGCACCTGTTTGCCACTTCCCGCAGCTCGGTGCCTTCAGAATGCCCCTAGGTGAGTGAATGGGGCTCTGCATGGCTGGAGAGGGGGGGTGCACAAGCGGCTTTTCCGCTCCCCGCTCGCGTGACTCGCAGGCTCACAATGCCTTTGGCTAACTCTACAGTACCTGCAGAGCCAGGGAATCTCTGCTGCTGCTGCCACACACCGTTTGGTTTTTTTTTGTTTTTGCGGCTTTCAAAGCACAGAGGACGGATGCCACTCTGGAGAACACTCTATGGTAGCGTACAACCATAGAGCATACTCCCAGAGCGGTATCCTACCTCCATGCTTTGGAAGCCGCAATGGAAGACAGATGCCGCTGTGGGAGTACGCTCTATGGTTGTATGCTCTGCAGCCCACAACCATAGAGCGTACTCACAGATCGGCATCCGTCCTCCGTGCTTTGAAAGCCACAAAAAAAAACCCCTCAAGCGGCAGGCGGCGCCAGCAGCGAAGATGCCCTGGCTCTGCATGTAGAGTTAGCCAAGTGAGCCTGCGAGTTGCTCAAGCAGGGAGAGAAAAGCTGCTCGTGCACCCCTCCTCCAGCCCTGCAGAGCCCCATTCACTCATCTAGAGGCATTCCGAAGGCGCCAAGCTGTGGGAGTCAGAGGGCAGTGAACAGGTGCTCGCATTGCTTGGTGCCTTCCGGGTACCGCTAGGTCAGTCAGTAGTGCTGTGCCCGGCTGGAAAGGGGGTTGCCAGGTGGCTGCTCGCGAGCATGGTCACTTCATGGTTGCTGTGTTGCTGCTGCGACAGTGCAACACAGCCATTCGACCCTGAGGCTGTGCCTGGCTCTTCGGGAGCCTGATCGCAGGAGAGCAGCTGCCTGGCAACCCCCCCTCTTGAGCTGGGCACAGCGCCGCTGACTGACCTAGTGGTATCCCAAAAGCACCAAGCAACAGGAGCGCCTTTGCCCCCAACTCGTTCCTGCAGCTTGGTGCCTTTGAGATACCGCTAGGTCGGCGAGCAGTGCTCTGCCTGGCCGGAGGGGCGGGATTGTCCAGGGGGCTTGTTTTTGGGAGGGGGATAATATTTGTGCCCACCCAAAATATGTGGCAAGGCTTTAGTTTCAGGACAGGTCGTATTTTCAGGGAAACACGGTAATACACTGTTTAAGTATTTAACAGGAAAACAATCATTTTATAAAGTTTAAAATTGATTTAAATTAGCTTGGAAGATAAACTGAGAGTGAGAATCTGTGAATGACTGGTTGGGAAGCAACTCCAAGCCTGCAAGTTGCAGTAGATTTGGGTACACTGCAGCCAGTCTGAACCTCCCCCGAGTAGCTGGGTGGGAAACAGGCCCAAGGCCAATGTGACCCTGGCAGGGCGGGATTGGTGGGAGAAATATGTTGTGGGGCGCTGCTGCAGTTTCCCTGCAAGCTATCATAAGTGAATGACTTCAGGAGCACTGAAGCGGCCATAACTTTAAAACTAGGTCGTAAGAAGCTTTTGGGGAGGAGGTGTCTATCATAACTTTGAATGGTCACTAATCAACTGGTGATACGTCCAAGATTATCTGTAATATTATATTAGTGAAATTGTTGATATTTGGTATTTTCCAAGTGAAACTTTAAAAGAAAAATTGGATTATGCTCCAAAAATAATACTTATTTCTGTTATACAGAAGTGAGCAATTCAGTGTATGTTTCAGTGTATCAGTATAACAATATTAATGGCTAAATAGGTCCTGTTTTTGTTTTTTAGGTTTTCTTAGAGTGATAATGAACAAGGAATTTGTAGTTTAAAAGTACAAAAATATATCTCCAGTTGTCTTCTGGTACATTTTGGAAAAGTGGGTGCATTTCAGATCCCCTTTCAGATCATGCTGCAGGCCTATGGAAGCATGCCTTTTTTGTCACTGCCTCTAGCCTCTGAAATAGCTCAGTTTCTTCAGTTGTTCTTTATAGGCTAGTTTCTAGTCCCCTATCATTGTCCTTGCCCATCTCTTAATCCTTCTTAAGGGTTAAGCCTAATCTAGACTCAATACTTAGAATATGATCAATACAAAATAAAGTGGAACTATTTATTCCAAAATTTGGAAACTATTTCTTTTGATGGAGCCCAAAATGCTTTATGTCTTTGTGTAGGGAATGTATATGACTGCTGATTTCATATAGAAAGTCTAAAATGCTCATAACAATCCACAAAAATAAATATAATGAAATCTTCGTCAATAAAACAATAGAAGTGTGTAGAGAATGAAGATAATAAATTGGTGAACATCATCAGTAGAGCATTTGAAATAGATAGAAATTATTTCAGTAGTGTTAGATGACATATTCATGGCAAATTTGTTAAAAGCTTCATGTTCTCCCAAGGTTTTCTAATCTTTTGCAAACAGGAATCCTTGAAGCCCTCATATAAATTGCTTCATTTGCCAATAAGGATTCCCAAGTCATGTGGCTGGAAAAGTTAAAGTTGCCTTGGTGAGGTGCTTTGTTGATACAGATTGAAATCTTAATGTACATGATTGTTCTGCGAGTATACTATTGTCCGTGGATTTTTCCCTAGTCTGAGCTAAACTGTCTCTCAGCAATGGCTATTTGAAATATTGGAAGTCTTCTTATTTATGATATTAGTAATATTTGTCGAAAAGCAATAAGGGGCTAGAAGATTATTTACATGGTGTATTGGTTTCAGTTCCTTTTTCTTCCATGTTGTTGCCCTGGTCATCAAGAGTTTATGGGGTTACACCCCTGAGGGGAAAATGCTCAGTAATTCTGGACCATTTCTGACATTTAACAGACACTTCAACATCTTTAATTATTGGGCATAACCACTTTTGTTTGTAGCCAGTAAGCATCACTGTTTTAATAATGGAGACTTTTCTTTCATCACTCAGTTTGTAAACAGTTTTCAGTAAGTGCTTGCAGATTTTTACAAAGAGAGAGCTGTTGCTTTCCAGGTTTGCTAAACCTGGATCTTACATGACCAAACCTGTCCATTGCCATCTCTCTTTCTCTTTCTCTCTTTCTCTTTCTCTCTCTCTCTCCCTCCCTCCCTCCCTCCCTCCCTCCCTCCCTCCCTCCCTCCCTCTCTCTCTCTCTCAGATTCTACTCAACAAACTAATAGCTTCTATCAGGAGTTCAGGTGACATTGGTTGCTTTTTTATGCTAGCTTTGTTTTTTGAGCTATTGAAAATATTTTGAAGCAAAATATTTTGATTCATAGATATTAGAATTAAAAGTGTGTTCATTTATGACAGCTGAAATTTGATTTGATGTCTGGTTCAAGACTTTCTGAATATTAGGACAGTGGAACAGTTCTAGATTTAGTGATTTTCTGTTTTAGATGTTACTGACAGATTTATTAAAACTTCAAAATAGTTGAACTTCAGAAAGGATGACTCCATTTTAAAACTAAATGTGCTTTCTTTTCCTTATAGGGAGTAGGAAAAAGGAAAAAGAGAGACCTGAAATCTCTCCTCCATCAGATTTTGAACATACTATTCATGTTGGCTTTGATGCAGTTACTGGGGAATTCACTGTAAGTATATTAAACTTGTCTCTACGCAGTGTGCACTGGGATACTGCCAGTGTGAAATTAATGCTTAAAACATCTTACCTTTTTGTTACAAAAGTTTTTATATAGTTCAGAACTAAAACATTTCAGTAAATACTTCTTCCTCTTCTCCAAAGATTAGTCATGTACTCGGTACCTTTATGCAAGTAGAATATTCTAAGGAGCTTTATCGCTTGAGAAGATATGATATAATAAATTCTGTCCTTCAGTGTTAAAATATATGAATTTGTATTCCCCCCTCTTTGCCCCTCCCCCCAGGGAATGCCGGAGCAGTGGGCTAGGCTGCTACAGACGTCAAACATCACAAAATTAGAACAGAAAAAAAATCCCCAGGCTGTATTAGATGTTTTGAAATTCTATGATTCTAAAGACACAGCAAAACAGAAATATTTGAGTTTTTCTGCTACAGGTATGTCTTTGGGTTAACTCATGGGGCACTTTAAACTCATTAGGTATAAATGAGGAAATCTATGTGTAACAGCTTTCTAGCATTTTGGAAATAATTAGGAAGTGAGTGTTTCAGAAAATGAACGTGGCGTATGTCTGCAATTTTTTAATTTAGCTGTATCTTTTGCCAGAACTGTGCAGCTGTTTTGGAGAGATGGTTTTAGTAATTGGCATATGAATTATTACCCATTTAAAGAATTGGAAGGGCATTTGAGAAAGAAGAGACCAATTGCTGATGTGAGTTTGTTTTTATTTAAAGTAGGGATCTCTGCCCGTCTAAAAATTAAAGTTACTAGCTCCATGCATGTTTTAAGGATGAGTTAAGTCTATGATTAGAATTGTAATGGACCTTAGACATCATCTAGACAAGTTTCCTGCTCAGTGTACATTCCACTCTATGGTTCACTGATTATCCAGGCTTTGAATATCTCCAGTGAAGGAGAACTCACTACTTCATGCTGCAACTTGTACGGTCAGGAAATGTCTTTAAAGATCTAACCTAAACCTTCTTTCTTGGAGTTTTAATCTATTAGTTCTGGTCTGATTCTGATTCTAGGGCAATAGAGAATAGTTTACTTTCTTTTTTTGTGTAATAACTCCTCAGTTATTTGAAGACTGCTACCATACCTCTGTTCAGCCCTTTATTCTGTATGCTAAACATACTGAGATCTAACTTTTAGAAACAGTACATGATTTGCAGATCAAGTTCCCCCTTTCAATTAATGAAGGTACAACAGCCCAAAATGCACTTCATTAAATATAAACTTGATTTGAAGGACAATTAAGATTTACTTTTTAATTGTGCATAAAATATTAAATACTTTTAATTCCCTTGGAGACTAAAGGGAATAGTACTGGTATCCATGAAATGGAAACAATATGAATTCCTGTTTGATTTCTTCAGGCAACAGTTGCTAGATACTTTGTTGTAATAGTGCAAGAGAGAGAATATGAGTTTCATTCCTCATCTTTCATATGTTTTGCTTCTTTAGAAAATAGTTGGATCAAGTAGGGCTTTTTTTTAATTGCAAGTTCATTATACTGGAATAAAACTAAAAGCTAGACTTGTCTCCTTATTTCAATTAGTTCAGAACTCTCTTTGGAACACGGTGTGTATCAACTCACTACATTTTATGGGTGTTGTCATTGCTACATTAATATTTTAATTTTTTTGTTCACTTTTTTTTTCTAGATAAGGATGGATTTCTTTCAGGAGCAATAGCAGTAAGTACATTCACATTATATTTCCTTTCATGTCATTGAAATCCTGTTGTTGTACAGTAATTTTAATGGGCTTCAGATATTCTGTGTTTCAACCTATTCAGTTACCAGAAAGATAATTTCATTCATTTTAATCAGAGGTTCAGTTCATCAGTAGTGCTTTCAAGATCATTTGAAGAGAAACTGTTTTTTATATGTTAAAGTTTCACAAATTAATTCAACTAAACCAAAAGAAAAGTGGGATCTCTTCTATAAGTTAATTTTTTGTAGAGAGGTACGAATAGTGTTTTGCCTTGTTGTCTCATACAAAGGTCAATGGAATGGCAGAGAGACATAGGAAAAAGGAAAGATATGTGGTTTCTTGATAAGTGGCAATATCAGCTTTCAGTATGATGACTTAAGTTCCTCTTTCAGATTTCAGTTGCCATTCATATTTTGGAGTTCAATTTCTATGGCAGCTTATATATGTAATAACCCCTTTGTTTATAAGTCCTTATTGGACGTTAATTTTGATATATAGATTGCATAGTTTAAATATATGTATGTTGAGTTCTGTGTTTACTCTACCCAGGCATGAAATGTAACAATAATACTGTGCCTGCTTGGTTATAAACATTTAATATGGGAATAATAAATGAAATATTGCACTCTAATATAAAGGTAGTACTTGACTTACAACTATTCATTTATAAACCATTCAGAGTTATAGCAGAATTGAAAAATCTTACTTATGACCAGTTCTTACACTTAAGACCATGACATCACCACAGGTCATGTGATCAGAATTCAGGCACTTGGCAAACTGCACATATATTTACAACAGTTGCAGAGTCCTGAGACCAAGTAATCACTATTTGTGATCTTCCCAGCCAGCTTCCGGCAAAGTTAATGGGGGAAGTTGGATTCGCTTAATGAGCTCATTATTCTTTTAACAACTGCTGTGATTCAGTTAACAACGGTGGCAAAAACCCCATAAATTTGGACATGACTCAAAATTGTGATTATAAGTTGAAGACTACATGCAGTGTTTTCAACTATGTATACTTTTTATAATGAACTAATATTAAGTAGGCCTCATAAATAAGTAAATCTTGTATAGTTCAGTTCATTTATTTTCCACATTTTTTAAATCTCTAATTTATAGCTTAATGCTAAAAGGTCAGAGCCTTCAACAGCAGCTGAAGAGGAAGAGGAGGATGAAGTGGCTCCTCCAGTTATTGCTCCAAGACCAGATCATACAAAATCGGTGAGATTTTATTTCATTTTCACTACTTAATGCATAGCAGAGCTTTTTGCAGTTTTTCTGCAATCTGAGGAAGTATAGTTCAAATCTCTATTAAAACAAATGGTCTTGGTTGCTTAGATCTGTTGCTTTTAGCCACAATTCTTTTGTAATGTTATTGTTCACTGTGATATACAGTAGATAAACTATTAAGTACTTTATGGGAAAGGTTCATAATTAGTATTGATTAATGAGGCCTACTTCTTGCATGTAGTTGCCATCTTAACAGGTCTGTTTCTGTTTTAAAACCAGTATTTTAGCTTCTGAAAAGTTCTTATCTCTTGTCTCTTAGCAACTTAATTTTCTTCTGTTTTGGTCAGCACTCCCCATCTGAATTAGGTATCAGAAAAGTGATTTGATTTTGTTAGTGTATTTGGCTGCTAAGGGCAAAACATGACTTGAATAATTGCCTCCATATTTATAGAGGATGATAGACAGGCTATCCTCAATTTACAACCATTTCTTTAATGACAGTCCAGAGTTACAGCAGCCTTAGGAAAAGTGATTGTTTAACCATCTTTGAAGTTATAACTATTGAATCATCCTCGTAGTAACATGATTGTAATTCAAGCATTTGACAATTGGCCCACATGTACAATGGTTGCAGTGTCTTGTAGTCATGTAATTGTGATTTGTGACCTTCCCAGCCAGTTCCCGAAAAGCAAAGTCAGTTAGGGAAGTTGAATTTGCTTAACAATCACGAAATTCACTTTAGGACAGCTGTAAAAATGATTGTAAAATCGGGTCCAGTCATTTAATGACTCATTTAATGACTTCATTGCTGAGTGACCAAAATTTCAGTCCCAGTTGTAAGTTGAGGACTACTATAGTAATGTTACAGTACACCAGATAATGCAGACCAATCCTTCTTTATTCTCATAAAGATAAAGACATATTAGAATCAAGCTGAACTCATGGTCACTGTGTGGAGAAATCCATGCAGCTTTCTTTCAAACAATGTAGAAGTGATTTGGTCTTCTGGGCTAATTGTCAACTTCCTAGTTTGATGGTTGCCCTAGTTTTATCTTTCATATACGGTAGAATCATAGAGCACATTTAGAGACTAAAATCTGTTTTGGATTAAATTACATGACCCTTTCTTGGGAAAAAAATTAAGGCTCCGTTTTTATAATCATTATAGACCAAACTTTAGTGTTAATCAGCAAATTCAATTAGTTACATTGCTATACAATGGTGGCTATAAATATATATGGCAGTTGAACTTGAAAATAAATCAGATGTTAAAATACTATGAGATTACAACCATAATCTTGTTTGTTAAGGTTTATACACGATCAGTAATAGATCCCATTCCAGCACCATCTGGTGATCTAAGTGACAATGCTAAATTAGCTGATAAACAGAAAAAGAAAAACAAGATGACAGATGAAGAGATCACAGAAAGATTACGTAAGTAGGAATTTGATAGTCATAAAAATAAGACATTAATTATCTCAAAACCATATATGCTGCATAGTATTTATGAGTCTGATTTATTCCTAGTAACCACATGAATGCATCCATGTAATTTTCTGGGCAATTTTTTGGCCCTGCTCCTTCTGGGATGTTATTTTAGATACCCCAGACAGTACTTAGTTTTTTTGAGATCAAACAACAGATTTTGTGACAACAATAAACTTCATTTGTGAAAATGGTTATTTCCTTAGCATAGACGTCTCCCTTCATTGTCAATTGTATTGTGAATAAAACCTATTTTTTGAATGTTGCATATTTTCTTAAAAATATATTTGTAAAACCACACAATCCAGGCAGTGTTTGAATTGGGGGCTGCACTGGACTCCATAAAACTTGCTAAACAATGTAAAGTAGGCAGTGCAGTATGTCTTTGCTTTTGCATATTGAAATAAGAACTTTTTTCCTTAATCCATCTCCTGACAATCTGGTTTCAGAACTTCATTATTAGAAATGGCAAGTTGATAATCTTAATTAAAGTTACTTGGTACTGTGGAATTTTATTACCTTCATTTCCCAGTGACTACCCATCCTCCCAAGATAATTTTTCTCAGTGAAATTAACAATGGAAAAATTGCGATCTGTTTTCTGAGATACAGTTGTTCATTAAATGAGATAAGAAATGACTTTCTAATGTTTTGCAGAAAAATATGTGAGACTGCAGATGATTTGTAGGTTGTCTGCATACTTTATACAGGATGAATTCAATAACCACTGTATTGAGAAAGCAGAATTAGTGCTATTAAAGGAAGTTGTCCTGTCTTTGAATTACCTTTGTGTTCTAGAGATAAAGAGCTGCATTGGTACAATTTAGAAATAGTGTTTTATATGAAACAGGAATGTTGATAGAAATATATCCTTCCTCTTTTCATTAAACATAGAAATGTTGAATACAAAGCAATATAAGAGAAAATATTGACTTCTAATGACAAGTCACTATTGTTTGTGTTACTGCTTTGGATCTGATACTATCTTTTTTTAGTTTACTTATAGTGTTATAATTTCCTTTTAGGAACAATTGTTAGTATAGGAGATCCCAAGAAAAAATATACCAGATATGAAAAAATAGGACAGGGGTAAGTATTCCTAACTAACCTATGCATAATTAATTTAATTAAATTGAATGTTGTTATTTTAGCATACATATGTGTTGGTATGAGTGTATATCAGCATATAAATCAAACCATACATTCAACAAAATATACTGTATTTTCCAGCATATAACCTTTTCCCCTCAAAAAAGAGGTTGAAAATCTGACTGCATCTTATAACTGAATACTTTTTGCCTCCCAAAACTCCACCCCCTTCACCAAAATGGTGATGCACAGCTTTTAGGAGGCTTTCAGAAAGCTCCTGGGGGCTGGGGAGGGCAGAAATGAGTTTTTGCCTCCCCTCGTCCCCCCCCCCCCTGCACTCTAGAAGCCTCCTAAAGGCTATTCATGCCCCCCTTTTCCGCCCAAAACGGGCCATTTTGGGGTGTGTGTGTTGCAGAGTGCATTATTTTTTAAATTTGCCTCTTCAAAACATTAGTGCATCTTATACTTCGAAAAATATGGTAAACCATAAAACAATTATTAATGTGCTGTACTATTTACAATATATGTAATGAAAAACGAATCTGTGACCAAGAATTCCAAGCATGAGCTTTTTCTCCCTCCTGTGGAAGAGAATAGAGTTTATTCTAAGCCCAAATATGCAGGCTATACATTTTGTCCAGATGGTTTTATTATTTCTTTCTTTTGTAAAATGAAAGATTGAGTTTTTTCTGTTATTTTGTGTACCTATTGATCTTATTGTCTGTTAGTTTATGATTTAATCCCACTCCATTTGTCTTTAAAATACAATGATATTCTCCAGGAAATACAAAGCTTTGCCTGTTCATGCACATGCATGTTAAATACCTGAAATGTTACAACTAATTGCAAATTTGGTTTTCTTAGGGCTTCTGGTACCGTTTTCATTGCAGTAGATGTTGCGACAGGACAGGAGGTAAGAACAGATTCAAAGTTGATACTCATTTGGATATGCTGTGGAACGTATTGGTGAAAATTTATAAAATACAATGAAACTTAAGAAGATAAACTGGGATCTACTAATAAATTTCTGTCTTGTTTAGAATAGCTAAGGAAGACTCTCCAGTTCTGTTTCAGCCACAATAATTAGGAGTAAATTATATCGCATAAAATTATTGAATCTTAATAATTATGAGAGTGATTTAGATCATCAGGGTTCATAGCTCATGAAAAAAAGTTGATAACTACCATAGCTGCGACTTGTGAATATCAAGGTTCTATTAAAACCTTGGTTAATAGAACCAAGGTTCTATTTTTTGTTCTAACATTTTATTTTCCTGCAGCTCGGCAGGAGGGGCTACAACAGGATTAAGTCACAGCCTGATAGGTCCAGAGACTGAGTGAATTTTCTTAAAGTCACCATCCTTCCCTATTGGCTCCCAGTTTCCTCTCAGTTTCCTGATCCAAGCACTTGTTTTTGGCTCCTTGAGATACTAATAATTGCTGTTTTAATTCGATTAATTGGATACTCTAAATTTCTAAATTATCAGACTGCCGGCCATCGAGTCTGCTAGTCAGTCTCATAAGAAGGCAGGGCTCCGGGTCCTTGCCTCTGGGCCGAAGGGGTTTGTCCAACTCCTGGGTGTGCAGGGGTGACGAGCTCCCATTTGCAGCTGAGATTCCTAGAGGCTTTAGGCGACGAGATAGATAAGACGACGGAACGAGCCAAATTGCCGGGATTATCCCAGACGTGCCCTAAAGCTGCCGCACCTTAACAGCTTGCTGTGGTGGAGGAAATTGGGTGCGACATTCTAGCCTCGCCGAACGTGACTCCTAAGAGCGCTTCGGAAGGCTATACAGTAACACGGCCAAAGCACGTTGGAGCAGCGCTAATAATTGACTTGCCAGAAGGCTTCCGCCTCAGAGTCAACTTACTGGGCGACCTCTATCTCTTTTCGCCACGAGGTGCGGCAGCCATTTTGGAGCAACCTCATGGCGCCAACCTCCGCACGGGCAAGGCCTACATCGTGAGCAGTCTCTGAGGCGGCAAGAGCCCTTCTGACCGGCAGCACGATCGCATATCGAGGCCGAAAGGGCTCTGGTTCGACTTCCAAGCAGACCAGCCACGTGAGTGAGGCATGGTCTCTACAAAGCACCGGGGCAGTGCAGGCCCCTGAAGGGAGCAGTGGGATGGAGAGAGAGGAAGGCCAGGCCAGGTTGAAGCCTAGAGTGACGACTTCTAAGCCGTCTGCGAATCAGCGTCCCTGTAGAGCCACAGTGAGAGATGAGCTCCACAGACAGAAGGCTTTGGAGTAGAGAGTGGCCAGGGCTGAGAAACTATCTCACCATGTTCGACCCACTTCTCCAGACAGATCCAGGTCTCCGGTGAGGCCCATTCCTCCCCCCTCTCCCTCTCTTCCTAGAGGTTTCAGTCCTTCATCCCCTTCCGTCTCCCCAGTCAGACGTGGCAGGCAGGTGACCTCCCCTTCTCCCCCTATTTCCCCAAGATCCTTTAGGGATGGGGGTGGTGAGCCTTCAGATAGCGGATCTGGGGATTATCTACCTCCCTTCCTCCTAGCCCCACAAGGTCTGTCTGCCACGCGTCCCTCGGAGGAGGACCTGGAGGATTTAGACCTCCTACCTGAGAGCATCAGGAGGCTTATCGCCTGAGCAATCTCTAGAGGCATCACATCAGGGTTAGTCGAAAGGGACCAGTCATCCTGAAGAGCATCTAGATCCCTCTCTGATAATAGACGCCACAGGTCTCCTTCCCTGGCCCGGGGCCTAGGCCAGGCCAGGCCAGAGCTCATTCCCCATCGGTGTCAGTGAGGCCTCTGCATTGGGGGAGGGTGCTCATCCAGAATTAGGCTTCTGAGATGGCGAGGAGGCTATCCCTCCAGATTCTCAGGCCTTCCTAGGCCTCTTTACAGCTCCAGCCTTCAAGCCTCTATTAGGCAAGGCCAAGAAGACTACTCAGATTGGCACTGGGGCCCCGCCAGTCTCTCAACAGAGGGACCCTAACCTCGCTATGTTTATTAATCCAAATACAGATAAGGAGGTTCCAGCTTCCCCCCTTTTCCTGGAGGTAGTTCAGAACCAATGGTCCCAGCCATCTTCCTTGCCCAATCCAGGAAGGAAGACGGCCGCTTCTACAATATGGAGCAGGCATTTTCTAAGGCCCTTCAGTTACCGACCGTAGATCCTCCCATTCCACTCCTGGCCAGTTACCGACAGTAGATCCTCCCATTCCACTCCTGGCCAGCGCCTCCAATGTTGTCTCCGGTGATGTAGCAGACAAACTTAAGCCCGAGGATAAGCGAGCGGAACTCACCTTATGCAAAAATTTTACAGCTTCCACCTGGGCGATTAAGTTAGTGGCCGCTGCTTCCAAGTTTAACTGGACAACGGTCATGTGGCTGCGCCAGTTGCAGGATCGCATCCCAATCCAAGATGAATGGGTCCATTAGGACCTGGCAAAAATTATTGTGGCCACCCAGTTTTCGGCAGGTGCCACACTAGATTCCATCAAGTTTGCATCCAGAGCATTAGCTACTTCTGTCACTTCGAAACGCCTCTTGTGGCTTCGCAATTGGCAAATGGAGAACAAGTCCAAGCGTGGGTTGGCTGCCGCTCCTTTTACCGGTCCGAACCTTTTTTGGGGACTCACCTGAACCAATCCTTGTGGAAAACAAGGATAAGAAGAAGGTTCTCCCTTCTAATTCCAAGAAGCAGGATGCTCGTTCCTCTTCTTACAGGAGACCTTCGTACTGGCCCTCTGAGCCCGACTTCAGACAGCAACGCTATGCCCCCTACAGATATGACAGGCAGGGCCAGCGACCTTTCGACCAGGATAGGGTTAGATTTCTGGGACAGTCCAAGTGCCCCTTTTGAGGGGGTAGGGGTAGCCACCCTTTCTGCAGAGGGAAATGACTCCAATCCGAGTTAACCCATAGGTGGCCGCCTGGCATCCTTCGTGGATCAGTGGGATCAGATAACATCCGACGCTTGGGTCAGATCCATGATCAGGTATGGCCTCCGATTATCTATCCTCCTGGGAATTTGACGAGGTGACTTCATGGCCTCCATAGACTTGACGGAGGCGTATCTTCACATTCCCATACTGCCAGCTTACTGCAGATTCCTCCGCTTCTCCCACAAGGGACGTCACTTCCAGTACAGGGTACTTCCATTTGGTCTAGCCTCCGCTCCATTCACGTTCACAAAGGTTCTAGCAGCTCAGGCGGCTCACCTACGATCCCATCCAGTGAGACTCCACTGTTATCTGGACGACGTGCTCCTTCTGGCCCATTCCCGCACTCAAGCGATACATGACGTGCAGCTGACCATTCGAACTTTCCATTCCCTGGGGTTCTCAGTCAACTTTCCAAAAAGCCACCTTTCTCCCTCGACAAGAATCCAACATCTAGGGACAGTGATAGACTCTGTAGCAGGACTTGTTTGACACTCTCAGGAACGACTCTATAGTCTCCAGTCCATGATGCGACAGGTCCATGCAAGTCAGTCAGTTTCCATCCTGACCTTTTCCCGCCTCCTGGGCAAGATGGTGTCGTGCATAGGAATAGTTCCCTGGGCATGGCTCCACTCTCGGACACTGCAGTGGTTGTTCATCCCCTACCAACGTCATCGCATGAGCAATTCCTTACGTCTGATCAGATTGCCCCCAGACCTCCGAGGGTCCCTGAGGTGGTGGTTATTTCCGGCACTACACAGTTTCAACATCTGGGAACCGGATCGCATTACCATCACCACAGACACAAGCCTTTATGGCTGGGAGGCCCTGATGGACTCCAGAATTGCACAGGGTCATTGGACAAAACCGGACCTTCGCCATAATATCAATTGGCTGGAGCTGAAGGCAGCTCGCCTGGCTCTCTTGTATTTCCGGTCATCCATTGCCAACCAACATGTCCTCCTCTTAACAGACAACGTGGCCACGAAGGTGCACATAAATCGACAAGGGGGGACCCATTCCAGATGTCTCTGGCTGGAGGCTCAGAGGCTCGGCCTCTGGGCAGAAAGGAACCTGGCCTCAATTTCTTCAGACCACATCTCGGGCATTGCCAATCATCAGGCCGACTGGCTGAGTTGGGCAACAGTCGATGGGGGAGCGGTAACTGCTTCCGGAACTTTTCCATGAGATTTGCCAAGCTTCGGCGCCCGCTGGTGGATCTGTTCGCGAGTCTGAGCAATGCACAACTGCCCCGATTCTTCTCCCGCTTCCCAGCACGCAATGTGGAGGAGACAGATGCACTTAGAAGCCCTTGGACTCCTTTATGCCTCCCCCCCTTCTCCTGATCCAAGGGACCCTGAGGAAAGTAATATTAGAGAGGGCACATATCATCTTAGTAGCCCCGTATTGGCCATGGCGGCCTTGGTTTGCAGACCTCCTGCTGCTGTCCATTTCTCCCCCATGGAGAATTCCCCACGAGGAGATCGCCCTGTGCCAGGGGGTCCTAATGCATCTGGAGCCCCAGTGGCTCCAACTGACCTCCTGGGACTTGAGCGGCGTCTCCTAAGGGGGGCTCACCTCTCGGCTAAGGTTATTTCCACAATCGAAGCAGCCACACAGATATATAACTCCACGTGGTCAGCATTCGCCTCCTGGTGCGAGAGACTTCGTCTCTCCTCTGTCCATACATCCGTTGCCCAGGTCCTAGAGTTTCTCCAACACGGCCTGGATCTCGGCCTTTCCAATAGCACCCTACGTAGGCAGGTGGCGGCCCTCTCCTCCGTCCTGGCAGGGGATGGTCGTTTTTCCTTGTCCCAGTTTCCCTTAGTTAAGCGGTTCCTCAAAGGGGCGGCGAACTTGCGTCTACTCCCCGTACATCGTTTTCCAACATGGGACCTTTCTACCGTACTCAGGACCCTCACGGGCACCCCTTTAGAGCCTCTGAGGACAATTCATCTCAGATTCCTCACTTTGAACATAGTTTTTCTCATCACAGTCACCTTGACGCATATCAGAGTTGGGAGCTTTGTCATCCGGGGACGACCTTTGCCAATTCCACTAGGACAGGGTCGTCCTTAGATTAGACCCTACCTTCATCCCGAAGGTCAAGACTCTGTTTCATAGATCACAGGAAATCATATTTCCCAATTTCTGCCCATCTCCTTCTCACGAGAGGGAGCACCTAAGGCACCAGCTGGATGTATGACACGCCTTGCGTATCTACCTTAGGTGGACATCCCCTTTCCACCAGTCAGAGGCTCTCTTTCTATCCTTTCAGTCCAGCACACTGGGTGCTAGGATTTCATCTGCCACCATTGGTAGGTGGTTGAGACAAGCCATCAGTGAGGCCTACTTTGTCTCGGGTAAGGCTTCTCTCCAAGGGATCACGGCCTATTCCACCCGCAGTGCCGCTACCACGGCCTTGTGGGCCACTAGGGCCTCTCTGGAGGACATTTGTAGGGCGGCCACCTGGGCCTCCCTGACACCCTTTATTTGACACTGCCGTTTGGACCGTTTCGCCTTGGCGGACGCGTCTTTTGGGCGTCATGTCCTTCAGCAGGTGGTGACCTCCCCTTCCCCGCGGTCTTCATCCCACCCAGGGACTTAGCTTGGGTATGTCCCTGTTGTAGCCTCTCCCGCCGAGCTGCAGGAAAAAGAACATTGGTCCTTACCTGAACGTTTTTTTTCTGCAGCAAAGGCGGGAGGGGCTACATCCCGCCCTAGGCAGTGCAGATAAGCCCGGCGAGGGCAGTTGGGGGGGGAGGATGTGTGTGTGGTCTGTATGTGTTTCCGGTTATTGCCTTACATAAGATTACAGCTCTTCCATACGACTTTGAGGAAACTGGGAGCCAATAGGGAAGAATGGTGACTTTAAGAAAATTTCCTCAGTCTCTGGACCAATCATGCTGTGACTTAACCCTGTTGTAGCCCCTTCCGCCTTTGCTGCAGAAAATAAATGTTCAGGTAAGGCCCAACATTCTATCTCATTGTAGTTTGATTTGTTATCTAGAATCAAGGCCACAAATGTTGACTTCAAGATGTGAAGTTTATGTATTTTATCAAGAACAAGAACATACCCCTTTCTGTTTACTAATTATTTATTTTGGTTGTATTTATATGTCTATAAGGGGTGTAATTTTCAGTTTATTCAGTCTGTCCTCACGATGGAACCAAATGGTATTTAACTTGGTCTAGATTTTTTTCCATTAACTTAACTTAAACATGCAGAAACCATAGATTGTGTACAAATTACCTCTATTTGAATATCAGCTTCTGATTTCTTTCTTTATTTTTCAGGTTGCTATAAAACAAATAAATCTACAGAAACAACCCAAAAAAGAGTTGATTATCAATGAAATTTTGGTAATGAAAGAGCTGAAGAACCCAAACATAGTCAATTTTCTAGACAGGTAACTAAGTACAACATGTAGTTGATGGAAAGTTAAGTTTAAGCCAGAATCAAAACTCAAAAGCTTTGGCCATGTCTTATTTTGTCTGTTTTTGCATTCTTAAAATACCAATATGTTATGTGTCTTAAAGAAATTATAAGCATACATAAAAATTAGTACATAACTTTGTAATTCCAAATAAGAAACATTTTATTATGAGTTGTTAGTACCATTTAGAATTATACTTGTATTTTAAAATAAGTCACTAAAGGCCAACAATTTTTGATAATACTATTGAAGATTTTCATGCAGCAATCATTACTTACTTTCTAGAAATGGCTATTATTACTACTTATTAATACAATATAATTATTTGTGTCCTATATTTTAGGATCAGAGTTCTTCTAAACTTGGTTACAAAGAATATAGCCCATTGCAAAAAACAATATAATAAATGTTTTAAATTATAATCTTCCTGGGCTGTTGGTGGTAATGATTAGTGGACAGGGAAGAATTCAGCTGAGCACACTTTTGTGGTGATTCTTACGTGCCTTCATTTCTGTCATTTTCTTTGATAGCTTTTATGTATAAGAATTACTTAATAATAATAAAATGTGGGTATATATGCAAGAGGATTAACACTAGATATGTGACTGATAATCAGGTAACAGCTGAATGATCTGGGTAGTTAACTGCCTTGACAAAAGTTACTGTGAGGGTTGAAGTTACCAAGACGTAGTAAAAATATCTGAGATCAGACAAGATCATCTTCAAAAGATGATGTGGTGCCTTCCACATTAATAGCTAGGAAACATTAAGAAATCTGTTATGATGTGAGAGAAGGACCCAAGATACTTATTGACTGACTAATTAACTGACAAATAGATAGATAATATCATGATACGTATACTTCTTTCTCTCACACTGGATGCCAGAAACTAACAGTAGAAGAGTCATTCTGGAAAGCAAACAAAAATAGTCCATATGCTGCTAGACTGTGTCCATATGATAAAAGTATATTGCCCTATTTTACTATACTTTTATGCGGATATTAAAATTCTCCCTTATCTGAAACTTCCTCTATACAAAAACACTTTTTTGGATTAAAGGGGCTTCTATTTCCTTAGATTGCTGAACTTTGCATGTCAACAAGATAAGATCCAAGATGATTAACTGCCACATTCTTTAATATAGTACAACTTGGCTAATCCTTGAATAACTGAATTACACACAAACATGTCTGTCTTAGAATTTTATTTCCACATTTTAGTTTTAAACAAATGACACTCTGTTTCTTAGCTCTAGAGGCATAATTTATACTGGTATTAGTGGTAATAATATTCTGTTCCAATCCTTTACCTTTGTATCTAACTTTCCCCTTTTGTTTTCAAGCAATTCGTTAATTGTTTTGTTCTATACTGGTCCTTTGACTGAAATGTATTTATTTATTTAATATGTGTAATTTGCATCCTACCTTTATTATTTTTACAAATGACTCAAGTCAGCATATATATCCAACAAACCTTCCCCCTCCTATTTTCCCAGATGAGATGAATTGGGCTGAGAGAGAATGACTGGCTCCAAGTCACCCATCTGGCTTTCATGGCTAAGGCAGGACTTGAACTTGCAGTCTCCTGCTTTCTAGTCTGGTGCCTTAGCCATTAGACCAATCTGGGTCTCTCAAAGTGAACTTTGAATTGTACAATAAAACAAGGTAATTTCTTGCATAGATAACTTGCTTTTATTGTAGACACAAGAAACCTTAATTTTTTAAAAAAGCTCCTTAAAGATGATAGGTAGATTCTAGCTGTAGACAGGTTCTTGCTCCTTTTGTCAGTGTTGAACTGCAAGATCTACCCTTTTCATATATGGATATGTTGTCATGATGCACAAACAGAAACGGTGGAACTTGCATTGTGTGGGTGTAATCATGTGTTTGTCATTCTCTTTACCACCTTCTCCATTCTCAAGGATGGTGTTGATTCCAGTAATCTAGCCCATTCTGTGTATCAGACTCAGGATTTATATGTTGCATCTTTTTCTCCATCTTTATGTGATAATGCACTTTTTGTTGATTTTCCCCCAACCAAGGATAGATAAATGCCCTGTCTGGTCTAGTGCAGATTCAGCTCTGATAGTCATGGGAGAAGATGGCCAAAGGAAGAGAATAATGCTACGTAGTTATAAAAAAGCATTCCAATACCTAATCTCCCATATTTAATTCTTTTGTTTTATTGCTATTTTAAGTGTTTACAAACTTGCAACTTGTGACATATGATGAAAAGTGCTCATAACACAAAAATAATAAAAAATAATTATAGCAAATAATTAAATTACCTTAAAATGGGAGCATGTAAGCAATTATGCATTGCCCCAGAAAAGCTTCACTTATTTTCAAAGACCAATAGTATCATACCTAGCTTAATTTCTGGTTGAAACTATTCTACAAGCACTGGGCCATAATGGAAAGTATGTATTGCTCCTAGCTTTGGCTCTTAGTTTCCTAGTAGTGGGGAGATCTTCAGCAGTGTTTTCCAAGTTGCTTATTTTAGACAGGACTATTGTGGTTGAAGGAGGCAAGTCCTCATGTCTCTATGCTAAGCCAAAAGGACTTTTATAGGTTAAAACTAGCATGTTAAACTATATTCAGAAGCCAATTGGTAACTAATTCAGGGCTTGCACAATATATAATTCTGGTACTAATAAATTTGTATTGTATATTTACTTTAGCTTCTTTTCCCAATCTAACTTCAAACAGTTGTTTCATTGTGTGGAAATTTAATGTTGATTTTCTGTCTTCAGTTATCTGGTTGGAGATGAACTTTTTGTTGTAATGGAGTATCTGGCTGGTGGATCCCTTACTGATGTAGTTACAGAGACTTGTATGGATGAGGCGCAGATTGCTGCTGTCTGCAGAGAGGTGGGTGATTAAGGGAAGGAATAGATTTAATTACAACTTTGGGAGATGTCAATTATATGATGGATATTGATTGATTGATTTCCTGAATGTAAATAGCACTTAGACTTATATACGGTTTCATAGTGCTTTACAGCCCTCTCTAAGTGGTTTACAGAGTCAGCACATTGTCCCCAAAAATTTGGGTCCCCATTTTACCGAGCGCAGAAGGATGGAAGGTTGTGTCAACCTTGAGCCTGATGAGATTCGAACTACCAAATTGCAGTCAGCTGGTAGTCAGCAGAAGTAGCCTGCAGTACTGCATTCTAACCATGGCTCATGCCGAGGAAACATATCTTGGATAAAAAATAATTTCTGAATCTAGAAATTCTAGCTAGAAATTCTAGCTATAAACTCCATGTTAATGGGAATAAATAATAGTGTGGATTAGTCTCTTGGAGCCAAATTTGCATTAAAGTTGTTTATTCATGCTACACAGAGGTCTGAACCGTCTTTACCTATGATACTGGTTGAATATATAGGAAATATTTGACTAAAAATATAAATAGGAAAGAAAAACTTGATAAATATTCTTTCCATATTTTCACCTAATTTATTAATAAACATGTTAATAATTAGAAAGCCAGGAACTGAATCATTTGGTAGCACTTTAGTAGCACACCAACAAAGAATTTTTTAAACTAGCTACGTAATTTAAGTGTCTTATTTAACTAGGACACATTGACCAGAATGTCATGGGGGTAGTTTGTCAAATTGTTTGCCAAAAGGAAGAGTTATTATCTCTAGAACTCTCCCAAAATTTAGTTAGAAAGTTACTTCATTTAAAAAATGAGGAAAGGTTATGGTAATCTGGCAAGATTATTAAGTACAAATTCATACTACTGGTAATTATTGCTTCTTATTCAAGGTGCTCACAGTTTGCTCTTTTTATGAACTGCTTGGGGAATCTTACAATTTTAATAATATACAACTCATTTGCCCTTAGAGTATTAAACTATTTATAGAAAATAGATACTCCATGACTGTGTTTCTGGCAATCTCAAACTTCATTCTTGCTGCTTCATTCTGCTGTTCACAATTGCCTAATGAAATCTACTGTTTTGGAGAAGATTGAGTCAAATCAAGAGTTGAATTGCTCTTTTTTTCACCTGTTAGCATTTCACCATCTTTATTGAGCAGGCATCCTCACATCTTTTCCATAATTCTCACTTAACAACAGTAATTGGAACCAGAATTTTGGTTGCTAAACAATGTGGTTGTAAAGCGTAATGTCATGGGACCACATTGCTTAGTGACGTGGCAGTTCTAACAAGTTCCAGCTGCTATTGTTAAGTGAATTCCATGCTGCCTGTTATTAAACACAATGTTATCTGGTCCCCATTTGCAACCTCCTGCCAGATATTCCATTGACTGTGCTTGTTAGAAGCTAGCACTGGAGGTCGCATAGGTATTGATCACATGATGGTGGGACTCTGCAACATTGTAGACATGAATTAGTGAGTGTCTGGATTGTGATTGCATGATTGCATTTGATGCTGCAACTGTCATAAATGCACTTTGTAACTATCACTTGTTCAGTGCCATGCATTGTATAGCATAGCTAAATTCAGTCATTTCAACTTTTTAGTAAATGTGGATGTTTTTAAGATGTGTAATTTCTCCGTTAGAACAAATTGTGTCCTTTGGTATATTCTAGTTATAAATTATTCCAAGTCTTTACAAACTCCATTCAAACATTTAATAGTTTTATACTATTAAATATAATATAATAGTATTATATGGATAATATAAATCTTAAAATTGGAGGAAAGTATTTCACTATAGAAAAGAAGCAACTGAATGGCAATATATTGCTTATCAGTTTTCATAATTGACAATTCATGTAATAGATTTCATATGTGGATACGCAGGTATGTGCACTCAGTGCAGTACAAAATTCTTCTGAAATATTTATTTCTCTCTTTGAGTCTGGAAGTCTTTTTTAATGAAAATTAATGATTGTTAGGTTAAAGATTTGCTTTGTTGCAAAATGAATTGGGAAGATGAATCAGAGTATTTAAATTAAATACTATGCATGAAGAGTGACATAACTGATCTCCTTATGCATAGACAGTAAATTTAGATGAAGAAATGTGTATGGTAGAATATAAATAGAACCATAAACATTCAACCATCATGGTTGAATAAATATGTAGATAAATTCTTAGACAGAAAGTACTTCTGTGATTAACTAAAATTTATTTAAAACAAATATAATTTTAAATGATATATCAAATGGACTAAGATAATTACTAATGTTATGCAATTAATGTATAACATTGATAAAAGATTGATCATATCAGACAATACATTGAGATTTTATGGTATGGAAAAGAATATAAATCTTTGAACTTTGTGCCAAAATTTCACTTTTATTGCTATTTGTAAATGCTAAAAAAAGAAGAAAAATGAAAAAAATATTATAGACAAATATTTGGTTTCTGACGTTCATTTTTATGCTCCAACTAATTTATAGTATTTATGGTGTCCAAAAGGCATATGTTATTATATATTTATACAGTATTCTAAATGTTTGTATTTCCCCTGCTGCATGATATATATTACATAGGGAAGCCATTCCTGCTTAAATTTAGTTAAACTTCTGTAATATATATATTGTATTAATTTTGCCATTTTTGCATATTCTCTGTTTAAGTTTCAAATCAAATACTGTGTTTTTATTTATATGTTCTGGGATAATATCTAGCAAAAAATTATTGTTTCATTTCAAATTTAATTTCTAAGATATTATCTAAGAATTTTTTTCTTTGCTTAAGTAAATGTGAAATACTCTGGGGGATACAGGTAATCTTCGATTAATGACTGCACTGTTTAGCAACCTTTGAAGTTCCAACCATTGCAGTCTCCCCATGGTCATGTGATTGCATTTATGATCATTGCAACATTTGCAAGCTTCACAGTTGGCTTCTGACAAGCAAAGCAAATGGGAAAGCTGGCAGTAAAATTGGAAGTTGCAGTGACATCTCAGTGAATATGTGTAATTCCTTTAATGTAACTACTATAAGTCTGATGTGATTGCGTGATATTTCACTTAATGGCCGTTTTACTTAGCAATGAAGTTCCCAGTGTCAATTATGTTCTTTAAGTGAGGACAACCTGTACTTAAATCTAATTTAGCTATTGAGGTAACTCAATTAGCCAAATATAAATTTTGAATTTGTTTAGACAATAAACCTTTCAATTATCTTCATGCAGTGTTTGCAGGCACTTGAATTTCTACATGCCAACCAGGTGATTCACAGAGATATTAAAAGTGACAATGTGCTTTTGGGAATGGATGGTTCAGTTAAGCTGAGTAAGTACATGATAGCTGCAGCATTCACATTATAAAAGTAATATTAAACTGCATATCACCATTAAGTTTTCATTTTTAAGCCAGTAGGTGGCAACCTTGATTAGACTAACAATGAAATTATTCAACCACCCAATGTCCTCTGGACATTTCCCTCCCTTCCTATTTTAAGATGTCACCCAATGCTTCAAAAATAAGAAAGTACAAAGCTGAACAGGTTTTGTGTTCAGCACAGTCATTTTAATAAATGCATTGCAATATTAATAAGCAAAAGTAGTAATTAAAACCTATCATTCTTATTTTTATAAAATAAGAATAAAAAAAGAAATTTAAATTGAAGAGAGAAGTTTTAACAGTAACAGAGTTGGAAGGGACCTTGGAGGTCGTCTAGTCCAACCCCCTGCTCATGCAGGAGACCTAAACTAGGGATTCGAGCCACCTACCTTTCTGATTAGCAAGCTCATCTGTTGTCGTGGTTATGGATGGTGTGTTTTTAATGATAAGAATTCTGAACATTTTTAGTATTTTATATTGATGCATCTGACACAAAACCTGTAGTCCAATCAATTGTAGTGCTGTGTGAAAGATAAACTGCAGGTACATATTGCAGTTATAAAACTTAGAATTTGTACTATCCCTTCTGTTTGCATGCATTTTTAAAATAAATATTAATGGACTAAAGTTGGTTATATGATTGAAGTATGCAGAGTTTATGCTTTCTATGCTGGCTTTTTTTTTTTTAGGAATTTTTCAGGGACCATACTATTCCATTTAATTAATCAAAATTTGCTTTCATTCTATTTTATAGCTGATGTATAGATTAAGTCATGATTAAAACAGACATACACCCAAACACGGATGAACAAAAAATAATATATTATTTTGGAATATGTATTGCTTATTAACATTGTCACTACTTTTAGAGTTTCTAACACTTTTATGATGTTCCTTCTCAATTGCATAAGAATCCGTCCTTTTCAATTTGCATCTGAAACATAATGTTATAATGTTCTTTTTTCCTATGGATAAATCAAATAGCTTGATCAAATCTGCTTGGCAAGAATAATGTACTTTTTTGGAAATTTCTTTCAAAATTTGTCTATTTCGGGATTTAAATGTGATATGTGAAACATTAGGAACATTTTTAATTAATAGTGGGTGCTTATAAACTAATAGCTTGATCAAATCTACTTGGCAAGAATAACATACTTATTTTTTTGAAATTTCTTTTGAAATTTGCCTATTTCCTGTCTTAGTCACTGAACTATTTTAATATTGGTATATAGTTTTTAAATATGGGTGCTTAAATGTGAAGTGCGAAACATTAGGAACATTTTTTAACTTCAGATTAATAGTGGATGTTTATAATGGATCAAGCATAATATTATAGTAAGTCTGATGATCCATTCTAGAGTTTTCAAGGGTAACCTAGAGTTTTCAGGGGTCTTCACTCTCAAAATTCAGTGTTTGAAGAAGCAATACAGGTAGTCCTCTATTTACAATCATTCATTTAGCAATCATTCAAAGTTACAATGCCATTGAAAAAGATCACTTGTGACTGGTTCTTGCACTCAGGATCATTGCAGCATCCCCACAGTCACATAATCAAAATTTGGGGGATTGACAATAAGCATGTATTTATGGTGGTCTCAGCATTCCAGGACTCCATGATCACCATTTGTGACCTTCCCAGCTGGCTTCCAACAAGCAAAGTCAATGAGGACGCTGGATTCACGTCACTGTGTGATTCATTTTACAGCTGTAATGATTTGCTTAATAACTGGCAAAAAAGTGTAAAATTGGATGTGATTCACTTAACAAATACCTTGGTTAGCAATAGGAATTCTGATCCCAATTGTGATCCAGGACTTTCCGAATCAGCATAAAATAGCTCTTTGTTCAGGATAATTGGAATGATAAATATTTCAAAGATGATTTCAGTGACATATTTAACTCATGTTTGCTTCCCCCTCCTTCTTTTTCCTCTGCAGCTGACTTTGGGTTTTGTGCTCAGATAACTCCAGAGCAAAGCAAACGGAGTACAATGGTTGGAACACCATATTGGATGGCTCCTGAAGTGGTCACACGGAAGGCTTATGGCCCTAAGGTGGATATCTGGTCTCTAGGTATTATGGCTATTGAAATGGTTGAAGGTGAACCTCCCTATCTCAATGAAAACCCTTTGAGGGTAAGTACTATAACAAATCTAAGAAACCAATAGTGGTGAGGAAAGGAAGCAGTTGAATTCATCCCAACCCTTAGTTGTACATAACAGAGTGACATTTATTATTATAGTATATATACAATGCGAGACACATTGTGAGCAAAATAAAAGTAAAAAGCTTCTCATTGAAATAATGATGAGCAGCGTGATGGGCATCTGTCAGTCTTTTTTTGGTTTTTCCTTTTTGGGTATTTCTATTCAGTTTTTAAGAAAACCAGGGTTTTCTGAAATATACTAAGCATGGGAAATATACCATAGAACAGGGCTCTCCAACCTTGGTCACTTTAAGACTTGTGTACTCAGCATATCTGGCTAGGAAATTCTGGGAGTTGAAGTCCACAAGACTTAAAGTGGCCATGGTTGTAGACAGCTGCCAAGATTGAATAATCATATCTTCAAATTGTATGTATACAAAAAAATCAGCTTTTGATTTATTAATATTAAAAAATTTTTTTCTTTACAGGCATTATATTTAATAGCAACTAATGGCACCCCCGAGCTGCAGAGCCCAGAGAAACTGACTCCAATATTCCGTGACTTTTTAAATAGTTGTTTGGAAATGGATGTAGAGAAAAGAGGGTCAGCCAAAGAACTACTACAGGTAAAGAAACTAAAGTGTTGTATATTTAAGAATAATGTTAAATATAAATAAAATACATTTCAATAAGGGGAAGATATAAGAAATTCCCTAGTCTGATTTTTTGGGGAAAATTGCTGCCTTTTTAAAATTCTTGGCTATCTAGATAGAATCTTCCTGTTCCTCTTGTATGCAACAATATGTACTCTTCTGGAAAGAGAGGAGCTGTATGTGCTTCTACAATGCCATACAGTAAACCAGTGGAAAACAGACGTCTACGCTTTCTCTTCCTTGACATATTGCAGTATCCCCACCATTCTGACTATACCTCCCTTTTCCACTTCAGCTTAAACTGAGATTAAAAGTCTGTCTTTAACATATAGATGCAAGGTTCACATTGCTAATACAGGAAAATTGTCATGAAGGGAAGAAAGGAAGACAACTACATGGCCTTTGTAGATGCTTGTAAAAATATACTAAGGATAGTCGCTATTGTATATAGAAGGATGACATCTGCAATTCAGTGGAATTCCTTAGGATAGGAAGAATTTGCAGAAGTCTTGGTTTTGTTCCATTCACGAAAGATATTGTTAGTGCCATTTAATAAAGTTTAACAAAGTTTGAAAATTAAGAGCCACAATTTACTGGACTTACTTTCATCTTATCTCTATTCATAGCGTAGTAGGGCAGGTAGAATCATAATTATTTAAATATTCTGGTAAAGAAATGGTGGGAAAACATTCTTCTCCTTTGCTTCTCCTTTCTTTTAATGTACTCTTATCATTACCATGTTTGTGTATAATTTAATCTCTGGATTGCTTTCAGAG
The DNA here is from genome assembly GCF_051295495.1 of Thamnophis sirtalis. Taxonomy (NCBI): domain Eukaryota; kingdom Metazoa; phylum Chordata; class Lepidosauria; order Squamata; family Natricidae; genus Thamnophis; species Thamnophis sirtalis. The sequence continues at coordinate 37,750,100 of NW_028261391.1, forward strand.
TATTTGTTTTGAAATGCTATTTTGAAATACCTATCCATTAAAACTTCCTGTTTCTCTTTCCATTAGCATCCTTTCTTGAAATTGGCAAAACCTTTATCAAGTTTGACACCACTGATTCTAGCAGCCAAAGAAGCCATGAAGAGTAATCGCTAGCATTGCTGTTGTGTTCTTCATCATTCCTGGTTTTGTTTGTTTGTCTGCTTTGTTTTTTGTTTAAATCTTCCTATAATATACAAGTTGTTGCTCTTGTTAGAGATGTTGAAAATCCGCAGAAGGGAAAAATTCACCTCAGCTCTAAGATACAAGAGAAGAAAAATGGTGATAATAGTGAACTTTTCTGCTAGTCTTGAAGAAGTTGTAAACTGAATCACTGGCCTTTTTACAACTTCTATAGACAACTCAATATTTTGCTATGCCAATGAGTTGTTTTTCAGTGACTTTGCTGTACCAGTTCCCATCTGTGTTCTGATTTGAACATTTGCAATACTTGAACAATCGATTCAAGCTTTTAGAGGGAGGTATTACTGTAATCTGCTAACCTTTTTTCACCTTAGGTTTCCTTTGCTAGGCAGTAATTCAAAGCATGGGAACGTTTGAGTTACTCAAGACAGATAGAAATGTGAAAGTTCCTCTTTCTCCTTTTAATATGCAGTTAGGTATAACCCTTATGTTAACCATCCAGATACCTGGGGACTGTAATTATTCAGTAACAGTTCTGAAGCAAAGAACAGAAAACAGAGTGAAAAGAAAGCAGCTCAGCACAACTGGATGTAGAAATTTGTGCATGGACTTTGTAAAATAAGGGAAAGATGCCTCTGAATGTTAGAGGGCAAATGCCTGCTGGGTAATGGGAAAAATATTTTCTTTTCAGTAATGAAACCATCCTTTGAGCTTGGGGAGAAAAACCCCACTCCTATGAATTGTCTTCCATTTGTTCCTTGCCTGTGTAGGCTGATTGGTAACCTTTTAAAGGGATATCTTGGAAAATGTGTTGTTTTATAGCAAAGTGCTTTATCCATGTTCTGACTTGGGCTATGGGCTACATGCTGGTGCCTTCTGATTTTTAAATTACCTTTCTTTGTATTAAATACATTTTGTATATGTTGTACATTTTCTCTCCAAAACAAATTTGAAATTGTCAGGACTAAGAGGTTTCTTTCTTTATATATATATATAAATATATTCATACTATTTCTACTAATAAAAGACCTGGAAGATTTGCAAAAGATCCAAGATTTTTATACAATTCAGCTGACTAAAGCCTCAGAACACCGGAAGTGCTATTTTATACAGATAGAAATGGGAGAGGGAATAATTTAGGTTCAAAATTATTGGAACTGTCTTGTGAGTGACTAAGAAACTTTGTCTTGGTGATTCTTAGTAAAAAACTTTACTAAGGAGAAAAAAAAAGATAAAGTGCCTCTCATGATAAAAGAAACTGATTAGATTAATAAAGTAAGCCAACATCTGGTTAAATGGGGCAAGATTTGGAGTTTCACATTGCTCAAATTTAAAATCACTGTATTTTTGTGACTTTGATAGAACATTTCTGAATAATAATGTGCCAAATAATAATGTAAGACATTATTTAATTTGGTGCTACAGTTTTCTTGCATTCCTAGATAGTATTTTTGGGAGAACTTCTGAAAGTCCTAGTGAAGAGGCTGCCTCTTGTAGCTTTTCTCATGGTCAGTGCTAAGCCCTTTTTCTATTTGTGAACAATATTCAAATACGAAGATCATGATGAAGGTATTGTAAAATGGCTGCTGGCCATATTCCAGGTTTTGGTCCACAATAATACAAAGGGCTCTAATTTTTTTACACCTTGGAACTTTTTTTGCTTTCTGATTGATACCAGCAATGCCTTATTAATGCAACTAAAACAATGCCACACTTGTACATCCATATCTTGTCAAAAGTATTACTCTAAAAATCGTGTAACAAACCAGTCTATTTATTTTCAGAATATTTTGAATGTGCTTTGGTTTGGTCCAAGAGGGTGTGATGTTCTAGTCTGAGATGTATTTTTAAGTCCAGTTCCTTCTTTTAAAAATGGCTTTCAATGTTAATACAGAAGTTAAAATAATTTTGATCTTATATTGATAAATTTTTAAGACGTTAAAAATTCCAGTTAATTTAATCTTTTATTGGGTCTTTGTCTGTTGCTGGCAATGGAATATGTAGAAATGAAGGCTTCTGTGGATATGTATGTTTTAGTGTTTTTTTATAACAGTATGAAAAGGTAGTTCCCTTCAGAATACTTAAAATTCTTAATGTTTATTGTCATAATAAAATGGATTTTAGTAGATAATGAACTGAATTTTAATGATGTTTTTCAAATGACTCAAAAATTTCTTACAATGGAATTAACACAGGAGTTGAAATATGTTGTACACTTATTACTTTGCCTGAAGGTATCCAAGTACTCCAAATTGTGTCTATTTGATATTCTTAAAATGTAATATACAGCTAATATAATAATTAAATTTTGTGCCCATTGTTCATTAAAAAAGATTGAAATGAATTGATGGGAACATTCCATTAGATAAATAAAACAACAAAGTTTTGTTTGTAATTTGTATACTTTGGATTGAACATACGTTACTTGTTTCAGACACAGAAGTAGAAATTACATTAATCAGATTTTCAGGAATAAAACGAATAAATATTGGCTTCTTCATTCAGTCATGAAATACATATTTCTGAAACATAATTAGTGTTTGTCAACTTAAAACATTGAGCCAGATTGAAATTTAAAACTCCATCTTAAAGCAATTTCCTAAATCAAAATACTGTTTTGTGGAAATTGCTGAAGAGAGAGAGGAGATTTTAATTGGATAACTTTATGTATTTGTGACTTTATATGACAAAAAGTTCATGAGTATATGAGTTCATAAACAACTCATCACTTCCATCAAATAGCTAAATCAGTTTTTGGATCTTAGGCAAGATTGCCATGTATGTTTGATGGTGTGATACTGTAATGAGAAAACATATTTCATTAATGCAAGGTTATCTGGAATGTTTAGCTCTTATTCTCCCCCCCCCCCCTTAATGTAAAGTGAAGCATGTTTGGTTTGGGTGGTGTCATTCATCATTTGAAATTACATCCAGTTAACTTAAATTATCAGAGTCAATTCACTTTTCTGTTTGAGTCAATTAAGTGCTGAAGAATTTGTTTTTGTAGCTGGAATTAATGATTTCTTTATTTGTTCCTTTCTTATGTCAGATGGAGATGGAAATAATGCAAGCTTTTAATTTTTTTAATTGTCCTCAAATTTTGTATAATTTAATCTCATTCTGTTATTTAATGTTACCACGATATTAACTACTGTATTGTCTATGTTTAATGATTCTTTCAGGGCTAGAAATAAACATTTTTAAAATGATTGAGAGATCTTTTTTTTACCCAGCACCTTGATTAAATAATAGATCAATCAGATAACATTTGTGTTTACTTGTGTATGGCTTTGGTGATTCATTGGAGCATACTTGCAGTGTCATTTGTCTTCAAAGCTTCCATGACAGTGAACCAGCTGAGACATCTTGGTGCTTAATTTCTTTGCTTAATTTCTCTAGACAAACAGCTATAAACATGTTAGAAGAGTGAAAAATATGAATTGATTTGTTGACCATAAATTTCAATTAACAACTGACAGCAGTAATTGAATGTTAATTCAGTAGTTTCCTATACCAGTTTCTTATAACAACCCTAGCCAGTGAACTATCACTGCCTATTACTTTAATCGTTTAGATGATTCTTGAACTGATTGCCTTTTGAAAGAGGTGCCAGGGGACATCTTACATTTACTACATTTAGGGGTTGGGTTTTTTTGGTAATGAAAGCAATTCTATTTCAAATCTGGTTGAGGCCAGTATTAATCTCATTAATTTTATGCTAATAATTACTGGGAGGGATTTAAAACATAAAAAATATAGATGACACAAAACCAAATGACGCTGAATAGTTTGTCATCTGTATTATGTGAAATTGACATTTTCAAGCTTATCATTGACTTAAGGCTGTAATATTACAGGTAGAAAAGTTACAACAGTTCCTTTAGTGACCGAAGTTACAATGGCACTGAAAAAAAAATGACTTATGACCATTTTTCACGCATTTGTTGCAACATCTCCAAAGTCACGTGATCAAAGTTCAGACACTTGGCAACTGGCTCATTTATGATGGTTGCAATTTCTCAGGAACTCACAATATATAATTTATCTGAAGAAAGATAAGACAATGTTCAATGATGTTAATAAGGGCATTTTAAGTTCTGAAGCAAGTTGAAATATTGTAGTAGAGAAGTCATAACAGTGACAAGGAAAGGATCTGTAAACTACCCAGAGTCATCTTGGCAAGATGGGTGGCATAGAACTCTAACAATAAATAAAATAAATCTGGAATTTCCCCTCCATACCAATGAGATTTTAAACTAGCATCCATTGTTAGCGTTTCCCTATGTGTGATCTGAACTGCTGAAGTTCCTCAATTGCACAATCAAGCAAATACATGCAGAAGTCTCCATAGCCTTCCTCAGGTTACAAAAAGAAGAAAGAGGACATTTTTCATGGGACAGTAGAGAAAAAAGCTTGATAAAGTTGGAAGGAAAATGTAGAAGGAAAAACTTGCAATGTCTTGATTGTAACAAGAACAACTATGGGTGTCACTCTGATAATGGTTAGTCACTAACTGAAGATGACACTTTTCAAGACAATAGCAATAGCAGTTAGACTTATATACCGCTTCATAGGGCATTCAGCCCTCTCTAAGCGGTTTACAGAGTCAGCATATTGCCCCCAACAATCCGGGTCCTCATTTTACCCACCTCGGAAGGATGGAAGGCTGAGTCAACCTTGAGCCGGTGAGATTTGAACAGCCGAACTGCAGAAGTGCAGTCAGCTGAAGTAGCCTGCAGTGCTGCATTTAACCACTGCGCCACCTCGGCTTTAGACAACTGTCTAGAGGGCTGCCATGAAGCAACATTGACTTGAAGGCAATTGATAACAGTAGTAGGAAAAGCCACTATCTCTAGACAGTTAAAAATAGGCTTTTGAATTCAAGAATCTTAACTGCTTTGCCCTTGGAGTCACCTGGTTTCACTGGATTCTGAACCAATTCCAAGCTGCAGCTTATTAATGTTTTCTCTTAGAGGAAAAGGCTTGGGTAGAGTTTCTAGGGATGGAAAAGGACTTAAGTGGGGTTTACTGGAAAAGAAGACCAAAGGTGAAATTCTGGTTAGAGCAGTTGTGAAGTGATAAGGGAGCAACATTCTATCTGAGCCAGTTTCTCCATGGTGTTAAATACGTTCATTTTCCCAGACAATTCTGTTACCCTATTAATCTGGTACCTATCAAACTATGCCACGTTTTCTTAAATATGCTTTTAAGGGAAGATTAATAGTTTCTCCTCCCCTCCCATGCAGTGAAGATTTTTTTGGGGAGTGAGAACATACTACCTCTCCAGTGTATTTACCAGAATGTCTGGACTAAATGTCTCAATCATTTTTTTCTTCTCAGTTGTAACTCTTTGTGAATTTGCTAGGCGATTCTTCAAGATAATTTTTCCATCTAAGGTGTATTTTTGTCTTGCTGGTGAACTAGCCAATTCCTTCCAGCTATGTGCTTGCTACCTTGAATTGAAGATGCTAAGGGAGATTGGCCCATGGGGTGGTGGCTTTGGCCCAGATGTGAGCCTGACTCTCTTATTCATTATCTTCTTAGCTCATGGAGCTTCTTTTGATGGAACTGCTGCCAACCCTGTAGCCTCACTTCAGGAATTTCTAGCTTTGGATTGTTCTTTTGTAGGCAGCATTGTTAAAATTTTGGCTCAGTTTCTTGGGATGGAAGCAGCTTGCGCTTTTACCAAGAAGTATTGGTCCAAGGAATTTACTCACTTCCATATGATCCAGAACTTAATGGCCCAGGATTGCAGCTCATCTCTCAATAGCTCTATTTCCCAGGGCATTTTTGTAGAAGCCATGGGTTCCTTTCTTTTACAGTTAATTATTCTCAAGCTTCACACCTGCTCTCCAATGTACAGAGTTCCTATTGTGGCCCTCAGTATCACTGCCTTGACCTATACAGGTAAGGATTGCTATCCAATCTTGCTTTGATGTACATTGAGAAACTAAAACAACTATTTAATACTTGCAGTGCTTCTACATACCTATGGCATGCAATTAAATATGTTTCAATGCTTACATTCTATTTACATCAGCATGATTATTATAACCTGCCTTTCCTACTTCAGAAGTGATGAAAAATGGAAACAAATCTTGAAGCATTCACTAGAAACTTTTTTTTTTCTATAATGATGAACTTAGTGAAAAAAGTATATTTTCCCAAATTAGACTCTTAAGATTTCATATAGATAAAGTATTGCTGGTTTTGGCCTCTGACCTTATGGCAAAACAAAACATAGAATCCAGGACTACTTCAGTTAAAGAGAGACTGTAAGAGTCTTGATAGGAACAAAGGATTAAATAATCACTTTTTTGTTCAGTTTATCAATTTTCATTGTTATCAAAGAGGTGCAAAAATTGAATTATCTCCTGGCTGCTAATAGCTGCCAGCTGTGATGATTCTGCTTTCAGATTTAGTATAATTTTTTTTGTCATCTAGTTTTTCTATTTGCATTGCTGCTGTCCATATCTGCCTTAGAAATTCTTTGGTAAGTAAGACTGAATATTCTGCATTTATTCAATTATGTATTAATTTTTTTTGATTAAATTTTCAGTTCAGACTTTTCATCTCTCTATTATAACTATCAATCTCTTCTTGGATCCTTGGTGACTGATTCCCAGAGGTACCTTGTGATGCCATTTTAGACACTCGTTTAGTTATTTTCAGTGGGGTATCAAAGTCCAACTTTCCCCAAACTGATGCCCTCCAGTGACAATGGTTACTGCCTTTCCTGAAGTAAATTCTGGGAACTGAAGCTCTAGCACAAGGATGGTCTAAATATTCACGATGCTAAATTTATATTGCCTTTATTGCATCGTGAATAAATAATGATCAGCAATTGCAAGATACAGAATTAATCAGCAATGTGCAAGTAAACATCTGTTTTCAAAAGCAGAGCTGTTATTTCATAGACTAGAACAGTATGATGGGATATATGTTTAATAGAATCTGCAGTGGAGGATAGCACAGATACAGTATACTGGCACAATGTACTTAATATACTGAATTAAAAGACCTTTAAACAATAATGTAATCTTAAATTCTTGATTACAAGGTTGATGGGAGATGTCTGTAACTGTCTTAAATGAAGAGAGAGATTTTGTTTGTATTTACACTCCTGGTGAGTGTTACTGTGTTGTGTTTTATTTGTTGGTGTATGGCTATTTTTCCATTAATATTCTACTTTGCAGTTAAAGATGTTTATTTTGGTATTCTTTGCTTAATAATTTTTTTAAGCTTCTAGCTCACTCATGTGCTTTCTAATTTATTAATCTGCCCACAGTGTAGTGTGGCAAAACAAATGGGGAAGAGTACTATTGACTCCTTGCAGTGGTAAAGATGACAAATAATTGAATCTAGCAACAGTTCTAGGAATCAGGTATAAAATATTGGTACAGTAGTCAGCAGCTGAAAAGGATCCACCTAGATAAAGCACAGATTTTTCTGTAGACTTATATTTTTACAAAATGCCTCCTGTTTCATTTTAAACCTCTCTTGAAGTCTAATATGTTGCAAAATTTTATATCCCTTGCCTGATAATCATAAAGTTGGAAAAATTGTATTGCAAAGTGAAGGTAGTCAAGGTGCTCTCAAAGATGATTAAGAAGCCAACATGGCAGAGCTGCATGCAAATGTCTTTAGGAATGTAGCCAGATTCCAGCATCAATTAAATGTTGGAAACACATAGGAGAACATGCAGCAAGGCTCTTAAACCTGTGTTTAAGCCAAGTGTAAGAGATGAGCTGGTTGAGCCCAAAGGTGGGATCAAACACATCATCAGATTGGAGCTGCTGTGCTCCCACCAGAGACCCAAATACTACTAATAATAATCTTCTACTACTACTACTACTACTACTACTACTACTACTACTACTACTACTACTACTACTACTATACACACACAAACACACACACTTCTGATGACCCTTATCTAGTGCCAATTTGGCTTGATTATTAGTAGATCAGATTCTTGTGTATAGATATCTAATAAACATGTTGTGCTCCTGTTCCTGGATACTTGCACCTGACACTAAGTGGCTCATGACTTCTATAATTTTTGTATTGCATCTGGAATATAATTGTTGCTGTAAATTTTTGTGTGATGTGCAGTACGGTATTTGTATGACTCTGAACAAGGTGGACGTGAGTGTTAATTGTTTAACATGTAGAACATCACTGAATTAAGAAAACAAGACGTGAGATAATTCTTAGATGAGTATTTTATTTCACATAACATTTAAATGAGATTTGTCTTTAAGGTTGGCTGATTTTCTAAATAAAGATTAAAAGGTTGCTTTCCAGCTACCTGAAAATATTTTATTAAACTTCTAACTCAATTGTATGCAATCAGAAATATTTGCTTCTAATCACTTTCCTGGTAGATATGCGAAATAAAATGGCATTTGTGCTAATCAACTGAGTATTGGGATGTTGCTCTTTGAGGGGAGTTTATGTGAGTATCCATTGTATTGTTGAATTCTTGCCAGGTGGTGGTTCAGACTCTGAAGTAAAATGGGAATCCCAAATAAGAGCAGAGGTATTAAAATCTCTCACACCTAGATCGGTGCTTCTCAACCTCAGCAATTTTAAGATGTGTGGACTTCCAATTGCTGGAATTCTGGGAGTACATACATTTTAAAGTTGTTGAGGTTGAGAAACGATGCTCTAGATCAGTGTTTCTCAACCTTGGCAACTTGAAGATGTCTGGACTTCAACTCCCAGAATTCCCCAGCCAGCATTCGCTGGCTGGGGAATTCTGGGAGTTGAAGTCCAGACATCTTCAAGTTGCCAAGGTTGAGAAACACTGATCTAGATTGACCTACTGTTCCCAGATGCTGTTCCTTTAAAAAAAAAAAAAAGGAAATATTCAGTAGTTAGGGTGGAGTCCTCCTGTCTTTTAACTTTTGCTCCAATTTGAACATATTGAATCTGATTAACTGGGGCACATGTTCCTACATGCACCAGACTAAGAAGAATAGGTGGATTAAACTGTTTGCTTTTCCTCTGCTGCAGCTGCACCTGTCACAGGTGCCTTTTTTAACCCTGCCTTGGCCTCTGCTATGACCTTTTCCTGCTCAGGAAACAGTTTACTGGAGTATATGCAAGTTTATTGGCTGGCACCCATCTCAGGTGAGGCTCTTCCCAAAGACTTCAGGAATTGTAGCAGTTATTGTAACAATATTTGAATTCATTTAAAGGAACTATAATGTTCAAACTAAATACAGGTAATCTTCACTTAATATCACTTGTTCCATGAATATTCAAACTTACAATAGCTCTAAATGAGTGGTATTTACAACGGGTCCTCAAAATTCTGGCTGTTGCAGCATTCTGTGCTCATGTGATCACTATTTGCTATCTTTATTGCCAGATTCCAACAAGCAAAGTCAGTGGAGAAGCCGGTGGTGAAATTGTGCCCTGCCTGTTATACTGCCCAACCAAGTGGCCTTCCTTCCTTCCACCAGCATGACTCCTGGGGCCATGTTGCATTTTATTCCCTTCTCGTAGTGGTAGAGCTACGCCTTTCCTATGTATTCTTGCTTCCCTGCATCAAAGCAGCTTGAAGTAGAACAGAACAAACTACAACAGCCCTGACTTTGCCCTTCTTCCAGTGTTATGCCCTGCACTGGGCTTCCTGAAAGCTGAGACAGGCTTTCCAGATCGCCAGGGTGGCTCACTCTATATCTGCATCTTCTACTGTGCTACTTCTGCTGTTTTAGACCTGAATCCTCAACCACACACAGTGATACTGGCTAGGGGGAGTTGCAGAGAATATCTCCTGGCTCCTGGGTTCTAAGCAGCCAAGATAAGTTTCCAATTCCATTCCTTCCCCTCTGGTTCTTTGGCTACCAATTCAGCTCTAGATATGCCTTGGCCAGCACTCAGCAGGCATGTCTAAATGCCCTCCTACAGTTCTCCCTCTTCCTCTTGCTAACTTGCTACACCATCACAATAAGATGCCATGGTCAGTGGCAGAGAGGAACGCAGTGATAAGTGGCTGATTTCCTAAGTATTTTGTGAGTGTCCCAGGGATGGGCTGGCCGACAAGGTGAGTGGTGAGAGTTATGCTTAATAATTGTCTGAGATTCGCTTAATGACCAAAACCATGTTGGTTTATGAAAACAAATTATTCACCTATCTAGGAAGCTTATAGAGGTTAACAAAGAAAAGAATAATTTTAATTAACTGAGAAAAGAAAGTAGTTCCATTTTCCCTTATGGAAATAAATTTGCATACGTTTTAATAACAAAAATATGGAGAAAATTCTGGAAGCAAAATAATATATCATAAAGGCAAATTAAAATTGTTGTACTGTTAATAGTTGGAACCCAGGCCTGAATTGTTTGAAAGTACTGCATTAAACAAGTATATAACTTCAAGTTAAATTGTAACCATCCAAAAGCTTAATTCTGACCTTCTATAGCAGCACACCTTGTGAAAGGCGAAACTTAAGCCTCTAATACAAATGCATAGTTATGGGATAGCAATAATTATCAACATTAAAAGAAAACTTACTGCAGGGATCCTTGCCAGAATTGGGGACACACATTCACTCACAGAATGATCTGTTCTCCCCATCTCTCCATTTCCTGATCACCATCACATTTTTTTCATTGATATGCAGAAGCATGCTAATTAAATAGTAGTAGTATTCTGTTTATATAATCCTTTTGAATACTCTTGCTTCTTAATTGTTAAAATACTGTTAAAGGAAGACTATATATAACCAAAGCAACACATTTTTTTTGGAAATGGCAGAACAAAAATCCATTTTTCTTTCTTGAGTTTTTGGGGGCTTGCTCTTCTTTAGCAGTTAGACTTATATACCGCTTCATAGGGCTTTCAGCCCTCTCTAAGCGGTTTACAGAGTCAGCATATTGCCCCCAACAACAATCCGGGTCCTCATTTTACCCACCTTGGAAGGATGGAAGGCTGAGTCAACCCTGAGTCGGTGAGATTTGAACAGTCGAACTGCAGAACTGCAGTCAGCTGAAGTAGCCTGCAGTGCTGCATTTAACCACTGCGCCACCTTGGCTCTAATTCTTTTGTTCCAGTGTGAGAAAAATACTTGAAGCCTGGTCAACCATGCAGATTTTTCCCCTTAGCTTTTTCTTTCCAATAATTTGTTTGGGGTTTCAGCAGAATCTGTGTTGGGGACCATATAAGTTTGCATAAAGAAAAAAAAGATGCATTCCCTGGCTGAATAGTTTTATATTTTTTTTCCCAAGGCTGTCTTAAAACATATTACTTTTGTGAAAAAAATACTTTCTTTCCCACTCTGTGTGTAGAAGCAAACTGAGCTGGCACCTGAATCTTATTTCAACAATGATGCTAGGATAGTATCTCTCATTGTATGAGCAGCAGACCAGGTTTCAGTTATCAGCCGGTTCATCATTCAGCGCGTCACTGTTCTGTAACCTGTGCCATCTACTGGTCTTGACCCCTACTCATTCTTGTCTCAAAGAGAAAAAAATACTTTTCTGACATAAATCACAGCAAATCAAATAGATGAAAATTTCCTGTTGCTGTTTTCCCCCCTGCAGGAATGCTGTTAGCCCTCTTTGTCTATCAAGGAAATATTCCACGCTTGTTCCAGACAAACCTGCTTTATAGTCAAAAGAAAAAATACAGAATATTTAAAGGGAAAGTAACGTCAAATTCTGTTGCTGAAGAAAGGCAGACAAAAACAGAGAAGAAGAACAGCCGTTCTGGACTGATTAACTGAACAGAGCAAAGGGGATTAAAACTGCTGGATGGAAGGCAAAAGCTACTTTTCTGTGTAAATGGCAAATGAGGCTAAGAAAGAGCAGTTCACATGATATTATGATGTTCCCAAAACTGACCTTTAAATTTGTCAAATTTCAATTCTCATAATTTCTAGCCAGCATGAAATGTGTACTATGACTTTTAATTGTGGGAGTTCTAGTGCAACATATTAACCAGCAGAAAATTGATGAAGAGTGTACTATTAGATGCAGGAAATAACAGCCTTTCATCAACTGTTACAATTTGCATTCATTATTCAAATAGGAGTTTAATGCTATATGTTGAGGCCATCTTCTGAAGAAAGTGGCTATTCCTAGGTAGCGGGGGTGTTCTTCAAACTATGGTATGCTTTTGAACAGATAAATATCTTTTTATCTGCCATGGTATGGCATAGGGTATGGCTTGAAATAAATAGTGAAATTTTAACACTTTTTCAATGTATTAATAAATTTCATGTGGAATTGCACTTGTGATTTCCTTTGAAAAAGTAAAATGTTACATGAGATAAAATGTTATATGGGCCTTCTTTTCAGACTCTTCTTGAAATTTAATTAATACAAGCAGCAATCTGGGTTACTTTAATGCAGTTACCCCTATCTGATGGTCAAAATAATGTGGCTATCATTTCTTATTTCTTATTATGCGCATTTCTGATATGCGCATAATAAGCATATAGAATACAATTGTGCTATATTCTCCAAGGTTCTCTTTTGGTGATGTATGAAATATCCCAGTAGTGGGTTTCAAAAATTGTTGGAACCTACTCTGTGGGTGTGGCCTCCTTTGTGGGAGTGGTTTGCCACCCATGTGACTGGATGGGAGTGGCTTGCTGCCCATGTGACCAGATATGAAATTATGTATTAGTACTTAGGTCGGTCCAAGTAGCTATTCAGAAGTTAGTGGTTAGAAGCAATCATAAAGCAAGATTTGGAATTAAAACCAGAAATATTTTGTTGGCTATTTGAAAGGGAGTATAATATATATTTAATTTTACACATGTTAGCAGCTGCTGGAATTGTGTTTGCACAACAGTGGAAAAACAGAGATATGTAAATGAATAAATATTACAATGTGCAGGAATAAATAAATTGACAAAATCAAGAAGACTTTGAATACTTTTTCACGTGGGATTGGTTTTAGCAATTGCCAACTAATGGAAACAGAAATTAGAAATCCAAAAGTATGAAAGAAAACACCAATTATGTAAGGAAAGGTCCCTAAAATGTATAAGGAAATATTACTAGATCATTATTAATGCGTAGATAACTGCGGGACATTACACACCCACCAGTGGTGGTTTCAAAAATTTTTGGAACCTCTTCTGTAGCTGTGGCCTGCTTTCCGGGTCCCCTGGTGGAACCTCTTCTAACTGGTTCAGTAGATTTGACTAACCAGTTCTACCGAATAGGTGCGAATTGATAGGAACCCACCTCTGAAATATCCTTAGTCAAATATTAATACTCAAGGGCAAACAATACAGTGATAAAAGATGCCTGGAGCGGAGTAATAAGAGTACTAGAATGGTATCCTTTTTGAAGAATTTGGCTTCCCCATTGAGTTACCTTGGCAGAACGCTGCAAAAGGGGAATCACATGACCGCAGGATATTGCAATAATCACAAAAATGAATCAGCTGCAAAGCATATGAATTCTAATCACGTGACCATGGGGATGCTGCAATGCTCCTAAGTGAAAATGGTCCTCATTTTTTTCAGTGCCATTATAACTTCAGTCATTGAATGGACTGTTGTAAGTCAGGGATTACCTGTAAATGTTTTAAATAAATAAATAAAAACTGAACTAAAATATGGCTGCTCCTAATGCTTATTGTTTAGTTTCAACTACCTTGATATGCGTTTTGAATGGGAAGTGATAAACAGCATAAATATAAAACAGTGCCAAGCAGAAGAGAACAAAAGAGCCAGCCTGCAGTTTTTAATTTCTATCTGGGTCCCAGGAAGAATCTCTTGATTTCAAGGTTTATCTCAAAAGCCCCTTTGACACTTAATTATTGTGTTTGGTGCCAACGGAAACAGGTTTATTGCAGGTTAAGGAGATATGATTGAGAAAGGCGTCAGAGATTCTGATAGACTGAGCAGGTTAGAGATTATGATCTAGTTTGAATGCTCAAAGGAATTGCATTATGTTACCCATTTGATTAAAAAGAATTATAACTGACTGTTCTGAAATGTGATAACAATCTTTTCTGCCTGTTCCACACACCAGTCTTAAACAATTTCTCTCATTGTCATTGATCTAAATTGTAAGTTAAACAGTAATTCTGTGTTGGTAAATGCCTATCATGAGGCCCATAGAGTATAAAAACTGCAGTTAAGGTCAAATAAACATACAGGACTGTATTGATGTGTCATGCACAACAATATCATTGGGTGCTTGGATGAATTTATTTGTGCAAATGAAATTTATAAATGAATACATATAGGTGGAATAGAATGTGAAGTTAATAGGAAGTATTAGATATGTTTGCCACCTAGAGTTGACCATATATATATAAAAAGGTGACATAAAAAATCTAATAATGACATCATCATCATCAACAACAACAACAATATATAGGAAAACATACAGAATAAATTCAGACTACTGAATTTCATTTACTTTTATCACTATTATGGACATAAATACAAATGCTTGCTTTTGAAATTGGCATAGATTTTCTTAGATCAGAATTCCCCAGTCAGCCATACTGGGAGTTGAGGTCCACACATCTTAAAATTGCCAAGGTTGGGGAATCCTACTTTAGATATAAATACATACATAACTTGCCATACCTGCCAGCAACAAATTTTCCATGTTACCACTATTTATTCCTGTTTTCTACTTCTTCCTCTTTTCTATATGAGACTTGTATATATGTAGGTAATTATGGAAGAATTTGTATGGATTCATTTCTGTGTATTTTTCCTTCAAACAATCTTGAGAATCAGTTGAGACATTATGTCTATAGCCCCAACGTACCATTCAAAGAATAATGTAGTTCTTGGATCTTGGTCCAACAAAACATTCAGCCTGTAATCTTTTCATAACCTTTTGGAAAATGGACAGTTACATATATATAATGGAAGATACTAATCTGAAACCAAAAATAGCTGAGATTTTTGCATCTTCCTCATGGTCACCTAAGGAGGTGGCATTCCAAGTTCAAATACAGAGAATCAGAATCCTGAAGATTCAGTAAACTATACTTTACTATCTCTAAGACTACCTCCAAGGTGTTCTTTTTTCTCATCACCAAGATAGAATAAATGTAAGTTAATAAAAAAGTGCTACCTCTATGGCAAATTATCCCCTTCCTTCACTTTCAGAAGGAAGCTGGCAAAATGGCTACCCTAACATGAAGAAAATGATGGCTTCTGTTGCAACTTACGGCAATTGCTCCTTTAAATTTTCTTGTATGGGAATGGAAATCCTGACTTCAACATTAATAGTTACAAGCAAGAAGAAACAAACTAAGAAAACCTTTGGTTACTTACTACATGAGGAACTATTGTCTCAGAGAGAATAGGCATTCGATAGCGTACCTGAAATAAATAAATAAATAAAAAAAGTTGTGAGCTGTGTCTGATGAAAGCTACATTCTGATAGCGGAAAAAAGAACAATACACTTAATGCAGGAAAAATGCCCATCCATCACTAACACCCATAAAAGTTCTTGCATTAACTTAAGACTTTCCCTTATGGAAAGTGTCGTAATGAGAAATAGCTCTGCAAATATCCCCAGACTCAGTTTTCATCCTCCACAAATATTTCAATCTGTTTTTCATCTCAGTTGACAGATTGGAGTTCTTGCACCATCAGTCATACAATGGCACTTTGTGCTAAAAACATATCAGAAGATCATACTTTTAATTAATAAGCACGATAGTTTTTGTGGCAATAAAATAAAACAGAGGCACTTACATCATCCTGTGTCTTTTGGATTTGACACATGATTTGATTAACGGAGCCCAAGAAAGGAAACTGCACCGTTGAAATTAGCCCAAGCTGTTCATAGATAAGGAAGAATTGTCTTTCTTCTCAGACAGGTTTATCTTAAAAAAAGTCCACCCACCATAATTGTTTTGGTGGCTGTATAAACAGAATCAGTATTTTTATTGTGAGCTAGTCTTGCCTTAAGTTGGCATAAACCATGGATTGCCTGGAATTCTCCATTTTATTAATGAAGCATTACTAATGGGAAAAAAGCTACAAATACAAATATAGATTGGGGGGTAGAGAGAGATTCATTCAGTGACCTCATCTCTCGCTCTCTTTAGTTAATATCTGATTGAATGCCTCGTTTTAAGAAAAGTGGCAAATAGTAGCATTCTTAATTCCTCCACACAGACTCTGTTAATGATTCATTTAGAATTTGACTAGCTAGAAAATCTTCCAGACATTTAAAAAAAAAGAATTTGTTACATAGTGCCATCTACTGGGCTCAATGCAGAAAAACCTTTTCAGTATTTCTGCATTGAATTTCATTTTGTTTTGCTTCTTTCTTAGAAAATGAGAGTGAGACAAAAATACTATTTGGGTTCACACCATACCTTACTAGTTTGAAATGGCTGGGGTAATTTGTGGCTCCACATCTAATTCTATGTGAACCAGCTTTCTTCCCAAAGTTCAAAAGAGAAATTTTATTTCTTGTTAATGTGAATTCAGCAATTGTAATTTGGAAACCTGAATATAAAGCTATTGATTGAGGTTAAATCCAGTCCATGTCTTATTCCAAACCAGGATAGAGATGCAGACAAAGGAGAAAAAAGTTTGAGGCAAGCTGCAATTGGAAAGGTGGTTTATTGGCCCAGTAACAATGGGAAGCAATGACAATAGCAAGTGTTTCTGGAGGTAGCTAGCAAATTGGGATTGTATATTTTATTCTGGTGAGGGGGTAGTTTTCCTGCTTAGAAAGGATTAATGTCTCTCAGAGCAATTCATTTTGCATGTGGTGGTTTTGCAACATATTATTGGCTTTATGATTAACTGTCTACGTCTTAATTATTTTCTAATTTGCCTCGTCATTCCTGTCCCTTATTGGATGGATCCAAATGCCTAAAACCTAATCCTTGTAATCTGCCCCCTTTAAAAAACCATTCTTGCACAATGGTGTGAAAGTGTAAATAAACCCCAATTAGAGCCAGTTTGTTTGTTTTCAAAGCCATGCACTCATATGAGTAAGAGGTGTAATAATCAAGGCAAAAATAAAACCTATCCAAAAGAAAATCCATGGAAGCAGAGAGCTGGGGAAGAAGGAAACCTGAGGTCACAGAATAAACTAGTTTTTGCAAAGGGAAGTCCTAGCAAAAGGCCCATCTAAACAAATGAATACCTAGGGTGCCAAGTTAGAAGGACATATTTGTAACAACAAAGCAAAACAAAACAAAAAATTACTGCCCAGATTTGGTGGCAGTGGTGAAGAAATTGCCTCAGAGAGTTCTTAATTGTTTGCACCTTGTGCAAATGGCAGTGTGGCGGCATCCTCAGCATTAGCTGAATTTCTCTTCAAATGCTTAGGTTGCATATTAATTTGAAGGTGATTTCATGAGATTAATACCTATTCAGTAAATTCAATTGTTCATCACTCTGAACTTGCCCAAACATGCCTCTGCTATGATGTGTATGATGTATTGCTCAGTGAGTTATGACTTATTGCCACAGTGATGATTCTCCTGATTCTCAGTGCTCTTCTATGTATATGCAACAGAAGACAAGTGGAAAGACAGAAAATAAACTTGGTCACACCCATGTACAAGAATGGCCTTTTAAAAAAACAGGGGGGGGGGAGATTGCAAGGATTAGGGTTTAGACAAGGTGTTTTGCTAGTCATTTGATATGGAAGGGAATGACCTGGGCAAAGCACATTAGAAAATAAATAAGATATAGACAGCTAGTCTCAAAGCCAATAATGTGTTGCAAAACACATTGCAAAAGCTTGTGCTAGAACCTCCCTATCAGGAATGGTTGGGGTTTTTTTTTCTGGTTATGTATACAGGAAGATCTATCTGACATTAAATTTTGCACATTTCCTCATTGGTAATTCACAGTAGAACCCAGCCTTTCTTGTAGTAATAGAGTTGTTGTCACAGTGATCTCTGTCCATGCTCCTCTGTATATTACACTGCAGAAAATCAGGGGCAAAGACTGAGAAAATAAATATTAGGTAGTTTGCAACATATCCAATGACGCTGAACCACAAAGTTAAATTGAGGTTCCCACATCATTTTATGATGAGCTTGCAAATGGCCTTCCAATAATCCCAGAAAGTCCCTGGATGAATTCCTTTGTTTCGGGCAAAGTTTAGCAGTTCAAGTTGGTACTGAAATGTGGTGATAAGTATCATTTTGCAATATTTAATCTTTTTAAAGTGTCAAGTTTACTTTTGAGAGATGGTGGTATACTTTTTAGTTTTTACTGTGGTTCTACCCAGTTTTTGGTTTTGACTGTAATCGGTTTTGGCATTCCACTTCAGGTACCACTTCAGGCATAGAAATCTGTTATATCTTCTTGCTGAAATTTGTCAGGTTTTAGATAGGTCATCTAAACCTGCCTATTTAGATCAACTAAATTAATGCAATTCTGTTACTTTAAAAGAATAGAATAGAACAGAACAGGTTTCCACATGTCCGGTGGTCTGATATTTGGTAGGATTTATTTTCTGTGAAATGTGGACAGTATCTTCAAATGCTGTTCAATTATAACAAAGTTAAAGATACTTGTTTTCCAATAAAGTTCAACCTAAATACTGAAGTTTCAAATCACCATTATTTGGATCTGGCTCCAACCTCTGAATCAGATTGAAACAAATTAGGCTATTTTAGAATAATCAAATCAAGATTCAAACCATATCTAGTGGTCAGTACATGCCCCTACTTCAGTCATATGAGAAAATATAAAGTCCTGAAGTGATTAACAAGAAGTTAGATTCAGTAAAGTGCCCTATCTTGAATGCAGAACCCAAAAGTCAACCACCTAACACACACACACACACACACACACTCTGAAGAAAATTCTATAGATCAATTAAATGGCAAAATGGCATTCTCCTTCCTGCTTCCAGTTCTAGTTGCATAGCCTTGAATGCAGAGAAAATGCCAGTGGTAAGTACACTTATTACTTTAATCTTGGTGGTATTTTACTTATGTTGCTAAAATATTGTGTCCCTTAATCCCTCAACTTCACTAGATTTTTTAAATATAAATTTTGAAGCGATGAAATTAGGGTCTGGATCTCTGTAGACAAGATGGAATAATTTCCTGTGGTAGCTTATGTGCGCTTATTGATCCAAACCCACACTTGGTTCTTATGACAAAGTTCAAAGGTCATCAGAATCCTGAGGGATGCAGTTTTCACTTCTGTGTCTGACTGCAACTATCAGCTTGATTGTCATAATGACCTTTTAGTGATAGCTTTTGCATGTTGATGATTGACTAAGGAAGAACAGCCAACAAAGATCTTTGCTAGATCTTTACTTGTGGGGATCAGCAAATCCAGAGAGAGGACAGGCTGTAAATTTAAAGTGGGAAGTGAAACATAATGAAACAATGAAAACTAGTTTTCCTTCTGAAAACTCAGAAAGATTTAGATTCAAGTGATGCCATACAGTATTATCTTAAAGCAATTAAGGCAATTGTTATTTGTAAGTAATAAACTAGAAAAATGGATAATAAGAAAAAGCAAACTTTTATTATAACCATAGATAAGTTTGCAATCATATTTACTATAGAGGATATCAAAAGATTTTTTTTTGCATTCTTTGTCACTGCACTTTTTGTTCTTATTCTCTCTTTCTTGGTTCTCTCCATTTTATATTAGTTTGCATTAGTATTTTATGTTTCTAAGTTTAATACTTTTAGCAAAACTTATTTAAAAAGTAAGTAATAAACTGTCTTTAAAAATGATAGCATATTGTAAAAAGATGGGCTTTTGATGTTTGATCATCACAAACAGCTTGGACAAATCTGAGCTTTAGTTTTTCATAACCAGCAAATTAGCCCTTCAGAAACAAACATGACCAGCATTCAAAGTGCATGCAGTAGAAAGAGTCACAATTCACAAAAACTAGTGAAGATGAGATTTGAACCAATAGACAGGAATAAGGGCAAGATAGTGGAGAAGACCTTACAGATGTTTCTGTATAATGCTTTGGTTCAAATTTTTATTTAGGTTTGGAAAAATGCATCTAAGATACAGAAGCTTGGGAGACCATTAGGAAGAAACTTTGGAAAAATATCGACACTTATGCAATCACTCTACTAATTAATATAAAGATTAATTACTGCTTCTTCACCTGGTTAATTTAAATTAATTTGCAGCCAGCTCATAAAATTTGTCAAATTCTCATTCTGTCAGTGAGCTAGGATATAAATTGATCTAATTAATGGGAAGAACTGCCAATCCTGAAGAAGATATTACCTACATGACCCTTGCAGTACTGTTCCTAGTAGGAAATCTTAGTTAAACCTAAAACTAACCAAACAGTTAAGAACCTGCCTAATGAGGAAATGATCTACTTCTTGTAATCAGCTGTATTCACTCCAAACCACAATGATGCCAAAATAATGATACATGTGAAGTATTGTCATAGGACAAAAGCATTGGTTAATGCTCGTGTACGTACATGGTGACATTTGCATAATGATATCACCCAGGTTTCATCATTATCATCACTGTCACTAACACCTTGCCCTACTACCTCTGCAGACACTCAGGAGCATAAACTCAGAACCAATTGGTCTCTCCTATTCTTAATCCTATAATCCACTGGGTTAGTTCACCAAAGACAAAGCAGGATACAACATGATTACCAACAATTTCCATCCCTCCCCCTCCCCAAAAGACAACTGTGAGAGGCTGTAGTTAAGGGTGGAGAACCCATGGTGGAGGATGGGAGAAGACTTCTTGACCCTTTTCCTGCCATTTATTTCACAGCAGGTGAGGCAGTCAAATTGTCAGACCTTAAATTACTCACTCTTTTAAGTTTAAAGCCCGCATCTTAAATTGTGCCCAGCAGACAACCGGTAGTCAGTAGAGTCTTTTAGTTCTGGCATTATATAATCTCTGACAGGGCCGGATTTTTCTATAGGCTAACTAGGCTTCAGCCTAGGGCCTCAAGATCAAGAGGGGCCTACATTCAAATTGTTAGCAAAATTGAAAGGATTATACATACTCAGATTAAAGCAAAGGAAGGATAACAGCATTCGGCACAAGAAATTACACTTGTATTATGTTCTACATTTCTATCTCTACGACGTCGTTGTTTTTTTTTATGAGAGCGACTAACTAAACCATACTTGATACGCTCAAATGCAATAAAAGAGGTGGGCTTTATCCAAGAACGACAACTTTGTCTGCTAATGGTTAATTCCGCGATAGCCAATATGTAAATTTTCGGGGGTTGAGCGAGGGGGACGTTTCAAAAAACCAATGAGAAGCCTTGGAGTTGAGGAATGGCGTGGTCCGGGACCAATGAGAAACCAGAGTTTGAATAGGGTGAATGGAGGAATCGGGTTAGCCGTCATTGTTGTGTGAGGTGAAGAAAGGCTGTCGGGAGCGATACCTCGGGAGGAGGTCGTGAGGGGCTGACAAAGTAAAGCCTTCCCGCCCGCCATGTCATTGCATGGGAAGCGCAAGGAGATCTACAAGTATGAGGCACCATGGACCATCTACGCCATGAATTAGAGCATCAGGCCCGACAAGCGCTTTCAACTTGCCCTCGGCAGCTTCGTAGAAAAATGGGAGGTGAAAGGGCCTCATAAGTGGAATAGCCTAGGGCCTCTTTTCATCTAAATCCGGCCCTGATCTCTGTACCTTAATTAGCTGCATTTTGTATCAAATGAAATTTCAAAAAACCTCCATATAAAATATGCTACAGTAAAAGTCAAGAAAGATTGTAATCATGGATAATTGTCACTTAGTATGCCCCCTCTAGAAGGGTTGCTGTTAGTGCACTAGCTATAATTATACAAACTTCCTTCACATAAGAGCCACCATGTTAAATTCAACAACAGCAGAAGCAGCACTCTCCAATTGTGAACTGGCTCTTGTACATCAAGAACAGGCTTCATCTCAATTCTGAGTCTAGCTTTCTTTTTACAAATAATACCTCTGTCTCGTCTGGAATTTATTTCAGCTGTTCTTCCCACAATCCACGACTAAGTTTAGGCAACATTCAGGGCTACTTGTTCTTGGCAGTAAATGATAAGCAGTAATGGAATTGACAGGCCTCAGCATATTCTGTGGATTCTTCTCCCAAGGATACCAAAGTTGATAGTAACGAAAGACACTGAGAAGTCTACAAGAACTATTCCCTATTCATTTAGTTTCTGAACATTTCTTTACCAGGGTAGATAACATCATCAGCGGGAGTTTTGTAGAGGTGTCTTGTCTTATTCTAGCTAAAGAAGAATAGGAAACTAAATGGCAAGCTCAGAGCAAACCACTGTCCAAATCTAAAACCCGAGCTACAAGTATTTTCTATTACTTCAAAATTATATGTGTGTAAACCACCTTTGTTTAGTGTCTATATTTATAAATTCATTGACTAGGAATTGTATGTTTTCATCTTTTTTTGTGAAAAACTGCTCTATCTATGCAGAGTTCATTCAGAAGACAAAATATATGCCACAGGAAGCTTAAATATTATTAGGTCACATTTATACACAGGCTTAGCTGCAATTAGGATACATCAGAGGTGGGTTGCTCCCAGTTCGGCTGAACCAGTAGTGGAATTCACGCCAGGGTCACAGAACCGGCAGTGACCCAGGCCTGCCACGCCCCTGAACCGGTTCCCTCGCTGCCGCTTAGTCACTGCCATTTTGGATTTTAGTGACTGCGCATGCACAGTTCACTGTAAATTGTTCCGCGCATGCGCAAAGAACAATTGACATTGAACGGTGCACACGCACGCAGCGTGCGTCTGGCGTGCACAGGGGTTGCAAACTGGTGGTGAAACTGGCAGCAACCCACCCCTGGGACATATTTAAATCAACTATTTAGAAAGGCTATTGAATTCTCTAAAAGTGCATTAGTATAGGATGATTGCAGTTATACACATAATGTAACAAAATTCCAATCCTATCAGTACTTACTGAAAAGTCCCATTGAATTCACTGGGACTTAAATTTTCTGAAGAATGTCCTGTAATTTGGAGCTTTTGGCAGAACTTGCTTAAATAATCTATTCAAGGTTGTGTGACGATCAGATGTTTGCTCAGCCAGAAGCTCTTTGTTTGCAGGTAGGGAACAGATTAGTTTTGTACCTTTGCTCTGCAGATGTTAGCAATCTGTAGGCTGAATCAGCTAATCCTGGGGAATCTTTGCTTATGCATAATAACATGGAAAAATTTTGTAATGTTTTATACCTGACTTCTATGCCTCTTATAGAGAATTGTGTTTCTATACACACAATGTCCTTAATAGTTTATGCTAGATAGTAAACACTTCTGGTTTATAGAGAGATAGTTAGGTTGATATATTGAAGCAAAAATAACTAAATAAGACTAAAACTATGTCACCTTAATAATATAGTTTTGTGGACTACAGTTTTGTGGACTACAGTTAAAACCTTCAAACCATCATAAATTGCCAGAGAGAAATACTGTATATGAATATGGCTTCTGCCCTGGTGCTAAGAATGTAGTTATCTAGATAAATGTTTCTCAACTTTAGCAACTTTAAGATGTGTGGCTACAGCATTCTGGGAGTCCAAACATCTTAAGGTTGCCAAGGTTGAGAAACATTGATTTGGGTGGAAGCTCTATTTTCGAAATGGATTTCTCTTATGAGATAGTCTTCAAATGTTTTCAGTCCTAAAAAATAGACCAGACCAAGAATCACATTCTATGTAAAATGTCTTTTATTAGAATGGCTATGGTAACAAAATCTTACAAATCTGAATGTGCTTTTCAGTGGGTTCCTGATCCCGTTGCAATCAATACGGTGCAATAGGGTCGGGCGTCACCACATGAACGAACGCAGCATGCGGATGCATACTTACCTCCCATGACGCTCCACGATGCCTCCGCAATGCTCCAGCTGCTTGGTGGAGTGTCGCGCAGGTGCCATACGCTCCGTGCACATGCCGGTAGAGGAGTGCGGGCAGGCGGGTGGGCCCTCCGGATCACCATACCGGAATGGTACCTGGTGCTCCTGGCAGGAACCGGTATGCTCGTACCAGGCCTTATCGGTTGTAACCCACCACTAGTACTTTTTCTCATCTTTCTTTAATCTTCTTGGGAGCTGGGGTGAGGAAAGGAACCTTGTCTTAGACATTTTCATAAATTTCTCTCTTTACATGATGTTAAGTCATGTTGAACTGTAATTGTCTTGATTATAGTTCTCCATCAAGGTAATCCTCTCTACTGTCTACAGATCGGTTGGGATTGCAGTTCCCAGAATTCTCAACCATTATGCCCACGAATCACTTTGGCTTGAAATTCCAGGAGTTGAACTTCCTATATATTTGGAGAGCACTAAGGTGTAAATGCCTGGTCTGAACTGTCACTAAACAAGGTTTGATGAACGAGAACAGCTGTCAATACACAAAAGGATCTCACAATTCATATAGAATATTTCTGCTAAATTATCAAAGGCCTTGAAACAGTGCTTTGTTTTCTTCTAAAATTTGTTTTGAACTGCAATTTTTATTATGACAGAAAAAAGTGTTAAATATACGAAGAAAAAATGAATTATCTTTAGGCCTGATTATAATTTTATAAGACCCTGTACAATATTTAATTATATATCTCTGTTCCTTTTGTCTTTTAGTGGAATGTGAGACAGGGCTTTGGATCCCCTGGCATGGAGAAACTTCAAAGCTGGAATATACTGGCAACTTATCAAAGGTTTTAATAACAGTCAATGTTGGTTCTTAAGACTTACATATTTATTTTTATAAAACTACTCCCTAGGAAGAAGATAAAAAAGAATAAACAAAAGAATCACTATTTGCTGAATCATTCCTTTGGAAGTTGAGAAAAAAAAGAGGTTTATTAAATTTTGCTGAGAGATTTGGCAAGTTCCAATGCATC
The DNA here is from genome assembly GCF_051295495.1 of Thamnophis sirtalis. Lineage (NCBI taxonomy): Eukaryota > Metazoa > Chordata > Lepidosauria > Squamata > Natricidae > Thamnophis > Thamnophis sirtalis. The sequence goes on from NW_028261391.1 coordinate 37,775,081, forward strand.
CTTCCCTGACATGGCATCGTTCAAATGTGTTGGGCCAGAATTCCCAAAATTCTTTCAGCCATGCTGGCCAGCGAATGTTCAGCATAGCTTGATCTGTTGGGTTTGCAGTTCTCAAAATACTTACATGGTCATTCCTTTTAAGGCTCTGAGCTCATCAAAAGATAGGCCTGAGTAATAAGGTTTCCTTGTTATTTGTTTGCAAATATAATACTAATTATTTATTAAACTTGTATGCCACCCAACCTCTACAACTCGGCGGGGAGAGCTCAAAACAATTGAACAAATAAATTACAATAAAATCAATAAAACACAGAAGATAACATATAACAAGTGCAACAAACCAAATGGAATCAAGCGAGAGATCTCACTTTCCTCATCACAGGTAAAAATCCAGTATCTTCTCTGCTCTTCTGAACAAGGGGGGGGGGAATCCACAACTTGGGTGAATGTCATTCTGGAAGGGAGGGCCTGCAACTGAGTAAGTGACTTTCAAGGTCTCAGATGGAATTGTTTAATCAGAGGAACCAGAGCATGCCATTTTAATCTGCCTGCAAGATCATCCATAGGGATGAACCCCTCAGTAGGATGTAGGGCAGTGTTTCTCAACCTTGGCAACTTGAAGATGTCCGGACTTCAACTCCCAGAATTCCCCAGCCAGCACTGGCTGGGGAATTCTGGGAGTTGAAGTCCGGACATCTTCAAGTTGCCAAGGTTGAGAAACACTGATGTAGGGTATGTGCAAAATGATCCCCTTGTTAAGCAAATAATGTATGAACCAGTTTAGAGCTTCCCTGACATCCACATGATCAGAAAATGATACATTTATAAAAATTGCAATCCAGGATATGACTTTATCGTACCATGTGAGCCTGAATGTCACATCAAAGTCACATGAGTGAAGCAACATTACACTGTCAAGATTTTACTTTCACAGGCAAAAAAGTTTGAGACTTAGCTTTGAATTTGGGCCATGAATTCAGAAAAATGAAACAATACCAGTGTGTAATATTTAATTTCACATTTTTATTTTATTTTATAGAGGACAATATAAGGGCAATTAAAGAATGAAAGGTATGCACAAGCTTGTCAAATGCAATTTGTTCCTGCTGGTTGCCTGAAGTTTGTAAAGCAGGAGAAAGGGTCCTGCAGAGTGAAGAAACAACAATTCTTTCCAAACCAAGAGGAAACTGATTTAGAAACTGGTTTCTCTATCCTTTAACAATTGGTGTGAACAAGTTCTCAATATGAATCTTCATTACTTTCCTTTTTATGTCAATTTTCTTTTCCTTTCTAACCATTTGGAACTCACTGGATTCAGAGTTTGCATGTTTGGGACTTAGCATACTATGTGAGCTCAGTAACTATGGTTCGTGAATAATAGTTTATGGCTTAGCATCAGGGGTGGGTTTCTCGCCCCGTTCCAACCGGTTCAGTTGGAACGGGGCCGGCGGCGTCCTCGTGCACGCGCGCAGTGCACGCATGCATACTAGCGTCTGTGTGATGCTCCAGCTGCTCCTGGAGGATTGCGCAGGCGCTGTATGCGTCCTGCGCATGCATGGAAGCGCAGAACTCGTCAAAACCGGGTAAGGAGCGCGGGCGGGTGGGAGGGCCCTTCGCCGTTCCCAGAAGTTACTTACTTCCGGGTTCGCCGACCAACCGGTTCGTAGGGACCGCCGCAAACCAGTTGAAACCCACCCCTGCTTAGCATGTTACGTTAATTCAGCAATTGTGGCTCATTTAACAGCAATAGCAATAGCATTTAGACTTATATAGCCCCCAAAAGTGTTTTAAAGCACTTTCTTTAACCACGCTCTGAGTGGTTTATAATGTCAGCATATTCCCCCCAACAATGTCAGCATATTGTCCCCAGATTGTTGGGGACAATATGCTGATATCATAAATCACCAAGAAAACACTTTAAACCCTACGGGGTAGCATATATTTTATCAAGCTTGGAATGATGAGGGCTGAGTCAACCTTGAGCCCCATCAGGACTGAACTCACATTGTGTGCAGAGTTTGCCTGCAAGACTGCATTCTTAACCACCAGGTTAAGCCACCAGGACTCTTCATTTTTTTTCTTTTTACAACCCTGTAATCCCTATTCGGGATAGAGTTGGGATGACTGGATAAAGCTGACAATTTACTGGCCAGATGCCCTTCCTGACACCTAAGTGAAGTTTGCAGCAGATTTTTTTTTCTTTGCGCCCTAGGAAGGAAGCATCTGCTGCTACCTAGGATTGAATTCTCAACCTTCCGAGTGGTGACACCACTAGGTTACTATGCTGCTCCAGCAGGGCTCTTTATTATTTAAGAAATACTTATCAATTTGTATTCTGGCTGGGAATTTGAGAGATGATGTCTATTCACAAGATAGATCAACTTGGAAAGGTTGATTTTAACATCTCAGTATACCATACTATGGACTGATTAATCTGGTTTTGCAGTGCTGTGTGAATCACCTGTTGTGCTTTATTTAAGCCTCAATAAGCAAGCCATGTCTTACTGCAAAATGTGAAGTCAGTCTATAAATATCTTTATATCTACATTATGGAATATCTTGCGACTTATTTATATAAGGGACAATCCCTTCAGCATGAGAATTCCAATTTTTACATGGCACATGGGAGGTGAAGGAGAAGAAAATGAGTGTACAACAATGTTTTCTATGCAAATCTTTTTAGTATCTGGACAGCCTAACTCAGAGTCTTGACTAGATGGCAAATCCCTGCAAAGCAGATAACAGAATTAAAAACTCTTTATTCTGAAATCAGTAGAAATGAAAAAAGTGTATCAGGTTCTCTAGAATACATGCCAGTAAACTAGTTTTAAAAGGACATCAGTATTTCCCCTGGCCAAGCATGCAGTGCTCTTTATTCAATATTCTATAGTCTAATCATAGCAATTTCAGCAATTTCAAAATAGAATATGAACATACATAATATGTGGTAAAGTGTGAGGCAAGAATCTTTTCTTGTTTCTTTCTTACAAAATAGCTTTCCACATCAAGCCTTTCCGAGAAGCTTAAGGATTATAGTCTTTCTGTAAAGAGGAAACAATATATTATTATCATTGGTGATGGTATGAAGTGTATCAGGGTCAGCCAAGCTTAAAAACACCAACAGGTTGAAGCAAACATTCATCTATTATCTCTGAATTAAATGAGGAAGCATTCTCTGAAATACCAGAATATTACACAGAAACCTTAACATTTCATGTGATTCTTAACTCATTTTTTTGGTTTCTGACTTTGACTCTTAATTTCAGCTGTGCAATTATTGAAAATCAAGTGTGTGTTTCCCATCAAAATCTGTGAACAAAGATTTATTTTTTTTAAAATGAAGAAAATAATAATAATTGGCCCCAGCCCAGAAGTAGCTTCAAACATTGTGATTTTCATCTCACCACATGTTAAGTGGGAGCCATAAGCAGCCATTTTAGGTAGCTATATGATCTTTTAAATAAGTAAATATGTGGGGAGTCGCCAAGAGTTACTTAAGATGGGTGGCAATATAAATCTTTTAAACACACACACAAAATGCATGCATGCATATATACATAAAATAAAGAATTGCCCAATTTAATACCTTCAACAACTGAGGCAGAGCAGAGGCAGCCATAGCAAGCAAGCAATTTAACAAGAAATCAGAGTAGCCATGAATGATCTTAACATTTTCTGAAGTAATCTGAAATGGAGGCTGGCATATTTTACTTCTTTTTCAAATCCTACCTCAGATTTGGGGAATCAATGCCTCAGAGCTTATCTGCAGAATTTGCTTGTCCTAGAACAAAAAAAAAAAAGAACACAAACTGAGGAATACACAGTTTTCTCCAAAACCTGTCCCAACGCTACCTCAAAGGTAAGCATCTTCCACTTTACTTATTCTGCATCAAAGATAGTGTTTCCTGATTCTTGCTGACACAAGCAATGTGGAACAGTTCACCTATTGCTCTTCATTTCATTGTAGGCAAATGCCCCTGTCCATTTGTGTGCTGTAGTGACAATGCCCCTTTCCTTCTGGTCACTGGTGGCTGCTTTCAGTGAGCATTTTGTTCTGGGCTGGTAGGCTGCCCACCTGCTTCTGAAGGGTCTATGCCCAGATGCGTCAGTGGCCCTCTGTCTTTTTGGTTTTTTTCAGAGGAGGATCAGTGATGTAGTGAATTTCTGAGTTTTTAAATTTTTGGTTTTTTGATTCATTGGTCCACCAGAGAGAAGGTGAAATGAAGAACCATTCTTTTTAAACTGGGTTAAATTGGTTATTTCCCTTTCAGCTCAAGTGACAGGAATGTTGTGGTCCTTCCTTTCTTCCTTCCTTCCCTCCCTCCCTCCTGAACTGTTTAAGTAGGAAGGAGCTGATAATGAGAGTTGCTTATACAACAGGTCTATCAATGGAAACTATTTGCCCTCAAAGACCTTCTCAGGGAAAAGAAAGAAAGTAATTGGTGCACTTTTCTGAGCAGGGATGGGAAGAATAGAAAAGCAAGGATTCAAGAACATTGTATAGAACATTGAGCCAACATTCCTGACAAATCTGAATATCAGATTGAAATCCTGCCATTATTTTTTTAAAAAGAGTTTCATTTTCAGCGGTTTCTGCATGGAAGACAAGCATAATAAAGACCTTCTTTCATTCCAATGTGTAATCCACAACTAACTTCCTAATTTAGAAAATTATTAAATATTACCAAAGGAATAAGTATTACCATTTCTCAGCTCGGCACCACCCTAATATGACAGAGTACAATTCCAATTGGCCCCCCTGACTAACATGGGTAATGACTGTGCTGGCTAAGAATGATACATGGGGAGTTACATATCCGGAGGATATCTGGTCAGATGTATATGATGTGTCCTGAATCACTGAACATGTGCAAAGTTTGGTTCCTTTGTTAAATCCTACCAAAACACAATTTATAATAGCAATTATGACTAATTGCTGTTTATAATTGTCATATTGTCATATCACACTAATCACAAACAGAAGACAAGAGGTGTGATGATGCTTCCTCAATTCCAAAGCAAAGGTCAGGAGAGATCTGCTTGTGTGCACATTCAATCTGAACAGGAGGCACATGAGAAGAAATGAAATTTGTTTCTGTCAATTTAGAGCAGTGATGGGATTTAGCCGGTTCGCACCTATTCGGGAGAACCAGTTCGTAACTTTCTAAGCAGTTCAGAGAACCAGTTGTTGGAAAAAATCTTATTTTATTTTTTTCACTTTACAGGGATAATCTTGTAAGGAAGGCAGGAAGGAGACATTCTGGTGTTGTTTCTAGCCTAATCTTTATTGCCCTGCTTACAGAAACTGCCTCTCCGGTTTACCCTTATTACAATGTAACAGCTAAGGCGAAGTGCCCCTGAGTTGGCCACAGCCACATTGTCACAGGATCACCGAGCTAGGCCTACCCAGCTGGTCATTATGGCAGAGAACCAGTTGTTAAATTATTTGAATCCCACCACTGATTTAGAGTAACTGGTTTGGTTATTTGTAGTGCATTACTAGTGCAGCACTGACTGTGTACAGATGCTGTGTGAATGTGCTGGGGAAATGGCCAATTGCTAAGGAGGGGTATTCTGAGGAGTATCTGGTAAAATCCTACATTAGGTGGTCAAAAATATGGATGCTGTGGATGCCATGTTGGATCCATCTTCTGTAAACAATGTTGTCACCCTTTTTCCTGTGCTGGATGTACGGATGTTGATAACACTTGACATGACTTTCCACAACATATTTCTCCACAGGAAGAAGAAATTGAGAACTTGTATTTCCAAACTGGTTGCAAGGATTCTATTTAGCAATCACCAAGAAAATTATTTAAAAATATTTTCAGGTTGCTTCAACTTTGGAAAGGCAAAAAGTATCACCCTGATTACTTAATAAACTGAAGACCTGATGTTACTTATGACCTGAACATGAGTTGCTTATAAACAATTAAGTATGGTCATACTTTATTCAAACTGTAACATAAATGTAAATAAATATATATATCTTAGAGAGACTATGTAGATATGGATGTTGTTTCTATAAATGTATTGTTTTTGTGTTTTCTTCCTTTTTTATTATTTTATTTTTTCTCTTTGTTCTTTTTATTAAATAAAGCACACAATTAAAAAAACACAAATAAAACATGTTTATTTTCAGTTCACCTCCATACAGGTTACGATTATTCCCTGTACCAAGTCATGGTTTATTTAATCAAATTTAGCCGGGTTCATGAACCATTATTTACAAACGGCAGTTAGTTGGATTAATACTACAAATGTACAAAATGGATGCACTCATTTCCAGCATGTTTTGTTTTTCCTGAACATTCTGTCTTTTCCCAAACTGACAGAACTGAAATTCTGGTGACTGTTCATCCTTTTTGGGAAATGTGATTCCATAGAAGAGAAAGTTATTGTGGTATAGTTTTAGAATACCATAAATCTTTTACAATTCCCCCCAAATCTCCAAATACATGAATGGCACTTGTCTGAAGGAGATGCCATATTGTACAGCTGAAAATATTTTAGAACAGTAATATCTAGTCTTTACTGGTTTCTACACTATATCCTACACACTTGGTTTTTCTGTGTCCTCCTCCAACTGTAGTTTTTGTACGCACAATCTGTTCCTAAAAGACTAGGGAAAACATAATAAATACAATAACAAAGGAAGAAAGAAAAACTTTCAAAGTACATGCAGAAATGTTTTATGTGCAGGTGGGACTCATTGAATCACTTAAATATGCTTTACTCATAAGTGTGCCCTGAGAATACTCATAAAAATGGTTCTAAAAGTCTTTTTAGGAGCACTATTGTCAATTTGACAGCTGACTATTATTTTAAAAATAGTATTATAATTATAAGCTACCCATAATTCTTGTTTTTGCATTCTTGTTTCCTTGACTATCAGTGGAGGTTTGGGTTTTATTGAGAGTGAGTTAGGTATTCATATACTCTTGTGCAATATGTATTTAAAGAAATAAGCTTCCCCCTTTTCACTTTTTGGTTACTTAAGATCCATTTATCATATTGTTTACTTCTGGTATTTGGCTCTGCAAAGATTGTTGTTTCTGTTTGTTCAACTTTGTGGTTAGAAACAGGAAATATATCAGCAAAGTAAAACACAGCAAAATCTTTCCTGCAGGAGTTCAACACATAATTACTGGCTAATCCCATGTTGAGATAATTATTGTTATATAACTATCAAAAGCATTTGTTTCCAGTACTGCAAAACACTAATTACTGACAAGACCCAGGAAACTATTCAGAAAGAATTTATTGTTCCCAGCATGAAAAGTGAATAAGCATATTCAGACATATGAACTACAGGCATTTTAATCTGATTCCTAAATTCCATTTTTTGCATAATTTTTTATTAACATTTTTAAAGAGAACATAAAAACTAACACAAATTAATACAGAATAAACAAAACAGAGAGAGAGAAAAGGGAAAGCAAAAGAGCAGAAAGAAAGAATAAAAAGATATAGAAAGAAGCTTCCAATTTCCAAATGTAACTATAATTACAAAATTATCTTACTCTATGATTACAAAAAATGCACTTTTTTCTATTATCCATTTTTAATCATCCAAATCACATATCATAAGTTTATTCTCATGCAAAATGTGTAAAAGGATTCCAGTCAGTCATATATGTAGATATTGCCTTTTCAAGGAAGATGTGTTAGCATCTCTGCATGTTCCATGCAAAATGGTCTTTACCAACCATTCTCCACCTGTTGGTAGTGTCAAACCTTTCTACTTTTGAGTATATAATAATCTTGCTGCAGCTGTCACATATAGAAAAACAGATCTGTGTTTTCAGGAACAACCTATTCACTCCATAGTCTCAAAACGGCCTGACTGACATAATAATTTTTCAAATCTACATTAATCTTAGTTTTGTCATACATAAATATCTATGCCATTTAAATCTCAGATCAAATTTCAATAATTTCGATTTCTTAATAGTCACTTTTTCATCCAAGCTAAACAGCAGACAGCAAAATATAATTTCAAATATGGTAAACCCAATCCTCTTCTTTCCTTTGAATCTTGTAGTATGTTAGGACTGTTTTATTTTGCTATGCAAGTCTAGATATATTCTTCTGCCATTGCTTTAAATGGTCCTTCAATCATCAAAACAGTATCGGATTCTAAATTTCAAATATCCAGACTTGTATAGACAAATCCTGGTCCACGCATGAATGTCTACGAAAGTTCTCACAATGAATTTTTAATGATGTTATGGATATCACTGCAATGAGGAGGAGAAGGAACAAAGCACTGATTATTTTAACTTGTGATGAGAAGTTCCCTTCTTTGACAGAGGACTTGCACAAAAGATTGCTGTTACCAGCAAGGAGATATTATGGATTACATAAAATGGTACACAAATATACGTGTGATCGAAAAAAGCTCAATATTAGAAAAAGAACATATGAATACATCATAACCTGCATTTAGTTATAACTTTCAAAAGTATAATTATTCAAATTCCCTGATCCTATCTATCATTCAAATTTATTATTTGAATTCTGTTTTTCACTAATAAAGAAGACTACAGTTTCTTTGATTTTTAAATAGGGGATAATAATAAATGTATCTCCTATCCTCATATGAAGCCGATATGCCTGCTTATATGTACAGTATGCATGTATCCTCTCTGAGACATTCGTTTCCTGCCTTCAGGCAGCTTTGGAAATGATGCTTTTACAGTAGTTCAAATGTACCCATTACACATGTCTTAGATTAGCAGATATTTTAACTTGTTCAGAAGTTACTCACAATTGCTTTGTTCACAGAAATACTATGAAGATTTTTGTAATGCATACATTAACAGAATAACTGAAGGTCTGAAACTGGTAACCCAGCATGAATTTGAATAATCCCAATTAAAATTTTAGTTATGCTTCATTTGTCAAAGGAATAGAATCCCTGTATACTAGTCTCAACATATTTGTAAAAATAATACATAAGCATAACCTGCATTTAGTTATAACTTTCTAAAGTATAATTATTCAAATTCCCCGATCCTATCTATCATTCAAATTTATTATTTGAATTCTGTTTTTCACTAATAAAGAAGACTACAGTTTCTTTGATTTTTAAATAGGGGATATATATCCGCTATATTTTATTTATACATAACTATATTTGAACAAGTGTTTAATGGAAAGGCATTTACAATTAATAAAAAAAAATAATGGACCATTGGTTTGTCTGTAAAGTTATAAAAGAAATTTATTACTGTGATTTTTATTAAATACTTTTATAGTATTTCAGTCAAATGAATCTAACATCTTACAAGTATAATATAGTAACTCAACAAATAACCAGAAACAGGGCTCTCAATGAGTTTTCACTTTTATGATAAGTTATCCAAAAGTCTTATAGCATGATTGTTTTTCAGTTGTCTCAGTATGATGGCTGAAGAGAGCTCCATGAACAAGGAAGCTCTACTTCCCCCTTAATATCAGGAAGATATTACCAGCCCCTTGAATTGCACTTGGCATCAAGCTGGTAGCCAAAGAAGCTAACACTACACTGTATTCAGCTATATCAAAGGTTTTTGAATCAATGCAGGAAAGCTTCCAAGTACAGGGGCTACCCACAGTATTGTCCTTTTTTCTTTTTCATTTCCTTGTTCCTCATTATGGACACTCCAAGGGATTCTACCAGTCATCTATAAACTCTTGGACTTCCTCATTACAAACTCTCCTCAAGTGCAGCTTTCAAATGGTCCACCCTCATGATGAAAGAGATCTTTCCAGATGTGACAGGTCCTTTACAGATAAAGCAGACGGTTCAGTAATGGATTTGAAGCCAAGTACAAGGAAGACTGCCATGAGTGTTATGGAACAGAACTAACAAGCTTTTTTAGTTACTGCAAATGTCTGCCTTCAGTTGCATTTTCTTTCCGAGGTGGCGCAGTGGTTAGAGTGCAGCACTGCAGGCTACTTCAGCTGACTGCAGTTCTGCAGTTCGGCTGTTCAAATCTCACCGGCTCAAGGTTGACTCAGCCTTCCATCCTTTTGAGGTGGGTAAAATGAGGACCCGGATTGTTGGGGGCAATATGCTGACTCTGTAAACCACTTAGAGAGGGCTGAAAGCCCTATGAAGTGGTATATAAGTCTAACTGCTATTGCTATTGCTATTGCTTTCCTTGGTTTATCAGTCATTCAAAAACAAATATCACACATCTTTCTGTCTTGGACAGACAATAGTTTTGCCTAGCAAGAATTAATTATGGGGTCCTTGGTGCTCTCTGAGTTGGCTGTTTTCTTGCAGTTGTTTCACTACTCAACTAGGTAACATCATGAGTGCTAGAAGGAAATGGAGTTTGATCTCTTTTTATATACAAGTGGTCTGCTCCATCAGTGTTGGTGTAGAAGGGCCCAGGCAGGAGAAATCATGCTACACAAAATTGACAAAAAATTGGTACTAATCAAAAGATATTCCTAGTGGTATTATTCAACATTTTGGAAACCAAACCCTACTCTCCTTCACTATCAAATGCATCTTTTTGAAAGATATATTTGGAACTGAAAAACCACACACACACACACACACACACACACACACACACACACACACAGAGAGAGAGAGCAAGAGAGCCAGCGAGAGAGCGAGAGAGTGAGAGATACATATGTGTTCATTTGTTTGTTTGTTTGTATCTCACCTTTATTATTTTTACAAATAACTCAAGGTGGCAAACAAACACAACAAATCCCCTACTTCTGTTATAACAACAACCCCAAGCGGAGGGTTGGGCTGAGAGAGTAACTAGTCCAAAGTCATCCACCTGGCCTTCATGGCTAAAGCGGGACTTGAACTTGCTTTCTAGCAAGATAGAAAGTATTTGTGGGAATTACTTTGATTTTGCAAGTATATACCCTACCCAAAAGCTAAGGCAAAGAGACTACCATCTATCAAAATCCAAAGAAATCTATTAAAACATATTTAATTTAATGTAATTATTTGAGAAGTATCAGATGCAATAAGAATATCAGATTAGTTAAAACATTTGGTACATCCATGAAAATAATTACTGAGTGTATTATAAACAAATCTGTGTCTATTGGCATCAGTTCTGATTAATTTACAGAATAGCGCATGAGGTCAACATGCATTGTTTTGATATTTGCCTCCTTTACCTGCCTCCTACCCAAGAAATCATGATTAGGACCTAGGATGAGTTATGGGCAACCTTGATGGTCCTGCACCTCTAAATCACTGCATTCTGTTAGCCTCCAGCTACTTTTCCCCACAAAGAATTCAGAATTTGAGAAGAAGCCTTAAGTTCTCCAGGAGGGAATGTCTATTATTAATTCTTGAGATTATATTTAATCAGTTTTACCATCCTCAAATAAAAATATCTCTTCAGATAAATGTTAAAAATTCTAAACTATATTTTGGATGAATTCGCTATTTATCTGTGGCCTCTAAAGCACCAACATCATCAACACCTAACAGAAAACCTGCAACACATTTTTGCTGGATATTTTTAATGAAGAACACTCCCAGCACTCAGTGTGCCAGGTGTGTTAATCCCTTGGCACATGTAATAAATCTGTTTTGGATAAAAAAAATAATCATCAGGAACTCCCTATAAAGGGTTTACATATTTTCAGCCCCAGTCTCCTTAAGTGATATCTCCATTTTACTGGGATCATTCATGAAAGCTTTAGACGCCAACTTTTGTTTAATAACAAACTGAAGAAAAAAATGTTGGCTTGCAGGCAATAACATTACTCATCCTATGCTAAGCCTTAATGAGATCTCTTTGTGACTTAGTGTGCTGTAGGAACAATTTTGATTTGCATGCTTTGTACCTTAGCACTGTGTGTGAACCAGCTCCTAAGGGCTAGCCCTCTCCAGGGACATCCTGTCATATATCTGTCTGTTGATAGGACTGGCTCTGGACATTGGTTGTACAGTTAAATTGCAGCATTCTCAAATTATGCTTCTATAGATATTTTTAAAGATATTTTTGTAGGTCATGAACTGTTCTATTTATGACCTTCCGCACAGCCCTCAAGACCTGGCTATCCCGTCAGGCCTGGGGATAAAGATCGTAATTCGTCCCCACCCGAATGATGAATGTTGTGTACTATTTTTACTTATGTATTATTTTATGTCTTATTGTCTTGTACTCCCCTCCCTATATATTGTAAGCCGCCCTGAGTCCCCTCAGGGAAAAGGGCGGCCTATAAATAATAAAACCATAACCATAACCATATTGCTCATAAGGATCTGCCCTTTTATTGCTCATTTTGAAATCCTGTAACTTTTTCTGCAAGCTCTTTAAAGACAATATTCTATAGGTCTTATTCAAATATGGAGCACCTTGTAGCAATTGGTAAATATGTTTTTCTTCTGGCAGTGTTTTATAAGAAATGTAACTTTTTTTTCCTTTACTAAGAGTTAGAAAATATGAAGGAAGAATAATTGCTTTTAAATCAACCAAACACTCTAGTCAAATTATGTTTCATAATAATCTTTTGATGGTACTCCTCAGAGTTCCTTGAAAAAAGTATGTCAAACTCCTGCACTCCAGTGCAATTATGCTGAATTTCTGTTAAATAATAATGACTGTGACACTGTCCATGCACACATACATAGGCTTACCTGCTACTCACAGAAGCTTCTCTTTTCTTTAACATAGTTGTAATTGATTTTCAACAGAGCAGAATAGTAGCAGCTGGTCCTTTCCTTCATGCTTACCTGCCATTTGGACTCATACAGATCCCTGAAATCAGCAGTGCTCATAATCACAGAAAAACAAAACTAGCCATTTTCAGAGTTCCTTGAAATTGAGAACAGTTTTGGATCTGCCCTATTCTGTATCCACTAGAAAATCATTTTGGGGTCTTCTATGCTCTCTGTGCTAGGAGGATATTGCACTGGGTGTGCACTTGATATGGAAAAAGTTTTCCTTGCATTTTAAGAAGCTTCTAATCCTTACAAATCTAACAGTTCATGAGTGGTGGGACTCATTAGTTTTGTTCTTTTAAAAAGTTTGGGTTTGTGCTCATAATTTTTTGTTCTTAGTTATTGTTGTAAAGCTTTGACATTATTTTCAAGTTTTAAATTGTCAACATGGCAGATTGCTTTGGGAGCCTTGCCCAAAAGTTAAAGAGCTATTGTGTTATAAAGATCTAAAATGAATGCTTTACACAAATGTCCTAAAGATCCAGGAACATAACATACTCTATTAACAGTTTGCTCCTGAAGAGCAGAGATATATTTATTATTGTTTGTGATTGGGAACTACCTTAAAATTGAGAGAATCCCTGATTAACATTATATACAAGCAGGTAGGAACCATTTTAAAACTAAGTTCAGACCCACATTTTCTTTAAATCTCTCTTTTGAAGAACAATTAACATCCCTTCCAACTCTTATCTGAAAAATCATCAGTAGGTGAGGGGAGGCGGAGTGACTGAAAAATTGATATATTACTAAGGTGACCAGATTTTCAGATTGGTAAAGAGGGACACCATTGACCGGGGGTGTGTGTGCTTAATTAAAATTTTTATATTTTGTCAAAAGGTCACACAAGGCGATTATATGACCCCAGGACACTGAAACCATCATAAATACGAATCTGTTGCCAAACATCAAAATTTTGATCACATGACCATGAGGAGGCTGCAACAGTTCCTAAGTGTGAAAAATGGTCGCTAAGTGTGAAAAATGGTCACTACGTGTGAAAGTGGTAATCAGTCACTTTTTTCAATGCCATTGTAACTTTGGTCACTAAATAAACTGTTTGAAAGCTAAAGCTAGCTTGCATTGTAATGCCTTATGCTAGCTTACATTTTCAAGAGAGAGAAGCTAAACTCCTTATTAGAATTGAAATAGAAATGAATAGAGTAGAGTAGAATAGAATAGAATAGAATAGTTTATTAGCCAAGTGTGATTGGACACACAAGGAATTTGTCTTTGGTGAATATGCTCTCAGTGTACATAAAGAAAAATAAAATAGAATACATTCATCAAGAATCAGAAGCTACAACACTTAGTGATAGTCTCTCTCTCTCTCTCTCTCTCTCTCTCTCTCTCTCTCTCTCTCTCTCTCTCTCTCTCTCTCTCTCTCTCTCTCACACACACACACACACACACACACACACACACACACACACACTCCTCCTCTGGATTCACTGGGCCGTTTATAAATTCCCCCTCCTGTGCACACCTTCAGCCTCTTTCTCCCCTCTTTCTGGATTCGCTCCAAAGTTTTTAAAATTACCTCTTCTGCATAGAGACCAGGTTATCAGCCACGTGAGACGTATGCTGTGTTTCTATGGCACAGTAATCCCCTCCCCAAACAACACGCAATGCCAATTTAGAAGCCCTGAGCAGCCGAGGCGAAGCAGCAGTCTGGGGGGAGGGGGAGGGGCTGAGCTTGGACAGCCTCGGAGGCAGCCGCTAGCTCCGAGAGAGAGAGAGAGAGAGAGAAAGAGGGGGGAGGGGCTGCTCAAAGCAACAGAAGAAGAAAAAATCTGTGAGGGAAGCCCACGGTCTCCACATGGAGTAAAGTCTTCTCCTCCCTCAGCCATTGGCAACAGCTCCCAAGGATGCGCGGGCAGGAATGCGCTCGGGTCAAAGAATATACGCTCCCAGTTGCTAGGAGACCCTCAAGGCGGCTGGAGGCTTTTTCGTAACTTAAAAAAAATTGGGACTTTTTAAAAAAAACACCAGGATGCGGGACAAATTGTTCAAAAGAGGGACTGTCCCGCTGAAATCGGGACATCTGATCACCTTATATATTACTGCCATTTGGCAAAAATATTGTGACTGGTTTCTCTTTTGCAGTTCAGACTTGTATAGACTTTCTCTATACAAACTACAGCTTGGATAGCCTCAGAACAAAGAACGACTGAGGCCTCAAATTGGTTGGTTTGATTTGACAGGATACTTACTACCCCGATTACAGTCCTTCACTTTCCCCATCTCCTTCCCTCTTTTTTCTCTTGTTCTACAAATTACACAATTACGATTGGCACACTCTCCAACTTGAGTGGCCAAATCACAGCTTTAGAAATATATTTTGAAATGCAAAAGCGGAGATGAAGCATTCTACTGTTTGAAAGGCTCAGAACAGCTCAAAAGGGGAAACTCCACTTTAAATAACAAAATCCTCTCCAAACCAAATTAAGAGTAGCAAGGAAAGACATGTCAGCCCAGCTCTATTAAAATATTATCTACCTATAATATTAAAATATTATAAGTGATTAGAATATGTGTTAGACATTAGCAACTGTTATAGTGGTTTCCACCAACATCCTCTGTTCCAGCAGGAACAGAGATTCAATCTCATTGGTCAAAGGACCTGACAGCTCCATATAAAAGGGCTGCTGTCAGACTGAACCTTCGCTGGATTGTATATACTTGTTCTGTTACAATAAAGAGCTATTGCCTAAGCCTCAGTGTGCCTTTCTATTACCTGATCTAACACTGGCGACAAAGGTGGAATTGGAAGGCAACTAGGTGAACCAAAAAGGGTGTAGCAATTCAGCAAGTAAATCCAGCAGAGAGTTCAGCGCGGCTTCGAGCAGCCATTTTTGAGTGGCAAACTCAAAACGCCCTCAGAACACAAAATGGCCATGCACACCCCATTGACTCTGTATGACCCAGTCACCGAGCACTGGGAATCATATATGCTGAGGTTCGACTGCTTCCTTGAAGCCAACAACCTCATGGGCCTTTCTGAAGGCCTCAAGAAGAACATGTTCCTGGGTTACTGTGGATGGGAAGTGTTTGAAACAGCCAAAGACCTATTAGAGCCAATACCACTCCAGTCACTTGGTCGGTGCTCCAACAGACACTGAGGACACACTACGCTCCCAAGCTGTCTAAACACATTCACTGGCACAAATTTAATATTCTCAATCAGAAAGAAGGCGAATGAGTACATTGCAGTGCTAAGAAAGGCCGCAGCATACTGCGAGTTCAGAGACCTAGACAAACTCATACTAGACCGCATCATATGTGGGGTGTGGGACATTAATTTGGCAAGAGATTACTTGCCAAATCTAATCTCACCTTACAAATTGCCTTGGATGAAGCCAGGTCATCCGAATTGGCCGTTAAGTCTACAGAAACTCTGCAGCACCAAAGCACTCTACAAGAAGTGCAAAAGAGTGCACGCATACATCGCGAGGCTGCAGAGGCAGAGAGCTGAGAAAACGAAGATAGCAGCTGCTGCATGCGCAGTATCCGCACCAAGTTGGCGCGTAAATTCAAATCGCGTTTCCCACCTTGTGCAAGCTGCGGAGGAGACCATGTCAGATCGTCTTGCTGTTTCCAGGATGCCATATTCCAGCTTTGCAAGAGAAAGGGGCACATCGCCAAGGTTTGCAGAAGCGAGCACCCTAGAAGCCGACCTAACAGCCAGCAGAGGCCCAACTAAGGGGCATGGCAGCCACCACCACGACGCTCAGAGGGTGACACCAGAGTCACCTATCACACCTCAATCGGCCAAATCCGCACAAGGCGGCCAAAAAAGCTGAAGGTCCTCGCAGGTCACAGTCCTCATCGAGGGCTCTCCATGTGAGATGGAGATCGACACGGGGTCATCACTGATCATCATGTCATGGTCTACACTCAAGCAGGTTATCCCTAGCCTGAAGAAACAGCATTTACGTGCCCCTTATATCCGCCTTCGCAATTACCAGGGGAACCGAGTCCCCATCGTGGGCCAGGGCACCTTCCGGGTGCAATTCAAAAACTTCAGCGGCCAGCTCCCAGTGACGGTGGTCAGTGGTGACAGAGCCTCCTGGTACTTGACTTGTTCAAAGCCCTGGGCCTAGAAGTGACCGGTATCAACACCTTGAAAGACGAGAGTGCCGAAGAATTTTTTAAGGAGTTCGAGGACATCTTCAGCACTGGTCTAAGTAAGTATATGGGGACCCCAATCTCTTTAATTTGGACCCCATCATAGCCCCCATCAGGCTAAAACCCAGGAGAGTACCTTTCGCTCTCCACCCTAAAATTGATCTGGAAATTGACAAGCTCATAGGCCAGGGAATCCTAGAGCCAGTTGATCATGCATGCTGGGAGACCCCTATAGTTACACCTGTCAAGCCTGACAAGTCTGTCCGCATCTGCTCGGACTACAAGTGCACAATCAATAAAGTGTTACAACAAAGCGCTTACCTTGTACCCATTGTACAGGGTTTATTACATTCCTTAGGCCCCGGCAAAAAAATCGCTAAATTAGACATGGCACAGGCATACCAACAATTGCCTGCAGATGGCACTACGGTGGAGGCCCAAATCATTGTGAAGCACAGGGGTGCATTCAAATGTAACCGCCTACAATTTGCAGTTAGTATCGCCCCTGGACTGTTCCAAAGCATCATGGAACGGCTTTTTCAGGGGATTCTAGGAATTGCCCCCTATTTTGATGACATATTGGTATCGGCTGTAAATAAGGCACAATTATTTAAAGATGGGGAACTGTTCTGGCCAGAATCAGAGACAAAGGCCTCCATCTCAAAAAAGAAAAATTCCAAATTAACATGCCAAGGGCTGCTGCCAGAACTACTTGCAGACCCTACCCCCAAGATGCCAGTCCTTCTTATTGACTGCTTAGAGACTGGTCCTGTCTCGTCTAGTGACGTTGCCCACCACTCTGCAAGAGACTCCACCATCAAACAAGTTTTGAACTGGGTGTGGATGGAGTGGCCCAAGGGGCCTGTTGGGTCTGATTTCAAAATGTATTATTGTAAAAGAGATGAATTGTCTGTTATTAATGGCTGTTTGCTGGGGGGGGGGACTGGGTTGTTGTTCCACCCAAACTGCGAGTTGCAGTATTAGAGGCTTTACACGTAGGGCATCCTGGAATTGTCAGGATGAAGTCTTTGGCTAGGAGTTATATGTGGTGGCCTAACATGGACAGGAAGATCGAAGAATGGGTGGCTACCTGCACACCGTGCCAGGAGTCCAGACCAGCTCCCCCAGAGTGGGAGCAATCTCAAGCACCATGGTCTAGGGTGCACATAGATTTTGCTGGTCCAATTCATGACCAGGCATTCTTAGTAGTTATGGACATCTACTCGAAATGGCTAGAGGTAGTCCTCATGACTTCCACTATGGCAGAAGTGGTCATCAAGGTACTATGGAGACTTTTCTCCACACATGGCCTGCCCAATGCCCTGGTCTCTGACAACGGGGCCCAATTCACAGCCATGCAATTCGAGACCTACTTAGCAGCACAGGGAATCAGACATGCCCTGGTCGCGCCATTCTATCCCGCCTCCAATGGTCAGGTGGAGAGAATGGTGAGATCTGCAAAAGAGGCCCTATTCAGGATGGTCCTGGGAGATTGGAAAATATGAGTTGACCAATATCTTCTAACACATCACACCAAGCGCTTCTACGGGGAGAAGCCCTCCGAGCTTCTCATGGGTCGCCGATTAAGGTCCCACTTAGATCGGCTACACCCAAACTATTCTGCCGCATCACCCCCAGACTCCACAAGCAACATTCAGAATTTTAGTGTAGGGGATTCAGTTTACGCCCACAACTATGCCAGGGGAACTCTGTGGATTCTTGCCACAGTGATAGGCATCACTGGGCCTCGCTCTTATCTCGTAGAGCTTGAGGACAGTCAGAATTGGAGAAGGCACGTTGACCAATTCCGTGGCCGCATCTCCAACTCCACTCTTAGGCAGCCAGAGGTAATTCCTGCACAGGTTAGCCAAAGCCCTACCCAAAAGGAGTACGAAGTCACTTCTTCCACAGGCAACTCAAACCCAAAGACACCGGGATACTTAGCTACTTGTGTTGCAGGCCCGCAGTGAGCTCTGAGCAAACCGGCTCTCAAAACTCCAGTCATGGCCTGTGAAAGATTCCAGGAGCTTCCACCAAGTGAAACTGCAGAGCCAACAGGTCCTTCCGACCTGTCTGAAGAACCCGCTCTGACTGAATTGCGCAGGTCTGGCAGATCTACCAAAAAGCCCACCTACCTGCATGACTACCAGTCAGATGATTCCATCTAAGACGGGAGAGGGTTAGATATTAGCAACTGTTACAGTGGTTTCCACCAAGGTCCTCTGTTCCAGTGGGAACAGAGATTCAATCTCATTGGTTGAAGGGTCTTACAGCTCCATATAAAAGGGCTGCTGTCAGACTGAACCTTTGCTGGATTGCACATATTTGTTATGTTACAATAACAAATGTTGTTGCCTAAGCCTGAGTGTGCTTTTCCATTACCCAATCTAACAATATGTTTTTCCTGGATTAAGTAAATTAGTGTCTTATCTACTGAGTGGACTATATGTAATCCTATAATGACTCCATTTATTTAATGTGTTTTAGCATAATCTAGGGGTAAATGTATAGAGCCTTTGAGGAGCCAAGGTGGCGCAGTGGTTAAATGCAGCACTGCAGGCTACTGCTAGATCAGCAGTTCAGCGGTTCAAATCTCACCGGCTCAGGGTTGACTCAGCCTTCCATCCTTCCGAGGTGGGTAAAATGAGGACCCAGATTGTTGGGGGCAATATGCTGACTCTCTGTAAACCGCTTAGAGAGGGCTGAAAGCCCTATGAAGCGGTATATAAGTCTACTGCTATTGCTATTGCTATTGCCTTATAAGGAGTTTAGGAGATACAAATAATTCAGAACTCCAAATATATATCTTCCCTTTGAGAGTGGATCACCTGACGCACCATAAACCCCCAAACTCAATTTTTGCAGCCTCTGGAATTTCTCCTACCACAATTGTTAAATATTCTAATATATAAGATGAGATTAAGAAATACATATAATATATGTGGGTATATGTTTTTATAAAAGGGACATGGTAGCTTAGTGGCTAAGACTCTGAGCTTGTCAATCAGAAGGTCGGCAGTTCAGCGGTTCGAATCCCTAGTGCCACATCATGGAGTGAGCTCCCGTTACATGTCCCAGCTTCTGACAACTTAGCAGTTCGAAAGCATGTTAAAAATGCAAGTAGAAAAATATGGACCACCTTTGGTGGGAAGGTAACAGTGTTCCATGTACCTTTGGCATTTAGTCATGCTGGCCACATGACCATGGAGATGTCTTTGGACAGTGTTGGCTCTTTAGCTTTGAAACTGGGATGAGCACCACCCCCTAGAGTTGGGAACAACTAGAACATATGTGTAAGGAGAACCTTTACCTTTATACTTATTTATTTATTGAGTCATGTTTATGCAGTATATATTAGAGGAAGAGAGCCTTTGAGCGCTGTGTGCAATGGAAGTTCATTTTAATGTATGCCAATTAGTGTACATTCAAAATGACAATGAAGTTATTTTAAGTCTAAAGTTATTCTAAGATAAAATAATGCAAGCTGAAAAACAAGAACATCACCTTGCAAATTTAGGAAGAGGGCAGAAAATATGGCCTCCCCTCTCCTCTCTCCTCTCCTCTCCCCTCTCCTGTCTCCTATCTCCTCTTGTTGTTTCTTTTGTTGCTATTTGGGAGCCAGTGACCTCACTATGGACTTCCCTAGAAGTACTGTAAAACCTATGCCTCCCCCCAACATCTCCTTTCATTGGTGCTCAGAAGACCCTCACATTCTGTCATGGGTGGAAATGATAAAAAGCAATGGCATCCATCAGTTCAGGCTGAATTAATTATCAATGAGATAGAGCACCTGCCCAGAGTGGAGGAAGGGGATGAAATCTGGAAAAGGGTTTCTGAAGGGTTTTATTTCCAGCTGTGGGTGACAAGCAGCTGAAGGCTGTAGTAGAGAAAAGCCTGTGTCGGGTTCCTGTCCACTTTGTGTCATTAGCCTGCTCAGTATGGCCATGGCTCTCAGATATCTGAGGGGTGCTCTATTGGGATATAAGGACTGCATATCTTAGATATGCAGTCCTTATATCCCAATAGAGCACCCCTCTCTGTTAGAGGTGATAGGAAGAACTATCTTTTGTGTGATATTTTTTTTTGGATACATTTCTTTCAGTCTGAACAGTGAAGAAACAAATTAGAAATTTCAAATTAGACTGAAATTAGACTGACTGGAGTGTGCCCTATTTTTTTATTTTTTTTAGAATAGCGTAAAAGTAACAGAAAAATAACTATATTTGGTTGACAATAGACAGATTCATTAGAAGTTCTATGTTATGGACTCTGAGACTTTGGGATTGTACAGATTTTCTTATCTGATATGGTAGGGGATAAAAGGATTGACAAAATCAGCATTTTATGAGATGATGAAGTAACAGCAGTAAAAAATTCACCTGTTAACTTCTTCCGTTAGAAGAACTCTGTTAGTTAAGCAACTTTTGGCAAATAGCCCCGGTATGTGGTCAAAGATGCGGGAAGAACAAGAACGGGATATCACAGACAGACAGAGCCCTCTTTGTTTGTCTTTTGAGTTTGTAAAAATTAGGCAATATTTACATGCAAATATTGATTCAATGGACACCAGCACTTCCTCACTCTTATTGCTTCAGCTCATTCTCTTTGCAGGGAACACATACCATGCTGAATTTTATTAGCTTTCTGTGATCAGTGTTTGCTAAGAGATGGGGAGCAGGGTTGGACTTGGTCCTTTTTGTGCTAAAGCTTTGTTTTTGAAGTACTAAGTGTCCTAGAAGAGGGTACAATTTAGAAGTGGAGAGGGACTGAGATTGCTCTTTATCACTCTCTCAGTCCTTGAGATTATAGGTTTTTGTCCACAAAGTAAAGATTTTAAGTAGACAATCATTCTCTTGGCATCTTACTTTTATTTAGCATATAATATTACTCAGATTTTTAAAAAAACCAGCCACTTTTAACCAAAATAATTTTTGCATGGCTTTGCCTGAGTTAATGCACTATCACCAGAGCACAAAAAATTGCATCTTTTTATATTGTTGTTATATCCTGAGATGGTAAAAAGTAGGGAAAATGGGAAACTTTGGAACTCTCTTAATAATTGCCTTTTTTTTAAAAGTAATCTTTATTAGTTATACATTTTTTAAAGAGTAAAACAGACAAATACAAATACAATTTTAAACATACAACCCCCCCTCCCCCCCCGCGGTGACAGTCATTCACAGCCCAACTTTTTTCTTTCCTTCCTCATTGTTAGGTCTCTAAGCCACATCTTCTCATTACAAAATTCAGGGATCTATTACAATACCCATGTTCACGTTTAACTTTCCCCATTTTAAGTCCCTGCTGTTCTCCTTGTCGCCCACATATACCATAAGTTCCAGCTAAGGTAATGTTCCGTTTCTCCTTTGTCCCTCAGCCAACCCGTCATTCTGTCCATTTCTGCACATTCATAGATCTTTTTAATTATAGCATCTTCCGACGGTATGGTAGTGGATTTCCAAAATTGTGCATAAGTTATTCTTGCGGCCACAATTATATGTAGGCTCAAATGCCATATTGAACTGCTCATGTTTTCTGGTTTAATGCTTAGTAGAAGGTTCTCGGGTCTCCATTCCATGTTTGCCCCGGTAACCTCTTTTAGCCATTTTTTAATCCTTTTCCAGTATTTCGTGGCCTCAGTACAGGACCACCAAATATGGTAGAATGTGCCATCCTTTCTTCCACATTTCCAACACAATGGAGATAACCCAGGGAACATCTTGGCTAACCTCGTTGGGGGGAAGTGCCACCTATAAACCATCTTGTATATGTTTTCTTTGAATGCTGTAGATATTGTAAGTTTAATGGTCTTACTCCATAGATCCAACCATTTGCCCATTTCAATCTCATAGCCAAAGTTTCTCTCCCATGCTATTAGAAGGCTTTTATCCATCTCTTCATTAGCATCTTGGCAGGTCAAAAATTGGTAAATCTTCGATAACATTTTCTTGTCTCCACCAAACAAAATCTTATCTAGCCCCTGAGGGTTTGGGTAGATCCCAAACCGTACCTTATCGCTTTTAAACCTGTTTCTAACCTGTAAATATTCCCACCATTCCAGATTCCTGCCCTGCTGCTCTAATTCCATCTTTGTTTTCATGTTGCCATCTTCTGTCATGATGTCTTTATATGTTATGTTTCTTGTCCAATTAAATACACTGGGATGCGTTAAGGCCTCTAATGGTGCCAACCAGCACAGAACCCTAAGATAATAATTGCCATTTTAATGACATATAGTTAGCAGCACACCATGTAGTCATTCATCAGGTCACTTATATTCCCTCCTTTCCCAGGCAGGTTGTTCATGGGAGGATGGTGGTGTCCAAAAAGGTAACAATGGCATATATAAAAAAGGGGAGAAGCCTTAATCCAATGGGATGGCTAACATTTTGATTTTTTTAAACCCCTTCTCTGTAGACATTCCTACTTTCAGAAAGTGTGAATCCTGAAGTAGAGTAATGGGTCTCAGTATTCTGTAAGTTTTAGGTACCTTTGTGGAAAGGTTTTGCCTATGATTCACAATTTTGTCCAATTATAGGTTATAGTCATGAGAGTTTTAAATAATATATAGATTTTAAATGAAGTTGATTGGCACAGGGAATCTTGGTGATATTAAGGGAGATGTCTAGGGCATAATGGTATCTATTGTAAATTAAAGGATGCCTTCAGATCACCACCTTCCAATTTGCTAACTTCCTGCTTTCCTAGAAATATGCAAAGGGATATTGATAGATATGGCTCCACATCCACATAGATACCATGATAAATCTTGTCTGTTCTTTTCACTGTCTCGCTATCCAATTAACCGATAAGAAATCGACAGCTGATTTCCTTTCATTGAATTATTTCAGCTTGTTAGTTATTTGTGCAATGAAGATCTGAATCATCAACTTTTACTGCTAACAATTGGGGGTCAGAGTGGGGAAACAGAAGCATTCTGCAATGAGTTGCTTGGAGGTCATGTAGAAGGAAGAAAAGGATCAAACTGAGAATGGAAGTTATTAGTGCATTTTTGAACAAAGGATGCATGGGTGTATAGGCTAGTAAATATATGTATATATTTGTGATCCCTGATTGCAAACCCAACAACTCATGGAGCCTTGAGACAACACCCCCCCCCCCCAGCTGATGCATCCCCACTGAACAGGGTTTACTCTAATGAGAATATGAACAGGAGACTGCCAGAAATGACAAGGCTATAGGGTAAGTGACAAATACCCCCAGAGAAGGCAAGTCAAATCAAGTCTCCACTATTGTCAAGAGAACTTGAGATCTACTGGTGGGAAACAGTTGTCTTTTCCTCCAGATACTTGAAAAAATTACCTTCTCTAATTTCTGTTAAGGGCCATGCTGAACTATACATCCTTGCTGAAGCAGGACAGGGTTTACTATGGAAGTCAGAAGCTGGATGCTGGATCTTGGCTGCAGAAATCTTTCCAGAAAAAGGAGAGATTATGAAATTGTCCATTTGCATTCCATACAGTCACTTCTTATGAGTAGACTGCAGGAATTGATTTTTTGCGATCAGCTTATGATCAAGCGACTGGAAGTTGAGGGATACCATCTAAATTCACAGCCATAGCACAGATTTTTTTTAATAGACAAAAAGCTTTACTGAGCCCAATTTCTTAAGGCTTTGGAATTACTGTATTTTGAAATCAATTTTTGAACTCATTTATAAATATTAAGATCTTCTGGAAGAGCAAGTTTTTATTAGTCTGGATGAGTTTCCTTCTCCTGTGTGAAAGAAACTTGAAGTACACATTTAAAGACTTAGAAAAATATCATTTAAAAAAAAATAACCAGCAAAGGGATGTTTAGAGTGCTGATTTTGAAATGTTAAAAAACGTCAAGATCAATTTGAAATTTAAAAAAAATAGGGTTAATTATAAGAATCTGTAGGAGAAGGACAGGCAGAGCCTGAGATCAGAGTCAACCTGGAGTCATTAAATTCCCACAAGTGGACTAATTCCAACCTCTCTTGAATTCCATTAACTCTTCTCTGGCACCAATTTAGGACTGACTGTTAGTTGCCTAGGTTTTTGTGTATAGGCATGAGCAATAAATCATCTTAACTGGAACTTTAGTGTAGTCCTGATTATTCACACCTAACAGAATCCTTCCAATGGGAAACTGGTTGTTTGCTCTTTCTGGGAAAGTATCATGATAATACGGGAATGTTGGATACTGGAAGGTACCGGAAGAAACTAAAGATTAAAGGAGGACATGTAGATTTGACATGCTAGTATAAGTATAAAATGGAGCAAAATGCTATAGCAGTGAATCTTTTTTATGAAGAATTGTGAATCATTTCAGAAATTAATTTAAGACAATGTAATATCATAGATTAGACACTGGGCTTCTTGCCTGGAAAGCTAACAGCTCAGGTTTGAGACCCAAGTGCCATGAGCTCGTGTCCTTGGCCCAGCTCTTCCCATTCTAGTTCTAGTTCAAAAGCACGTACCACTTCGGTAGGAAGGTAACAGCGCTCCATGATGTCATGTTTTTGGCCACATTTCTGTGGAAACAGACAGTTTTGGCTTAATGGCCTGAAAATGGAGATGAGCATTGCCCCCTGTAGTCAGCAACAACTATAGCAGAATAAAATGCAGAGGGACGCCTTTACTCTTCAATATTATAGATAGATATTGTGCAAATATTGTTTTAGGAGAGGAACAAGTTGTACCAGATAAGATTAAAATTGATTTAAATCTGGATTTAAATATGACAAGTGTCAAGAATGGAATGGAAAAGATGATGTACTGAATATATAAATGAAATCAATTGATGTCTTGACACTTGAAAAGGAGAAGTACTAAACCAGAAGAGTGTCTTGGGTAATGTTTTTTTTAAAATTGAACTTAAAAAGACATTTGTTAAAGTTTTGAAGGATCTGCTGATGGGAGACAAAGATTAAACGAAATCAAGTGTGAGGCCTCTATTTGAAGAGATTAAAAGCCAAGATTGTTAAAAGTACCAGGAAGTTTAGATTTAGCTTATTTGATTCAGGTTAAAATAGATATGTAGTTATTTTTGGTAGCTATTAATGGATTTGTTCTGAGTAAGAATGAATGACAAAGCCTTGAGATTTTTTTTATAGTCAAGAGATGAGTTATGGGTAAAAGAGTGCCTCTGTTGTATTTTAAGAGATAGTTGTTAGATACCAGAAACATTGGTAATGGTTTACACCAAGGTCCTCTGTTCCGGTGGGAACAGAGATTCAATCTGATTGGTTGAAGGGTCTGACAGCTCCCTATAAAAGGGCTGCTGTCAGACTGAACCTTCGCTGGATTGTACATAGTTGACTTGTGCTAATAAAGAACTATTTGTTATTCTGAAGCCTGAGTGTGCCTTCATTCACCGATCTAACACTGGCAACAAAGGTGGCATTGGAAGACAAATAGGCAGACAAAAAGAGCACAACAATCCAGCAAGTAAATCCAGCCTGGAGCACGGTGCAGCATCAAGCAGCCATCTTTGAGCGGCAAATTCAAACACGCTCACAAACACAAGATGACAATGCATGCCCCACCAACTCCGTACAACCCAACCACTGAACACTAGGAATCCTACATGATGAGGTTTGATTGCTTCCTTGAAGCCAACAACCTCATGGGTCTTTCTGAAGGCTGGAAAAAGAATATGGTCCTGAGTTACTGCGGACCAGAGGTGTTCGAGACGGCGAAGGATTTGTCTGAGCCAATGTCGCTCCAATCGGTCACTTGGCCGGTTCTACAACAGACACTGAAGACACACTACGCTCCTAGACTGTCTAAATACATCCAGTGGCATGAATTCAACATCCATAACCAAACAGAAGTGGAATCCATCAACGAATACGTTGTGGCTCTCAGAAAGGCTGCAGCATACTGCGAGTTTAGAGATCTTGATGAACTACTACTTGACCGCATCATATGTGGTGTTAGGGACATTGGCCTGCAGAAGAAGTTATTAGCAAAGACTAATCTTACTCTCCAAATTGCCCTAGGTGAAGCCAGGGTTACTGAGTCTTCAATTAAATCAGCGAAAACCCTGCAGTGCCAAAATAGTCCAAAGAGCACGCGGAAGAGCGCAGGCGTGCATCGCGAGGCCACAGAGCCTGAAGGCTTGGAGAGCGAAGATGACAGCTACCGCATGTGCAGTGATCGCACCAAGGTGGTGCGGAAATTGGAACTGCATTTGCCGCCTTGCGTCAGCTGTGGAGTAAACCACCTCAGTACACATTGCCGTTTCCATGATACCATCTGTCAATGTTACGAACGCAAGGGGCACATTGCCAAGGTCTGCAGAAGCGATCAACCCGCTACAACCTGGAAGCCCAAAATCATACCTAACCTCCAGCAGAGGCCCAACCAAGGGCATGGCAGCCACCACTATGGCAAACAGAAGACGACACCAGAGTCACCTACCACACCTCCATAGGCTTAAGTCCGCATGAAGTGGCCAAAAAAGCTGAAACTCACAGTCCTCACTGAGGACTCTCCATGCAATATGGAGATTGACACAGGGTCATCCTTGACCATAATGTCTTGGGCAGCGCTCAAACAGGCTATTCCTAGCCTTAAAAAAGCATCAGCTGCGGGTTCCAGACATCCGCCTAGTTGTGGAACAGTTTGCTTTCAGAAGTTCCAGGTGCTTCAGCAGTAGAGGTTTTAAAGAAGAAACTGGACAGCCATTTATCTGAAATGGTATAGGGTTTCCTGCTTGAGCAGGTTGTTAAACTAGAAGACCTCTAAGGTCCCTTCCAACTCTTTATCTGGTCTGTTATTCTAAAGCACTTTAGATTACATCCTGAGGCCTATTAGTAGGTATTGCAGCTAAAACCTGGTTCACTTAAAGCAACCAGATTATCTTAAAGATGCAATATAAATTTATTAAGCATGCATACAGTTACAGTGTGCACTGGGCTCCTAGCAAAGCATTGGCAACTTGCCGAATAGCTTTGAGCAAAAACAGAAACACAGCTTATATATCTTTCGATATTTCAAAGACAGAACAAAGGAAAAAGCAGACCTTGTGTAACTTTCAGCATATGGCTGGAATGCTTTTGAAAACACTATCCGAATGTCCCTCTTATTATTTATCCCTTCCAGTGAGGGATAAATGTGTAAATAAGCATGCTAGCTGTACTACCTTTGAGATATGGTCAATGAATATAAACAATGTGTTTTACTGGACCACTGATCTCTGCCTGATGCCTTCCGCTATTGCCACTTGGAGTCAATTGAGCTTTCTTTGAATTGTGTTTTACAAGCATCTCACATATAGGGGAGGGCATTTCATAGATTTGGTAGTGAATGCAGCTCACATGGGATACATTTTATTACCATAGGATTCACAGTATTAGCATAATTTGCTGTCATTCGTGATCTTGGAACAAATTACAGTCTTTGAATGAGCTTCAAAGGAACCCCCAGGCAGAGTATCTTACAGTAGTCTAAATGGGTGGCAAGCCACTATAGTAAGAGTCTCCCATTTCAGGTAGAGCCATACCTGGGATACCATCTGAAGCTGCCCAAAAGGCTTCCTGGCCATGGCTTCCCTTTTGTATTAGCCAAAACCATGAGTCCTGAAAGACAACTAAGCTACCTTTCTCCTTCAGAGATAGTGCTACCCTGGAGCAGACAAACAATATTTCTGTCCTTCTAGGATTCAGTTTAAGTCTGCTCTCCCATCTAAACTTTCACAGCCAGGACAGGACTTTGGTAGCATCATAAGCCTGCATTTGGGAAGTGATGTACAGCTGGTATCATCAACATATTGATTATAAATCTCAAAGCATCAAATATGTCTCCCAAGTCTTTTAATTACATATTAAATAGGAGGAAGAAAGGGCCGACTCCTGCAACACTCCCTAAGGAGCAGTCACTGGTCCAATCTCTTTTCTCCCACAATTATCAATTGGAACTTCCTGTTGTGGAACAAAAGAACAAGAGAAACCATGCAATCTCAATGGTAGCAAAGACCAGAGGTGGTATTCTGCTAGTTCGGACTGGTTCACACAAAGAAGTAGTGGAAATAGTGTGTGGGCCTGCCCCTGCCCACCCACTCACCCTGGCTCTAGTGCCCATTTAGGCACTTTTTTTAGCCAAAGCAGATGGCTGAGCGCATGCGCGGGCGTGTACGCTCACATTTGCAAACCTATGGGGAACCTATGAGGAAGGTAAGTGAATAGCACCCCTGGCAAAGACCATTAAAAACACTAGAAGGATTAATGGGCAGATTGCACTCATTTAGGGTTCAACAGAAGTCATCCACTTGTTCAAACAATATTGTCTTCAGGCCTTCATTAACAGAAAAGGTGTCCAGCCTGCAACCATGTTCCTTCTGGATCTTTGGCCTGTCACACTTCTATTCTACTATGCTGCTTCTATGGTGGGGAATTGGGAGTGGGGATAGTACGGAGTAGAATATTATGTAGACAAAAGAAAATTCCTTTCCAGATTGCCAAAGTCATCCTTTGTCTTGGCACCTCTTGCACCTGACCGGAACTGGATGAGTGGAACTGCCAGCATGGCAGTGGAAGATTGGACCATGTGATGGACTTGTGGGTGTGGGGGCAAGATCATGAACTTTAACTTGGGTGGGGAAAACTGAGAAGCTTCAGATTCGGGTTTTCCCCAGATGTGCCAACATGGCTGTCTTAATAAATTGGAACTTTGAGCAGCACATTGCCTTGGACTCTAATTTAATTTTGGATGCTGTCTGGAATGCTGACAAAAGGGTCTAATCTGTTTCCTCTAGACTAGACTAAGAGTTGGTTATCTCACTCTTTCAATAATCCTGCCCCAAAAGGGAAGGTTAGAGACCCACAACAGTTGTCTACAACTCTGAATCTAGCGCACAACACAACTTCCTTAAAGGTTATTGGTATCATCTCTTGCTGTTACATCTTCCAAATATTGTCAAGAAACAAGGATTGTATGATACAGAGAGATGCTGCTTGGGGCTAATTTTTCTTCCAAGGGTGCTCAGCAATTTCCCCAGCATTTCCTTAGGAGCTGATTATTTAGCTGATCTTCCTTTTGACCTCCCAAGTGATGTGCAAGCTCTACCCTATATCCCTATAAAATGGGGTTGGATGATGGAAAGTCTGGTTCAATTCTGTTTTGTTTTTGATTGAATAATGATATAGAAAAGCTGTGGGTGTTGTTTTTTTATGGAGAAATATGATGTGTTTTGTTTTTGACTTCTACTTATTTTGACATGAAGTGTTCCTCTTTGGAATAAGAACTATTTACAGATTACTAATAGTCTGGTGTTGGTAAAAAGCAAAAAAAAAAAAAAAAAAAAGGAATGACTTTCCAGTTTTTCACAACTTTAGTAACAGTATGAACTCATGACATTCTGTAATAGTTACCTAATTAACAAGATTCAAGAGTCTTTTCTCACACAGCTCTGTATAACACCTTCACCCTAGTCTAAATATGTGTGAACGTTTTATTATATACATTCAGTTTTAGATCAGGGCAATAATACGCATTAGAATATCTTAATGTTTAGATCACAATGAAGACCACAAATTTATTCAGTCTGGATGAAGTCATTCTAAATGAGAATACTTAGATTCCTTCCCCTCCTCCCACATTTTAAATAAATGTTTGTATAATGGGGGAATCAAATTTTAATGGTGAATTTCTAAAAAAATCTGGCTTATAATGTTTTTTAGGTCATACCTTTTAAAAGTGTATTTTAAAGACTGCTGCGTTCTCCTCTCTGAAGATATTTTCATGAATTCTCCTCTCTGAAGATATTTTCATGAATAATAAATTAGAACTGAAATGCAATATCATCTGTGATCTGAAAACAGAGTGCAGGGAACACAGGGATATATTGGTGGATTTTTGCCAGGTTCTGTGGCATTAATGCAATATCGGGTTTTCAATTCAATTGTATAGAATGTGAAGGATGTGTGTTTTATTTTTACAGTTATAATGAACACTGAAGGTGGCATTTAATTTCATTGTATGAGGTACAATGACAATAAAGTAAACGAAACATCATTGGAGAATCTTCCAAGTGAAGATGCAGTCTAACTAAAGCGACAAGATGACAACACCCCCCCATTGATAATATAACTGTATCAGTGGTAGGTTCCAGATCCTGTTCCAACCAGTATGGTTGGAACGGGCCCGGGGTTGCCCACAAGGATGTGCATTGTGTTTGCGCACATGCACACGGTGTGCGCATGCATTGTAGCTGCAAATGATGCTTCCGCAAGCCTCCGCCATGCTCCAGCTGCTCGGCAGAGCGTTGCACAGGCGCTGTATGCGCCATGCGGTTGTGTGAAAGCGCCAAAAGCTTTAAAAAATGATAAGGAGCTTGGGTGAGCCCTCAAGAGCACCATACCGATGCTCTGGGCAGGCTCCGGTACATCTGTACTGGGACGTACTGCCTGCAACCCACCACTGAACTGTATGCTGTGTGCCAGAGCCACTGTATCAATGAATGGAGCATGCTCAAGGAAGCATTTTCAGAAAAGGCAACCTACTGGCTGAGCCCATGTTTCTGCTCTCATTGTGGTACATTACCTGTAGCAGCATGCTGGCACAATTAGGAAAAGGAATCCAGCAGAGCATCTGTTTTTATTGCTCATTGTGATCTGCTTAGAATATGGGTGTCAAACTCACGCATCATATTGCCACGATGTTTCATGACGTTTTCCCCATTTATGGAGCTGGGTGGGCATGGCCTGTGTGTGAGATGCATCTGGCCCATGGGCTACCAGTTTAACACTCCTGGTCTAGAATTATTATATGATACACTATATTGCCAAAAGTATTTGCTCACCTGCCTTTACTCGCATATGAACTTATAGAACATCCCAATAGATGTTCAGGTGCAATTCAAGTTTCCTGGTTATTGCCTTTAAAGCTTTAGATACCATAGAATCGAGCTACTTGCAGGACTACCTGCTCCCCTCAACCTCTGCCTGCCCCATGCATTCCCATATGGACATGCCGCATGCTCCAGATCTCTGCTGACTGATGTTTAATGGATGTTGTTACAAATTCTCTACCCAATATTCATATTAATACAGAACAGATAAATGAAAATCAGTCTGATAAAATCCAGAGTAACTATAATTAGCACAAAGAATAATGAAAAAAGTCATTAAGTTGGAGAAGTCACATTATAATTGATATGCATCTGTAGGATAGTAAAAATGAATGAAGCATGGAGTAGACTAAGGAAATATCTAGCCACCTTATGGGCACTAATGCAGTATCAGTGACTCAACAATGAATCCAAAGGGGGAAACAATACTAACAGTAATTCAGTCGGGAATACATAATCACAGGTTAAATACTGTAAGTTCATATGCGAGTAAAGGCAGGTGAGCGAATACTTTTGGCAATATAGTGTATAAGGAGCCATCTGTGTTCTGCAATGAAACAAACCAACATGTATTTAGGAGTGAGGTATTTACTAAGGTCTCATAATCACATGTTGTGTTCTCTTTATTGTAAGTAATGGCACTCCTTCCCCTATGACCTAAACCAAGCCTTCCATTGTTTCTTCAGAAAAGGAATGTCTTCCCAACTGTCTTATTCATACAATGTGAGATAAATATCTTGTCATTGAGACTTACACAATGGAATGCAACTAGTTCACATATTTTCCCCTTTATTTGATTCAAACTTCTATTTTTTAAAAAATAACCATGAATTATGAGAATTATTTAGTTTGCAAAAAATAAAAAGATTGTTAAAGAGATCCATGTTCTGCAACACTGGCTAAGTGTCCTATTTTTATGACACAGGTTACATTTACATCAGATGACAATTGTATATGAATACATAGTTTCTGGCTGACTATTTATACAACAACTATAATTTCCTGTATTTCACTATAGGAAGTCTCAAGAAAAAGTAAGTAACCATTCTGTTTTCCCTATATTTTTCCACAAGTTATACATGAAATTAACTGCAATCATGTATTATATAATAAAGTTAAACATTCTTAAACATTGTGGACATATTGACCAAAATAATATCTCTGGGGGGACGACGACATCATTTTAAGTAAGGCTGGTGTAGATGCAGAACTGATTCTACCTTCTAGTTACCCTGATCTACTCTCTAGATTACATAATACAAAGATTATGTTAGATTGACAGAGAACCAAGGGTTGTGAAACATATCAGTAAAATCAATGCAAATAATCAGCTAAACCAGGGGTAGTCAACCTTTTTATGCCTACTGCCCACTTTTGTATCTCTGTTAGTAGTAAAATTTCCTAACAGCCCACCAGTTCCACAGTAATGGTGATTTTATGAAAACCTAATGAAAATGTTTTTAAATAATGCTATGAATTTTTTTAAAAAAGTCAATTAAACTTAAAAAAAGGAAAGTGCTTCAGTATCGGACAAAACCCCTACCGCCCACCATTAAAGCTGGAACACCCACTAGTGGGCGTAGGGACTAGGTTGACTATCACTGAGCTAAACAATTATCATCACCATAAATCAATTGCATCTATGACCAGATCAGCTCAGATTATGGGGTTAAATAACTATTTTAGGAAAAGGCCTTGAGGGTGTGAAGTCAGTGGAAATGAGATTAGGCAGGTCTCCTTCTGTGAACTGTTCCAGAGACAGCACTTGAAAAGGTGTGGCTCGGAATTATATGAAAACTTAAAGAAGTTTTGACTGAAAGGTAGATATCAGTTTAAGATTGAGACAGCTAAAGAATTTAAAACCAAGGAAATCATATATGGAAAAGTAGTTTCAGATAATCTAATCACATACCGTATAGTTTTTGGAGGTCATAATTAGCTGTAAGAGACTGATTGATTGATTGATTTATTCAGTTTGTATGCCGAGAGACTCAGGGCGGCTAAAAATCAAAAAGGGAAGGGGGTACAAAATAAAAATAAAAGATAAGAAGACATACACAATTTAAAAGCAACAACAGTCATACCCTTCGGATGGGGCTGAAAGATCAGCAGCCCCAGGCCTGCCGGAACAGCCAGGTCTTAACTGCTTTGCGGAAAGCCGGAAGGGAGGTGAGGGTCCAGATCTCAACAGGGAGATCGTTCCAGAGGGCCGGAGCAGCCACAGAGAAGGCCCTCCCCCGGGGAATTGCCAGTCGACATTGGCCGGCAGATGGAATTCGGAGGAGGCCTAGTCTGTGGGATCTAATCGTAGCCACTTTATTCCATTTAGAGCCATTGGATTTACACAGAAGACAGAGACAGATAAATATTTATTCACATTTTCTTTATGTTTTCTCAATTATGTAACTGTAAGATTTGATTATTAATGTACAATTAATGTACAACTATGATCATACAAAAATACAGATTTTACTAGAATGGGTTTTTTTAACTGGTTACTCTCATATTTGGTTTTCTCCAAGGAGACTCACATCTATTATTACATTTTAAATTCTACAGGGATATCAGGACTGCTTATATTCTGACCCCATTTATATAAATTTCCAGGAAAACTAAGCGTCTAAGCAAATAATCTTCAAGAAGATTCAAAACCTTTTATTACTTGGTAGCCAAATTCTGTGTTTCTGAGGTGAAAATAGTGCACAACTAGTTACAAAGATAACCACTTCTATTTTATTCATTATGTCATGCTAGCTATCTTATTCCAGGTGCTATATATATATTTCCTTATAGATTGCAATATTTTATATTTACACTGGCATGGGTAATTAATTCACTATTATAGTAGGTTATGTTACACTTTATTTCTTATTTTATTGTTGTTATGCTAATATTTTATCTCATCAATTTGATTTTACCTTTGTGTTGTGTTTTTTAAATTTTCATTGCATTGACCAAATATACAGTATTGCATTATATTGCTCCACATGTCTCCTTCTAGAATCACGGTTGTCACTGATTGCCACTTCTACCAGCTGAAACATTTTTGATTGTATATGAACATAAGACCCACAAATCTGATTTGCTTTGTGTGGCCTGTAGTTGTTGAAAAAGTCCTACCAAGCTTGCAACACTATCTCGTTGAATCTACAGTGTGTCCTATCAAACATGAGGGTTACTACTAGCTTCCAAAGTAGATTCTGAGGAGAGTGGCCACAAGGACCAATCTATATTTTCTCATATTCTTGATAAAGTCTCCCTTTTCTTCCTACAATTTCTCTTTGAACTGGAGCTTTTTTTTTTCTAAGAGTCCATCCCAAACAGTACACCTATCTCCACTGCAGCATCATGGTAGTCTATCTCTCTGACTTCCAAGCAGTTTTGGTTGTTCTGCTCTTTGTCACATTCCTTTTTTTTCAAATTTCTCACAAAAATGCAATATTTTCTAGTATAGTAATTCCTATTCCTATTTGGTCCTTTCCCCCCCTTCATTTTTCCTTTCTTTCACACTTCTATGTGGGCATATAGCAGTGACATGCGGTGATGGTTACCGTTGGTGAGGCAAGACCGCAGCAGCGGCGAGAAGCAACGTCCCCGGCACTGTGTCCGACAGGCGTCTCGCATTTATGGCGGACATAAACGTGAGACACCTGTCGGAAACAATGGCGGGGGTGTTGCTTCTCGCTGCCGTCGCACTCCACCGCCTTGCCCCCCCCCGCCTCCTCCGATCAGGATCAGAATCCAGGAGTCAGGATTGTTTGTCGGAGGAGGCGGGGGCGGGGGTAAGGTGGTGGAGCGCGACGGCGGCGAGAAGCATCTCAGATGGAGCCAGGACACCCGGAAGACAAGCCGGCACTTAAAGGCATGCCGAAGTGCTCCATCTGAGATGCTTCTCGCCGCTGTCGCGCTCCACCGCCTTGCCCCCGCCCCTGCCTCCTCCAACAAACAATCCTGATGCCCCGGCCTGCAGCCAGCCCAGCACCAAGCCTGGACTCACCGTTCTTCTCTTCCTCCTCCTCCTCGTCCCCGCTCGGTGCTGGGCTGGCTGCAGGCCGGGGCATCAGGATTGTTTGTCGGAGGAGGCGGGGGCGGGGGCAAGGCGGTGGAGCGCGACAGCGGCGAGAAGCATCTCAGATGGAGCCAGGACACTCGGAAGACAAGCCAGCACTTAGACTTAAAGGCATGCTGAAGTGCCGGCTTGCCTTCCGGGTGTCCCGGCTCCATCTGAGATGCTTCTCGCCACCGTCGCGCTCCACCGCCTTGCCCCCGCCCCCCCACCTCCTCATACGGACAGTCACAATCCTGCTGCCCCAGCCTGCAGCCAGCCCGCCCGACCTGCTCCCTGCCTGGACTCACCGCTCTCCTCCTCCTCCTCCTCCCCGCTCGGTGCTGGGCTTTAAAGGGGTCTCCCTTCCCCAGCCAGCCAGCCCACCCAGCCAATTCCTCCCACCACCACCACTGTGTCCAACAGGCCAGGTGTCTCATGTTTATGGCGGACATAAATGCGAGACGCCTGGCCTGTTGAAACACAGCGGCGAGAACATCCCTGCCGCTTCCGTGCTCCGCCGCCTCGCCCCCCTGCCTCCTCCGACCCCACCGCTGTGAAGAAAGAAACACACACACACACACAC
The DNA here is from genome assembly GCF_051295495.1 of Thamnophis sirtalis. NCBI lineage: Eukaryota > Metazoa > Chordata > Lepidosauria > Squamata > Natricidae > Thamnophis > Thamnophis sirtalis. The sequence continues at coordinate 37,811,375 of NW_028261391.1, forward strand.
ACAAACCTCACAATAAAAAATATTTTTTTAATTAAATTACAAATTACAAATTAAATTACAATAAATTTGAACCCCCCCTCCCTCCATGTGATCCACCTTTTCCAGCTGTGGAAACTCTCTCAACTCTCCTCTTGTCCGCTCAACGTAAGTGTGCTAACGTAAGCTCATAAGGCATGATTCGCTGCTCCCCGATCAGGAGGCGGGAGAATCAGTGCCTCTTTTGCATATGAAAGTGTTCGCTTGTTAACTCCTCCTTAACTTTTAAAAGGCGAACAATTCCTTAGGCAAAAGAGGCCCCGAGTTCTCTGGCCTCCTCCCATAGTTAACACTGAGAGCAGACACCAAGCCACTGTGACTTTGAATCTGGTAGCAACTACCCTGGCTTTAATTATTTAAAAAAAATTATTTAAAATTCTTCCTTTCCCTCAGGAGACTGGTGAGGCCCCGCCTCCCCTGCCTCTAGTGACTGCACGTCCCTGGCATATAGTCAATTCTTGCTCAAACTCTGAAACCTTGCCAGAGTTCCAGTGGCATACAGAATAGTGTGGTAATTTTGTGTTACACAATTTTTGCTACTGTCTCTGTAAGTCTGCTTCAACTGGTAAGGACACCAAGGTGAGCGCTAATGGTATTTTTAACTATTCTTTTGAATTGGACCTTGAAATGGTGTCTATTATTTTGTTTGGTCGAGAATTGTGTTACTCTATTATGAAGCAGATGAAATTACCACAAGCCAGCTAAAGTACCGTTCTCCAGTAGTCTAACTATGATATTACCCCCAAAATGCATGGCTGCGGACACATACAAAACATTACCTTTCACTGAAAGATTTAAGAAGAAAAAAAGCTAAAGAATCTACAAAATCTCATGTTATAATGTATTTTTCATTGGTGTTTAAGTTGCTAAAAGGTGGGTTGTTTTGTAACAATTAAATAAAGATCTTGAAAAGTTGTTATTTCAGAAAAGAATAGCATCTCCTGCATTTGAGTTCCTATGGGGTCCTTGGCACCAGAATATATTACTCTGCAATGATATTTATTTATTTGGTTATATCTAATTTTTAAAAAATCCTGTTTACAGGTGGTAGGATTATAAAATGCTCAGAATCAGATAGCAATTGAAGTAACATGGAAACCAAATAAATTTAAACCTTAAATAAATAATTTGTTTCCTACTTGAAACAAGTCCTGAACCACAATGGATTTTTGAATGCATTGCTTTGTAAAAGTAAACCAGAGGAAGGGAGGGAAGGAGATAGGCACGCAGGCAGGAGGCAGGAAGGAAAGAAGGAAGGAAGGAAGGAAGGAAGGAAGGAAGGAAGGAAGGAAGGAAGGAAGGAAGGAAGGAAAGAGTTCCTTGAGTTTCAACCCTCTGCTCATTTCAGTATCTACATTGAAGCTCCCTAACAGAGAGACATCAATAATAAATATTGCTTTTAAGGTATAGTCTTAGTTGTGTAGAAATTAAATCTCTGACTTTTAACAGAGTGGAGCTATTGCATAAGCAGGCAACATTTAGTTTCAGCACAGTTTCAGCAGGCATATTTAGATGGCATTGCAATGATGGGAGTGGAAGAATATGTCCTTGCTAATAGAACTGAGTTTCAGGTAAAGGAAGGATTTAAATCATGTGGAAATTCCCAGCTGAAGCTTCTCGAACAATTCCCCCTTTTCCATTCCAGGCATGCAGTGAATTCAGTGCCAATATGAGAGTCTCCCTGAAGTGGGCTGGTGAGATGGAGCGGGAGAGAGGCACTATTGGGAAACAAGGAAGGACAAACACTGTTGGGTCACTGCTTCTGCTAATCCTGCAGAGTCCAGGCTCTCTATAAAAGGCAAGGCAGCTGAGTCAACAGCCTTCACAGACTCTTTGAGAGCAGTCTGTGACCGACAGCTCTGCAACACCTTGCCTGAAAGCCACCAGAGGGCGAGGAAAAATGAAATTTACCCTCCAAGCCACTCTGTCCTTTGGGCTGCTGGGTAAGTGAACGCAGATTAACAGATAGTAACAATTCTAGCACCAGAGGTGATTAAAGGGGCGACTTCTAGACTAGTTTTCAAAATGAAACCTTTAACTACTGTGGAGTATTTTTTTCTCTTTCTATTGCATTTGTTTCCCGCCTTTTCTTCTAAGAATTCAGGCTGGCATATATGGGATCTTCTTTGCTTTTATGTTTTCACCAACCCTAAAGGTTGGTTTGGCTGAGGAAAAGTTTAGTATAAAATCACTCAGCATACTCCATGATCATATGAAGACATGAATTTAGATTTCTATCATGTACATGTAGCACCTTACCCACTATGCTACACCAATTACCTTGTTCCTGGTGTTTTTTAAGAACTAGAAAATTGCAAAATTAAAAAAAAATGCAGAAATTTCAGTTTTAACTGAGGATCTGGTTCAAGAATTCTGCCAAATATACATTTTTAATATGAAGATTTAAGTTTCAATTTAAGCAAATGCTGAACTTGGGGTTATGCTTTCATACAGGCTGAAAGGAAGACCAATACATAAATTATTTAATTAGATGTGAGTTCAAAGGCAAAAGAAGAAAGAATACTGTTTTTATTATCATCATGAATGAACTTGCTTTGAACAAGGAATATTAGGGTGGGATGAGATACTTTAAGAAATATTTCCAAATTAATGTGATTGCATACTAAAAGAAACTGGAGGAGAGAAAAGATGAATAAGAGATAGGTTGGTTAATTATTCCTCTGTCATCTAAATTATCCCTGCAAATATTTTTTTACTTCTTTCCTGACAAGATTAGAACAAATACAGGAATAAGGGGCAGGTATGGAATGGAATAGACACACTTATCTTGATAATTGCTCCCTCCTATTGTTATCTTTGTCTTCTACACAGGTTACAGAATAAACCTGAGTCTGAGAAACCCATTATATTTATTTTATAATGTGATTTTGAGGACTGAAAAGAATAGGATGTGTTGTGCAACATATCTGGAAGGCAGAAATTTTGGAAAGTTATTTGGCAGTGGCTTTCCTAAGTTTCAGAATGGGGAGTTTTTCCACCTCCAACCTAATGCTATTCCTGGATGTAGGGATCAAAAAAACATTGCATTAACTTCATTATTTTAAATAATGTGCCACCATTTTTTAAAAAACCACGTAAATTTAGGAGCTGGAATGAAGATCATGAACCTGGGTTGTTAGTAAAGGGAGGTTAATACAATCTTCCTGTGAGCTGTGATCTTTTCAAAATCTTGATAAATGTTCTTGTGCAGAACAGATGATCAATAGTCACCAGATTCAATTCAAATGCCAATATTCATAATCAGCAGAATGAATGGCAAGAGAGAGTGCAAGGATCCAAAATGTCTATTTCAAAGGCTGTAAATCTCTTCATATGTTACTGTCATGCACTGGTACAACTTCCAGTAAGGAACATTTGTAATATAATGGAGAATATGAAAATTACTTAGCAATAGCAATAGCAGTTAGACTTATATACCGCTTCATAGGGCTTTCAGCCCTCTCTAAGCGGTTTACAGAGTCAGCATATTGCCCCCAACAATCCGGGTCCTCATTTTACCCACCTCGAAAGGATGGAAGGCTGAGTCAATCTTGAGCCGGTGAGATTTGAACAGCCGAACTGCAGAACTGCAGTCAGCTGAAGTAGCCTGCAGTGCTGCATTTAACCACTGCGCCACCTCGGCTCACTTACTTCATGTCATGAGTTGACATGTGATGTCTGGTACAATGTTAAAATGAATTGCTGCAATACAGCTGTAATTCAGCAGAGACTGAATAACAACAAATAGGCAATAGATTAATATGCAAATGTAATGACCCTATATTAGTAAAAAACATAATAAATAGTGAATATGTTTATGAAGATTCTCAGTCATCCAGGTAGAGTTGTCTGGAATTTGAGTCAAGGCAACTGAACTTTTTTCTTTGTTTGTTTGAAATGTTTCACTGCTTATCCAAGTAGCTTTTTTCAGTCTGAAGAAGTCTTTTAAGACTGAAAAAGCTACTTGGATAAGCAGGGAAATGTTTCAGACAAAGAAAGAAAAGAAGTCCAGTTGACATGGCTCTACTTCCAAACAGATAGTGAAATTGCTGTAAATAGTGTTAGCTTTCCATTATCCTAGGAACACAGTACATAACTTGGAATAGATTTTTCTGAAAGTTGGTTGAAGAACTTGATGGGCAAGTTGTTGAACAGTACACAGCATAAAGAAACTCTACCAGGCAAGATCATAATCTAATATTCATCTAGCTACAGCTCGTAAACTTTGTGAATGTATTACAATAATCTAAATCAGAAATAGGTCACCAGGGATCATTGAAATGTTTTAGACTACACCCTTATTTATAATCCTTTAGGTAGGTGTACGCTTTTAGGTCAATTTTTGACTGCTGGTGACTGCATGGACTAGTCTCTGCAGTTTTCTTGGCAATTTTTCAGATGTGATTTGCTACTGCCTCCCTCCTACAGCTGAGAGACAGTTGGCTTCATGCCTAAGGCAAGAGTAGAATTCAATTTTTTAGCTTGATGCCTTAACCACTACACCAGACTGGCTCATCATTTGCTATTGATCAATTTAGCTGAGTCTAGTGGAATTGTAGAATATCTAGAGAACATATTTGAAGTCTAAATTATCTGTACATTAAAAAAAAACAACCAGGAACTTTTTTTTGTTCTTGCTTTTGTTTGTGTCTTATTTTGTCTTTGCAATTATGGCTTATTTTGCCATAAGCATCACTATTAAAATCAAGTAGAGTGAATTGCTAAAATAAATCTATGTTTATCTAAAAGGCTTGTGTCTGTTTGATAGTTTGTAATCTTCAATTGGGTGAAATGATACATCATAAGGCAAAAATTCTTCAATCAACGTACCTCATATGGGTTAACTTACAGAAAGTGGCCAAAATCCAGAACCCATGACTAAGTGGGATTGGAATTTGACAAAGTTATGGCCACTTTAATGCTGTTGTACTGCCATTTCACTATAGTCAGCCAGGGTAACTTGATCAGAATTTCCAACATTCCCTGCCAGTTTACTACAAGAAAAGTCAACGAGGAAGATGACTGGAAGTCAGAAGCTGGTTCTGATCAAACTGCATTTTTGCCCAGCCCTATCATTCTATTTCTTTGTTATGTATGGAAAAATATCTGAAATGATGACCCAATGTATCATGAGTTATCTAGTTCCTTTTAAATATTTCTACAAGGCTAGAGCTTGTGCAGAGGCACCACCTCTATTTGGAAGCTGTGGTGACACAGTGATTAGAATGCAGTATTGTAGGTTAATTCTGCTGACTGTCAAGGGTTCGATCCTCATCAACTCAAGGTTGACTTAGCCTTCCATTTTTTCGAGGTCGGTAAAATGAGGATCCAGATTGTCGGGGGCAATATGCTGACTCTGTAAACCACTTAGAGAGGCTGTAATGCACTATGAGGTTGTATATAAGTAAGTGCTATTGCTATTTAAGAAATGATGGGAGGGGGGAATCCAGAATTGATATCTTGATTACATCAAGGTATTTTGATCAGCAAGTAAAATCCTGACATGCCCAGAGTCACTCTGAGACAGAGTTGATCAATCAGAAAATTTGATAAACAAACAAACAAAAATAAATAGACAAACAAGAGAGATTGTTGATGGTCATTTGATAAAACTGTACAAAAGAGTGCAGCCAATTTGTCTGTTGCTATTCCCTTTATAGACTATTTCAAACTTATCCTATATTAGTTGAACAGGCATCAAATGCATTTCTGGGTCTAGTTTTAATATACTGGTTCTTAACATAAAAGTCCTTAATTGTTTAGGGCCAGGATAGTGAAAAAGCCACATGCTTACTTATGCACCTGCCATGGATCTTGGTATGAATCCCTGTTACAGGTCTCATCAATTAGAGCAGTGGTCTCCAACCTTTGTGGCTTGGTGGCCCCGCAGGGGGAGGAAGGGAGCAGGCCCCCTTGAGCAGCAGCCGGTGTGCAGCATGCGTTTGCATGAGCAGCTCAAATTGTGTGAGTGGCACGCTGGTGCGCACACACATGCATGTACAGGTCAACTTTTGCAAGTTGAGCGGAATGCACATGTGCAAACCGGCCCTCCACTCACACAGTCTGGTTGTAAATAGGCCATGGCCTGGTAGTGGGCCATGGCCCTGGAGTTGGAGACCCCTGAATTGAGAATTTAGATGAAAATGCGTGACAGCCTTTTCTGTAGCAGCATGAGGATCTAAACTCCAAGGAGTTTAGATTATCTTCTTCACTGATTAGTTTCTATGTGATAATAGGAACATTCTGTTCAGTATTTGTTGTTTTCTAATGTTTGGCTGCCAGTTTTACTCTTTGGAAAGTTTTTGGTCTGTCTTCAATTGCATTTAAATTGCTTTAATAACTGTTTCATATCCCTTCTTGAAGCCCAAACACATTTTCTAATTTATTTTGCAAACTATAAGATTTTTCTCAGTAATTGACCTATAATATATTGTTAAAAAGTGCAATTTTTCTATAACTTAGCATGCTAATCACCTTGACAGATTATCACTTTTTATAATAATGATGTAATTGTAATGTTATCTGTTTAGATATTCAGTATCCACAATTTTATTTCTAGTTAATTTCATTTATTAACTTTCTTTCTCTGTCTCCTCTTCCTATGTGATCTTAAACTGAAATTGGATTTTAGGAATGTCTGCTGACAAATCTTCAAACTGAGAACTACCTTTTAGAAAAGATACATTTCTATGTACAAAAGCTGTGCTGCTTCTCATTCTATGAAATTAGTAATATAGTTAATCTTGCATATAAAGATGGATTCTAAATAACAGGTGACATTGTTCGATAAGTGGCAACCCAAATGCAAGTCAAGTCCAGATATTCATGTCTGAGAGATGCAAAACACCATACAGTTAATGAAAATAAATTCAGTCCACTTCAGTTCAGTAACCCTTTTGATCTGATTTCATATGTAGAAAAAGCTTCAACCAGGCAACTCTATCAATCCTTGCTTAAGATCTGTGATATTAACATTATCTGCACCCTTTTCATTCTTTTCATAGCTCTGTGTCTTGCAACTTCTTCCGTAAGATGGTGCACAGTATCCAATGAAGAGCAGGAAAAATGCCAAAGGCTTAAGCAGGAATGCTTTGCCCAGCAACAGTCCAAGGATTTTCCAGAACTGATTTGTGTGAAGAAGACTGATCATCAGGAGTGCATAACAGCTATTAAAGTAAGTGACTACTCATGGCTGGATAGGGAAGCTGGGAAACTTCCTGAGTTCTTTGTTCAAACAACTTAATTTTTTTTATTTCTCTTCAAAGAAAGATTGATTTGGAAGGTTCCAGATAGAAATAAAACAGGAGCAAGTACTGTAGAAAATAGAATCTCATACATGGAAGCAGAATTTTGAAAAATATGCTTGGATGATGGGAAAATTGACATAGCCTGAAATGATGCAATCAGTATAAAATATTTTTGTCCACTCATTAAATTTTCAGATTTCAGAACAGTCATTCATTGCTTGCATATTTTATGTATTAGATCAGAGACCCCCAACCTTTTGGGCAAAAAAGGACCAGTTCCATGGAGAGAGGTTTTTCTGTGGACCACAGGGGCCATGGTTTTGCATACTGTCTGCATCCCGTGGATGGGGTTTCATTTGGCCCGGTTTCTGGCATGCCTGTCCATGGACCGGGAGTTGGGGGATTGGGGACCTCTGTATTACATCAATGAAATGCTGACCACAGGGAATCTGCAGAGGATTGTCTAAATCAGTGTTCCCCAACCTTTGCAGCCAAGCTGGGGAGGAAGGAGGGAACTGGGCCGCACAAGCAGTGGGCCAAGGTGTGTATATACAGCTCAACATATGTGAGCGGCAGTCCGGCACACATGCATGCAATTGCCAACTGACCTGTCACTTTTGCAAGTTGAGCTGCGTGCATGTATATACTCCAACCAGCCATTCATATGGACCAATTCCGAATAGGCCATGGCCCGGTAGTGGGCCGCAAGCTGGGGGTTGGAGATCCCTGCTCTAAATAGTCAAAAGACCACCATGATCATGTGATTAAATCCTCCCTTCCCTTCCCTTCCCTTCCTTTCTCTTCAACATATAATGAAGAGGCCAGGCTTCAAAGTTGTAGCTTAATTTTAATTTTCTTGATCTCCTCTGTGGATGCTCCTGACTTTGGATAGAAGTCAGCTTAAGAATCAACTGACGAGAAGCCCAGTTCTCTGTTCAAGATAGCATGATCACTCTTCATGGCAAATATGTTTTGAAAGAAAAGAAAGTCATGTTAATTTCCAGATCTAGGAAGAAACAGGGAGATATAACTGTCATGCATTCATGAAATATTTTATGCCAAAGAAATATTTTCTCCTTATTATCCTACTTTTATGTTTTTTTTAGAACTCAGACGCAGATGCCATCACTTTAGATGCTGGTCTTATTTTAGAAGCAAGCTTGAACCCTTATTTTCTAAAGCCTGTTATAGCTGAACTTCATTCAAAAGGCCCAAGAGGTAAAGTTGATAGGATTGACCTGAAAATACAAAGAGGCTGCATAATTCATTCAATGGTTGCTCATTGGCAGGGGAGGTGATATGAGCCCTTCTCTGTCATGGGACCTGCCCAGAGTATGGATATCTCCAACCATACTGCCTTTCAGAAAGCCATGAAAACTTGGCTCTTCAGCCAGATATTTGGGACAGACTATTAATTTTGGAGCTTTGGGGTAGACATATAGCATAGATGTTTTATGCTTTTAATAAGAGGACTTTGGCTTGGATTTTTACCGTTTATTGCTGGCATTTACCAATCACAGTTTTGTAGAATCAATGAGTGGCCTTATAGATTTGATAACGAATTAAAGATAAAGTTGCTAATATGAATTAAACTAGATGTGTGGGTTGTTATAGCTCACCATGCAAAATCCACTTGAAAATTCACACAGGACTGGATTTGCGGATTTGCTGCATGCCAGGTTTATTATTCCAGTCCAGTCAAACTTGGCAACTTGAAGATGGACTTAATTCCTAGAATTCTCCAGACAGGCCTGGGAATTCTGGGAGTTGAAGCCCATATATTTTCAAGTTGTCAAGTTTGAGAAATACTGCAATGCCCTTTCTTGGTATTGACTCCTGGAGGCTCCAGATATATTTAAGATGAGTTTTGTATTTGTGATTCAGGGATGCAGTGTTAGGATAATTTCACATGCTTGGGGTTTTTCTGCTCTTCAGCATTAGGCTGCCAGAGTCTGGAAACCAAGCCAGTTTCATAAATCCCCTTTCAGAATTTTAACTCCTTCCTCTCCTTTAGTAATAGCAATAGCAATAGCAGTAGACTTATATACCGCTTCATAGGCCTTTCAGGCCTCTCTAAGCGGTTTACAGAAAGTCAGCATATTGCCCCCAACAATCTGGGTCCTCATTTTACCCACCTCGGAAGGATGGAAGGCTGAGTCAACCCTGAGCCGGTGAGATTTGAACCGCTGACCTGCTGATCTAGCAGTAGCCTGCAGTGCTGCATTTAACCACTGCGCCACCTTGGCTCTTAGTTATGATGGTGGACTGATGTTTTCTTTGGATCACATTTACCAGAGCCACAAACTGGTGAAGTCCTCTGGACTGATCAAAAGAGAAAGCCTGTATTTCCTCCTTTTCACGATACATTTGTGTTTTACATTTGCTGTAATCAATTTCACCTTAACACAGTCAAGATACTTTAGTCTTTAATTTATTTAATTCATTCATACAAAGAGTTTCAGACCGTTAACATTAGAAGCAATTATAATAGAAGCACACTGGCAAGCCCACTCCTAAATATATATTTTGCTTAATATAGCCAGCTGTTTCCTCTATAGTATACGGATATGACATGATAATGAAGTTTGTTCACTTTGCTACAAATTGTTTCTTAAACAATTTTGTTGGAAATAGACAGAGACTCTAGCTATAACCTACATTTGATTTTTCCTTCTCTACTTATCAGTAACTACTACTAGTTATCATGCCATTGCTGTTGTGAAGAAAGGAACTATTACTTCAATTGAGGACCTCAAAGGAAAGATATCTTGTCACACTGGTTTTGGAAGATCTGCAGGCTGGAATATCCCAATAGGAAATCTTGTGGCTGACGGTAACATTCCGTGGGGTGGAACAGAATCAGAACCTGTAGAAAAGGGTAAGAAAAACCTCTACAGCTCTATTTCTCTATTTATCATCTAGATGCATGGCTATTATTTTTACAAATAACTCAAGGTAGAGAATATATCCTACACACATTCCATCTCCCATTCTCCCCAAAACAACAACCCTGATAAATTTTTGAAAAAAACTAGGGGGAAAAAGGAGGCGGGGATGAACAATGAATATTCACTTCACAAGCACAGAAGGTTTCCCTAATGTCATGGCTTCAATCAGCATTTTCAAGCTGAGTGTGTAGGCCACTCTGGAAATAAAACTAATTTAGGTAGTGGGTATTTTTGGATTAATTCATGTTGGGAACTATTGTAGATGGCCAAGAAAGAGTAGAATGTATCTCAGTGTGGAATATGGGCAACTGTGGTGGGATTGCACGCATATATACAACTGATACCAAAACCTTCTGTATTTTTTTTTGTACAATGTGGAAATTCATTTCTCTCTCTATTAGTTCTTGTAATATCAGGGTTTTTGGGGGGCTTTTAGCAAGTGCTCATATTGAGAATAGAATTATATCAAAAATGGAACTAAAGTTTCAGTCCTATTTCCTTTAACTCTAGTTTGATGTTTTGCAAGCTTATATCATAAGCCTGTATTCCTGGTCAAACTAGTCTTTTTTTTTTAACAATTCTTCAGAGATTTTCTGGTTGTATTCATAATTGAAATAATTTTAGAGAAAGCATAGTGCTTAAATGTATGAAATTGCAAAAAGCTTCTCAGTAAGGGCAATACTTTCATTAACACATTTATCCTGGACAGAATTATCTGAAATAAATTATATTGCAGAAGGAACTGGAAATGAAGAAATGGTAATAAATAAAGTCAAATGATCATGCTCTGATGATCAGAGCAGAAAAGAATAGTCAAGATATTAGAGAATAAGTCAGAGAATAAGTATTAAAACTTTATAAAAGGGTACGGTCCATGTGAATTATCATGTGATATCATGAAGTCGAGGGTTTGTGTATAATCTTTCTAATTCTCCAAAATAAAAACCAACACATGAAGTAGTGATAAGTGTGATAAAGAAAGAGTAGTTTGCAAGGATAGAAATATATGGCTATATGGAAAGATTGAAAGAATGGTATGAATATAAAATGGTTTTACATACACCTCTTTTCCTTTAGCTTATGTATTTAATTTCTTTGGTATATTATTTATTACCCTCTTTTTTGTACTCTACACAAGTTGCTTACTCCAAAAGAAAACTGTGTGATGTCTATGTGCATTTTGGAATATGAATATTTCTTTGTCTTTTCTTTTTTTCCCCTTTGCTTCTCCGTATATTCTTTTCATATAAACACAGCTACAGTAAAATGTTCCATATATAAAACAATATTTTAATTGCCTTACATTTTTATTGCCTTATGCAGTTATCGAGCAGGATCTAAGAAGTGTGTCTACTTATATAACCTTGTAGGGACCATACTTTCTCAAATGATATGCAGCTGCTGTCCATAAGTAACATATTGTGAAATTTATGATCCAGCAAATCTTTGACATCACAGGGAAATCTGGAATCCTCTTATTTGTTTACCAACTACTTCCTTCGAAGGAAAAGATGCCCCTCTTACTCTTGAATATAATAAAACTTCAAGCATGCCATGTGAGGCACAATATGGTCGATCCAATTCTGAACCAAACTTGAAGAATGCAATTTAATCATATAAAGGATCTAGTACTTTATCCTACTAATAAAGGACTGTCAAAGACTTACCCATCTGATTTCTTTTTCAGCTGTGGAGAAATTCTTTGCAGGTGGTTGTGCCCCAGGTGTCAAAAATGCACCAAAACTGTGCCGTGCTTGCCGTGGAAACTGTGACTGGAATGATCCTTTTGTTGGATATTCAGGAGCCTATCAGTAAGTGACACATGCTTTTCCCCATAAGCCACAATAAGCTTTTATCACGCTTCTATAACTACTTCCGAAATATATTTTATAAGGGAACATGCCCTCCAATTAAGTTCAACTTTTTAAAATTCACATTCTATTCACATAGAATAAAAGATTTTTTTAATAGAATAAAAGGCAATTTGAAAGAAAAAAGAAAGAAAAAGAAAATGAAATAAGAAAGTACAGAAATGAAAAAGAAAGAAAAAAAATTAAAGTTAAATATGTGAACGACTTCTGACCTTTATGTCAGATAATTACAATTTTCTTGTTCCACTTCCCTCTTAGATGGTATGCAAATTCCTTTAGCATTCGTACACAGGTATTCCTCAATGTATGACCACAATTTAACCAAAAGTAAGCAATGGAAATTGTTAAGAGAATTTTGCCTCATTTTACAACCCTTCTTGCCACAATCATTAAGTGAATTGCTGCAGTTGTTAAGCCTGTAACATGTTTGTTAACTGGATCTGGCTTTTCCAATGACTTTGCTTGTCAGTAGGTTGCAAAAATGATCACATGAACCTGGGACACTGGAAATGTCATAATTACATGCCAGTTGCCAAGCATCTGAATTTGATCATGTGATCATGGGAATGCAGCAATGGTCATGTGAAAAACAGTCATAAGTCACCTTTTTCAGTGCTGTTGTAACTTCAAATGGATACTAAGCAAATGATTGTAATCAAGGAATACTTTCCTGTTAAGTCCTCAGACTTCCGACCTGGGCTAAGCTGAGTTTCACTGATTGGTTCCAGCTAAACGTAGCCGCGGATTGGCTGGCCACCCGATAGCGATTTTACAAATAGCCGTCAGACGGCCTCTCGTGCGTCTGTCGTAGTTCAATGCTAGCTTGTTAATAAATGGTTCAACTTGGTGTCTGGTGTTATCTCGGCTTAGCCCAGGTTGGAAGTCCTAGGACTTAACACCTCCCCCTCCAACACTGAAAAATCTCCAGTTGCTCTTAGCTCCCATTGGGAACTGAATTCTGTGAGATTTGCACACAGACCAAAAGAACTGCTGAATTCACTGTGCTGCTTTGCATAATGAACACAGAAATGTCACTTAAGGCTAGAAGAATCAAAGCACTTTTAAAGAAATTTAAAAAAACTGTGGTTGAATAGCTCAGCCAGCTGCTCATCTTGTCACTCCTCCTATGATAGCTCCGCAGTGCTCGACCTCGCCACTCCTGGCTCAGCGCTTCCGGCAACCTCTGGATATTCCTCCATGTCCCCCGCACAATGCCTCTAGACCCAGCTCTTCCTCATCTGACCTAGCATCCAGAGACTTGTCCAGGGAAGTGCCCAGGACAGCCATTACAGTGACAAAGTCAATGGGGAAGCCAGAGTCACTTAACAACTATGTTACTAATTTAACAACTGCAGTGATTCACTTAACTACTGTGACAGGAAAGGTTGTAAAATGGGGGGCAAAACTCACTGTCTCGCTTAGCAACAGAAATTTTCACCTCAATTGTCGTCATAAATTAAGGACTAATTGTAGCAAGATTAGTTACAATTCAGTAGTTCATTTCTTATCTTATTTACCAAAGGTTTCAGGATCTTCAACTAGGTAGAGTTCTGGTTTTCACTGATGGCAAAATGTTTTGTCCAAGAGCCTAAAGAACTGCTGCCAGTCTGTTTGAACAATATTGGGCTAAAAATGGACAAATTACTTAACCAGAGAGACATGAGTTGTCTTGCCTTAATTGTTCTTCCATATTCTCACTATTCATTCCCTGTAAAAGTTCTCTATTCAGTTCACATTTATTTATTTTCTTGGTAAGAAACAATAATTAACCTATGGTATCTGCAGTGCTAGTTTGAGGATATGTGGTGCCCCTAGGTCATATTGACTGATGGTGCTACCTCCCATCAATGTACAGATTTGTATTTTTAGAATTGCCTCTGTTTTTGGAATAAGAGTAGTATTGGTGCACCCTAAATTTTGGTGCCACAAGCCAGTGCTTTATTGGCTTTGGATAGCCATATTCGGGCAGTTTGCGTAGATGGTTTCTATTCAGTTGAAAAAGCAGAAATGTTGGTGATAGCATCATACAATATGCAATAAATATAATACTTAACCACCACCCCTTCCTAATATTTTATCCTTTTTTTCATAAGGTGCCTGAAATCTGGAGCTGGACATGTGGCTTTTGTGAATGAGGCAGTCGTATTAGGTATGAATCTGGGAAAATGCTAATCTGTAAATTGAAATACCAAAAAGTGCTTAAACCTATGATTATTTGCAGAGGCGTTTCATTTAATCAAGTACTCATCTATTGGGTCCTCAACACCAGTTTTCTAGTGGGGTTCCAGAGCAAGCTTGAGGTGTACTTATGCTTACCTATTTTTGGAGATCTGTGAAATCTATACAAATAATAGCTCTGTACATGCTTTTAAGCGAAGTGTACCAAGCACATTAAATGTGGAAATTTCCCAAACAACAGTCTTACAAGAGTATGTAACAAACTGATTTCGAAACAGGAATTTCAAAACCTGTTTATGATATTGTATGATGGCCTGCAATTGAGAAAAAAAATGGTATTGCATTAAATATGCAAGAGAGGCAGGGACCGTTCAAGTCACCTGTCCTAGGAGATTGAGTGAACCCGGTGGAATTCCAGAGAGAGCTTGGAGGTTTCCTAATGGGCAGTTCAGCTGAGATCTTAGTTGCTGCCTGAAGCAGACTGTTGTCAGTTTGTTTTCTTACATACACTCACTGTTGCCTTTATTCTTCACAGCTGACAGTGCAGAAGAAAGAAGCAAGTATGAGTTACTTTGTCTTGATGGCACCAAAAAGCCCATTGAAGAATATGAATCCTGTCACTGGGCTAGAGTGTCAGCTCATGCTGTGGTAGCACGACCTGATGATTCGGCAGTTAAAATCTGGAAACTCCTTTCCTATGCACTGGTATTTATCAAGTTTTTCTTTTTTTTATAAAACAGATTAAAAATAAATATCACAAACATCTCAATTCAAATTTTATGAAGTACTAAAAGAAGAAGAAGAAGATGAAGTACTAAAAGTAGGAAAATGCTAACTTGAAAAGGAAATGCCACAAATAAAGCTGTTTTGACTGATTTGTATACTACAAAGTTCATTTTAAAAAGAACAAAGAAATATTCATTTACATTGTTCCTGACATGGTATTGTGACACAGATAGAAAACATAAGTTCTTTTGGCTGACAGCACTGTGCCACTTGGGCAATGGTTCATAATTTTCATATAATTGAAATTTTGCCTGACCCATTAGTAAAAATATTAATGAGATCATTGTGATAGTTTCATGAAGGAACTCATATTTTACGTTGCTACACGCAAAGAAATCGCCCAAATAGACAATGAGTTTAAATTTTTGCTCTTCATACTAAAGGCTAAAAACAACAATTTTGCCACTACCCTTTAAAGGGAAAGGCAATAAACTGCTGCCAAGTCAAAATTATGCTCAAATTCCCAAGCAGATTTACCCAAAGAAGTCTGAATATTTTAAAGGTTTCAGATAAAGGACAGTGCATGGATTCCATTTGCTTTTTGTAAATGAATTAAATTGTGAGAAAATATGGAAAAGCTACAGGTGAAAGTTTTCATCATCTGAACTCCTCTCTCCCATAACATTTCATGAATAAGACAGAGTCATATTTGAACAATAATAGTATTGTGTGGAGGATTGTTCAGATAAATTGAAGGTGGTTAATAATTGAAACATTAAAGCTACCAAGGAAAGAGAAATTGGAAAATAAAATGGAGGAAGAAAAAAACAATTGATATTTTTTACTCCTGATAGTGTTTCCTGGTCTTTCCTTTATTCATTTGAATGAAGAGAATTGGAACAGAACCATATGCTAGGAAAGAGGGGTAGGTGACTCACAGAATATTTTGGTTAAGATAAAGCCAAAATTGCTACTATTATCTTTCCTGTTTCAAATTTCAGGCTCTAGTTTTTTTTAAAAAAAGTTCTGAATTTAATTCTGTTTGTTCACACTGCAGTAGTCTTCTCCCAAACTTCCTATCTGCAACGTAGCTCCTGAATTTTTCATGCAGTTTCATTATTCAAGATTCTTTGTTCTTCCTAATTTCCCTCTGTTCTCTCAAAGGGTGGGAGAGGCCTTGCTCACAGTCACTCATGCCCTTGTGATCCCCAGTAATGGACTATTGTAATGCACTTTATGTGCGGCTGAGCTTGAAGAGTATTTGAAAGCTTTAACTGGTGCAAAATATGGCGATGAAGACAGTTAGTGGTATCAGTTACTTGGCACATGTAACACCAGTGCTCCGTAAACCGCATTGGCATCTGATACATTTTTGCATGAAATTCAAAGTGCTGGTTATCAATTTGAAACCCTTTGTGACTTTGGGCTGAGCTATATGCAGTACCATCTTTCCCCAATTGTCTCTGTCAGTCCTACATGATTTGACAGAAAGAGTACGCTTTGAGTGCTATCAGATAGAAAGTGTTGTCTGGCAATAGCAATAGCAATAGCAGTAGACTTATATACCGCTTCATAGGCCTTTCAGGCCTCTCTAAGCGGTTTACAGAGAGTCAGCATATTGCCCCCAACAATCTGGGTCCTCATTTTACCCACCTCGGAAGGATGGAAGGCTGAGTCAACCCTGAGCCGGTGAGATTTGAACCGCTGACCTGCTGATCTAGCAGTAGCCTGCAGTGCTGCATTTAACCACTGCGCCACCTTGGCTCTTCTTGGCATCTGTCCTTTAGCGCATCATCACCTCTGAGATTAGATCGACCTGTTGATCTTTCTTGAGGTCTTGAAAACTTGGCTTTGTGCTTGAGTCTGGGGCACTGAGTGTGGATTAAAGTCCATCTCCTGGTTTTATGGATGAAGTTGGATCATGCCCAGCTGCTATGGGTTTTTTATTTTGTTTTTATAGTATGTATTCTGTGTTTTTGTTTTATTGCAAGTCATGTAATAGTGAGACGGACAGCTATACAGATTGAATAAATAAAATAAATATTCCATTAATTTTCATATTCCATCTCATCTCATTCTTCTTCCATTCATTTTTCTCTTATTTTAGGAACAGATGAAGCAAAAGCAACCAAGATGCCAACTTTTTAAATCTTCTCAGGACTCTGGCAAAGATCTCCTGTTTAAGGATAGCGCAGTTGGTCTCACTCAAGTGCCTAAACAAGCAGATGCTGAACTTTACCTAGGTCCTAAGTACTGTGCTGCAATACAGGCTCTCAAAAGAGGTAAACAGGGCAGGACTTGTTATGCATTATGAAGTCACAGTGATGAATACCAGGCATTGAAAATAAGGCATTAGAAAACTGTTAAAAAATAATAATTGGTTCACTTGCTATCAGCAATACAAGCTTAATTGCAGTTCAGTCTGTTGACTGCTTCTAAAAATCTCTGTGATGGGAAAAATGTCAAACTTTTGTCAAAGTAGAAACTTTTATGCTTTGGCTACACCCATGTTATAACAGGATTAGTTCCAACTTGTTTGTGGCTAAGACTCATATTTTACTCTGTTTGGCTAGCTGAGCACTGAAGTAATAAAAAGGGTAATAATAGCAAACCATAAGCAATAGGATGGGGGAGCAAAAGTCAGTGTAGATCAGTGTTTCTCAACCTTGGTGATTTTAAGTCCACAGGACTTAAAGTCGCCAAGGTTGAGAAACACTGGTGTAGATGTTCTGACCCAGCTCCCAAACACGACAAACTCCCTGAAGTTAAAGATTCCTTTATTAGGAGTGCCGGCAGCCCTGGCAAAAAGTTTCCCTCTCAATGCAGTCCGTCCCTCTGTGGCGAGTTGATGTGGTGAATTGGCTGCAGGAAGTTGCTCCATTCCACCCTCTTTGAGTCTAGAATATAAAGATGGTACACTGAAGCTTACAGTGGACATTGGTGGTCTCTGTTTACCAGCAATTTCAGCAGTTTGCAATATTCTGAGGAATCTGAATACTTGGTTAACCGAAGTATTTCTTGTCCTTTAGAGAGATCTGATCCAGAGCCTGATACCACAGAAAGAATTGTGTGGTGTGCAGTGGGCAAGGCTGAAAAGGATAAATGTGATACGTGGAGTGCACAGAGCAATGGTGCCGTTGAATGTGCTGTTGCAGACAAAACAGAAGATTGCCTTATCAAGATCATAGTAAGTGTTTAAAGTTTCCACATACCTTTTCACATGAAAATAGTGACCAAGTCCAGGCACTTTAGTTGAAAAAAATATTTAAAAAAACCAGGATACTAAATGCCATCCATGAAAAAGACACTAGTAAAATAAACAAGAAGTTTGTGATTTTGCTAGTACATGTAAATTGAATATATCCAAGGAATCCCATGTTATGAGTCTTTCATACTGGGCAATAGCCTCTACAACAATGCACTGAGTGCGTAGTGTGGTGCTTCCCATCCCTATTTTTCTAAGCTGGGAATGATTGAAATAGTTAAAAAGTACCAGTGTGAGGACAGCTGATGCTTCTGTTCATGATTTACCTCTGCACCTATTGGGATATCTCTACCCTAAATACCAGTGCCATTTTTTCCCCAGGGAACATATTCAGTGGTCTGTTTAACTTTTATTTCCTCCATTTGAAGCATCTCTCCATTATTTTTCTCCCCTTATTTTATTTTTACTGGAATTGTAACCTGTCCTCTTTGTATTTTATTTCTTCAGTGATATCAGTTGGTCCCTAAGATATTTAAATCCCAAAGTGAACATAAGATATCCTTCCATAGCATGAGACAGTACATCCCTTTATTGTTATTCAGTTAGGTCAATATTCTTGGTATTATTTCTTCCACTATGTTCTGTTTGGAAATTTAGGCATTTCTATAGCTTGAGTTCTATGGATTAGATCCTGAAAATGTTGGATTTACCTTGACTCTTCTGTCGTAACCTCTCTCTACTCTTTTGGAGAAAAATGTAAGGGGACTGCTATAGTTCTACAAACCCGAAAACCCAACAGCAGGAAACAAGATGATGATGATTCATTTTTTCCTTCTCCTAGTTTTAAAAATATAGAAATTGCAATAGGCAGAGCTGAGTGCACACTTGCTTAATACTGCCCTGTCAAATACACCTTTTGATAAGATGCTTGTTTCCCTGCCCATGATTTTCAGTTTTGTTCCATCTGTGGTCAATCACCTCTCTGTCCCATAGAGTGTGCTCAGACAAAATTGGTTATTCAAAATATTGGTGGAATCCCCCCCCCCAATGTAAACCTGAGGATCCCTGCTGAGCTTGAATGATTCATTTTAACCATGTAAAGACACATATTAGGAAATGTGTTTGCTGATAGAAAATACATTGGTCTTTGCAGAAAAGAGAAGCTGATGCCATTACCTTAGATGGAGGACATATCTACACTGCAGGAAAATGTGGCCTTGTCCCAATATTGACAGAAATCCCTCGTAAGTATGAACTCAGTAGATCAGTAGCTGTTGTAAGCACATAAGAAGTGACCTGCTATATAGGACTCTGGCTCATTTATTCCAGTAGATCGGGGTGTCAAATTTGATTTCATTAAGGCCGCATCAGGGTCAATGTTCCCTCTAATTTTTTTTCAGTGTGAGCGGAAAAGTATAGTGTGTGAGCTGCACAGTTTCATGCCTGAGCACCTAAGAGAGCCACAGTTTGAACTGCTGTCGCGTCTGCTGGACATTTGCGCAACCTTCCAAGCGTCAAGCGCCGATTGTGATCGAGGTTTCAGCCTGATGAATGCCAGGCATGAAATGTGCCACTCAAACAATATACTTTTCCGCTCACCCTGAAAAAAAAAAGGCTCTCTGCTCAGCTTTTAGATTGTTAGACTGGCTAGAGAGAGACATGGCACCAACAGGGTCCTGGGTCCTGGCATTTTGCAGGCAACCTGTCCTCTCACATTCCTTTGGAATGCAACCCATCACATTTGAGTCGGCTCAGCATGTGTTCGGCCCCCACTTACGCCGAATCAAATCCGCGGCCGGCGGGACCAGGGGGTTGCATTTCAAAGCCGCCAGTCCTCTTGCTTCTTCTCCTTCACCAGCAAAGCTCCCGCTGGCGCCCCCGCCCATGGCAGTGGCAGTGGTGCCTCTCCCTCCACGCGGAGCACCTGAGCTGGCAACCGCGTTATCCCTCCCCCTTCCTCCTCTGCCGTGCTTTTGAGGCCGCGGGAGCTAGTAGGAAAGCGGCGGAGGTGGAGGCGGCAGCTGGGCTCTGGGTTATCCCTGCCGCCGCCTCCACCTCCGCCGCTTTCCTACTAGCTCCCACGGCCTCAAAAGCACAGCAGAGGAGGAAGGGGGAGGGATAATGCGGGAGCCAGCTCAGGTGCTCCGCGTGGAAGGAGATGCACCACTGCCACTGCCATGGGTGGGGAAGCCAGCGGGAGCTTTGCTGGTGAAGGAGAAGAAGCAAGAGGACTGGCGGCTCATCAAAACAAGTCTGGGGAGGTCCTTTGCGGGCGGCCAGTTCTAGCCGCCTGCAAAGGACTTCCCAAGTTTGCTTTGGTAGAAATCTCTGCGCGGCAGTTAGAAACTGCTGCGCGGGGATTTCTTTCCATGTGCGCGGCCGCGCAGGCGTGCACCTTAGAGGGAACAGTGATCAGGGTTGTGTTTGACCTCGGAGGGCTGGGGTGAACGTGGCCAGGGTGGGCATGGCCAGCTCAACATCACTCATGTCGGGGGTGCCTGTGATGGCCCAAGCACTCTGCCAGCGAAAACAGGCTCCCAAGCGCTGCTTTCGGCTGTGACAGCTTTGTGCAATCCTCTGCCAGTGAAAACTGAGCTCGGGAGGGCCCTCCCAAGCTCCATTTTTGCTTGCAGAGGCACCGGAGACCGGTCCTTTGCTGTTTCCAGGGTGCCCCCACAGGCCAGATCTAAGCAGCCCATGGGCTAGATCCTGTCCCCGGACCTTGAGTTTGACACCCCTGCAGTAGATTGTCTCCTAGCAGTCATCCAACTGCATAACAGAGTCTCCCAGCAGATAGTCTTCAGAAATAATCTCCCTGTCATCAAAAGTATATCCACAATTATGTAAATGAAAATGACTTCTAACTCTGCGCTTTAGATTAAGAAAAACTTAAGTGTTCTGGCATCTGATCTGAAGGGAGAAAAATCTGTTTCAAGCCACCTCATTCCTCACTACTCTACTTGGATCATAGCTGAAGCATGATTTTTCCTCCTTTTCATTATCATGCTCACCAAGTGATCTAATACTTTTATCTCATTCCCGAAGAGCAATATGCATGGCCCATTGCAAAATTGTAAGGGGGTGGATAGAAACTGAGTCCATCTTTGTGTTCACCAGTGTCATCAGTCCTGGATCATACATATTATGTCTTGAGTTCAGTTATCTTGCACTCCATAATAGTGTCCTTTATTTTGCAAATATGCTTGACATTATCTGTTTTTAGGTCTATGTGTACAAGATACCTCCCCTGTAGTCCAAAGGTAGATGAAAATTGAATGTGCTTGAGCTTGAAGTGAGATCTTCAAATCCTATTTTTATTTTTATTTCTTCCAGGTGAAGAGTCTGCTGCCTGCGTCGATCCCACGAAAGGTGTAACAGGTAGGTAATTATGGTGAACATATTGCCACTTAAGAGATCTGCAAGCATCTACACTTTTGTAAATTTATATGTATATAAGTATAATCTTTATTTGTCATTGTTCTTAAATACAACAAAATTGGTTAAAACTTGGTCAAATCATTCTGTATCTATCTTCCTAATCCGCTGACGAAAATTCCTCTTTTTGCACAAAATACAGATAGTCCTCAACTTATGACCACAGCTGAGCCCAAAATTTCTGTTGCTGAGACAGTTGTTTTTTGCCCCATTTTATGACCTTTCCTGCTGCAGTTGTTAAGTGAATCACTGCAGTTGTTAAGTTAGTAACATGGTTGCTAAATGAATCTGGCTTCCCCATTGACTTTGCTTGTCAGAAGGTTGCAAAAGGGGATAACATGTTCTAAGGACACTGCAACTGTCATAAACATGAGTCAGTTGCCAAGCATCTAAGTTTTGATCTTGTGACAATGGAAATGCCTCAACGGTCATATGTGTGAAATACGGCCATATCCCACTTTCTTCAGTGCCATTTTAACTTTGAATGGTGACTAAATGAATCCTATACTTAGGATTCATATATGTAAGTGAACTCTTTTCTCTTTAAATGTTTGCAAAAGATGTGAAGGAGTTACTGGACCATGCCTCCCTTCTGTTGAATTGTCAGTGGAGAAATGTTGTGTCTGCTTCTTATTTTTCAGCTAAAGGTTACATTGCTGTAGCTGTTGCTAAGAAAAGTGATAGTGAGATCAACTGGAACAATCTGAGAGGAAAGACCTCCTGTCATACTGGTGTTGGTAGAACTGCTGGCTGGAATATTCCCATGGGTCTCCTTAACCTTCTACATAATCTTAATTGTAGCCTTGGTGAGTGGCTTTATTTCCATTTGGTTGCTTATGCTTTTTATACTACTACCTCAGCCATCTTGTAAAACAGTGTTTCTGAACCATGCTGCCTGAGGAATTCTGGAATGGAAGTCCACGCATCATAAAACTGCTAAAGTTCAGAAACACTGCAGTAAAGAAACCAGTGCTTCTAGGACAACAGCTTCTGTGGTTCCAAAGAGTTACCAAAGGATTATGCATTAATTGTGTCCTCCCCACCCCATAAGTATTTTGCATGGAAAAAGAAGAAAGAAAAAAGTGATTGGCTATAAATGGAAACTATTTCTAGTTGTTATGTTTCAGAGACTATCACTACTTTTTTCTTCCTTAGTTTTTTTTTTTTAATAAAGTAACATAAACATTAGGGGCATCAAATTGTTTGATCTAAAATGTCTTGAGCACATTTTTGGAGAAATGTCTTAATTTTGAGCTTCAGACTCTCCCCAAAGTACTCAAAACAGGACATTTTGCACTAGAGATTTAGTGAACCTTTATTAAAAACTCACACTCAAAATGTTTTTAAATAAGGCATTGTGCATGCCCGGCCTCTAGCTAAAATGCTTCTTAAGATATGTATATGTCAGTCCTTAAAATAGCATTCTGCTAAGATAATATAGAAGTGCAAAGGAATTTTGTAACATTAGATTACTGCATTGAAATTTATGGAATAAATGGAATACCAGAAAGCAAATGAACAGTATGAAAGCTATTCCTAACTCAATTTTTCAATTTTTATTTATCTTATCACCTCTGCAACTGATCCTCTTTATTGGAGCTGATCCTTCTTTGAAAATGATTTGTATCAAGTGCCAGCACAGTTTTTTTTTTCTGATTAATCTAATATGACTGAGAACAAATTCTGTGTATTCATATCAGTTCACCTTGTTGGTATTTCCTGAATTTATAATGTGATAATCAGTTACATATTTTGAAAGGACAGAATTCTAAAGTTGTCATTTTTAAGCTGGCCACGCTTCCCAATACTAATATTAAGGTTTTGAAGATCTAGCTGTCAATACTTAGCTTTATTATAATTACAGGATTGCTAGAGTTAGATCCCCCCAATTTGATGCACTTATCATGCTTTCTGGGGTCTGTGCAAACTGAAATCCAACATATCAGATAGACAACCAATTAGAGTATGTTATGTTATAAGAATATAAACAAAAGTATTGAAATGTTTCTTCTCTGATCCCATGCTAGATACATTCTTCAGTGGAAGCTGTGCGCCAGGTTCACCTCTTGAGTCTTCATTGTGCAGACTGTGCAAAGGCAGCGGTAATGAAGGTGGCCTGTCTGAAAAATACAAATGTAAACCTAACAGCAATGAAATATACTATGGGTATGCAGGTGCTCTTCGGTAGGTTGCTGTTCCTTGGAATATGATAGATAAATGAGAAGACACTTGTTGATCATTCCTCATTTTCCACCTCCATTTCAGGATTCATTCCTGTAGATGTTAGCCTATAATAAAATTCATGTGTTATATGTCTTCTTAGGCTCTAGAAATAGTGCAGAGAAGAGCAACAAAGATGATTAGGGGCCTGGAGGCATATAAAGAACAGTTTCTGGACTTGGGTATTTCTAAGGACTAGAGGTGACATGCTAGCAGTGTTCCAGTATCTAAAGGGTTGCCACAAAGAAGAGGGGGTCAACCTATTCTCCAAATCACCTGAAGGCAGGACAAGAAGCAATGAATGGAAACTAATCAAGGAAAGAAACTAATCAACCAACCTAGAATTAAGGAGAAAGTTCCTGACAGTTAGAACAATTAATCAGTGGAACAACTTGCCTCCAGAAGTTGTGAATGCTCCAATACTGGAAGTTTTTAAGAAGATATTGGACAAGCATTGGTCTGAAATGAGATAGGATTTACTGTCTGAACAGGGGAAGACCTCTAAGGTTGCTTCCAACTCTGTTATTCTGTTATTCTCTTACATATTTGTGGGAATTAAAAATCCCCACAAATCATCTATCTAATCAACCAAGATAGTGAATACAAATGAGTAAACTATCAGAACAAATAGCTTCAGATGGCTCATACAAGTCAGCATACTGGAGGGGAAGAAAATGTAACATGTGACTGTGAGGTGATCTAGGAAGAGCTTGTCTAGAGCAGTGTTTTTCAACCACTGTGCTGCGGCACACTAGTGTGCCGTGACATAGTGTAAGGTGTGCCGTGGGAAAATTACTTTATATATAGTCAATATAGGCACAGAGTTAATTTTTTTTAACATTTTCTAATGGTGGTGTGCCTCGTGATTTTTTTCATGAAAAAAGTGTGCCTTTGCACAAAAAAGGTTGAAAAACACTGGTCTAGAGGTTTCAGAATTACCAAAGCATTTCCTGAATCCTTCCATGGGAAATCTTATAGGGCATCAATTCTAAACAATAGTGAATATTGCCTTAATTTGTCACTCTACCACCCAATTTTAAAAATATTCCTTCTTTTATTTTATTTTATTATTATGGGGAAATGAAACTGCTAAAACAATAATTGGTCTGAAATGGTATATTATTTTAAATAATGCCCAGGGCTGAGAATCCAGTGAAGATACAAGATTCTGTAGTGTGGTTTCGAAGCAAATTTCTGTTTACTGGAATCTTCCTTTAAATTTGATTGTGATCAGTCAGTGGAGGCTCTGCACAGGGTCATATG
The DNA here is from genome assembly GCF_051295495.1 of Thamnophis sirtalis. Taxonomy (NCBI): domain Eukaryota; kingdom Metazoa; phylum Chordata; class Lepidosauria; order Squamata; family Natricidae; genus Thamnophis; species Thamnophis sirtalis. Next base: position 37,836,504 of record NW_028261391.1, read on the forward strand.
AACATTCTTATTATCATTTTTTTATTGTTATTACAACTATTGTAACACACACACACACACACCCAGCAAAGCCTTGATACTGAAGCTATATTGGAAGTCCTCTTTAGATGCAATTACTACCCCACCTAGTGGTATAATGATCACTATTATTCCACAATATAAGCATGTTATTCTGTCTTCATACGTAGCTGTTAAAAGATTTTATGTTTTATATTAACATGCAAAAAGTAATTCTAATCAAATTAATGTACTATAATAAAGTGGGCAGAACCTTTTCAGTTCACATCTATTTATAATTCTTCTTAATCCCAAATTAAACAGAGCAGGACTATTTGTTTTTAATTATTTTTGAATAATTTTTCAGATGACAAACCTATGCAAGGCAAGGAGTGAAATGTGCCACTTACTCTTTTCTTTGCTTGTATTTTTCAGATGCTTGATTGAAGCAGGACAGGTAGCTTTTGTTAAACATACCACCATCACTGATGTCACACAAGGTATGGAATCATACAAATAACTATATAACTGTTGATCATCTTATTTATGATAGTTGAGAAATAGTAGACTGATGAAGATTGTCAGGCATAATCCAAAGAATGGTAATAATAATATCAACAACATATATTTTAAGAAGATACTTGGTTAATACCTAAGATGCTGGCAACAACCCGTATCAACCATTAGCACCAATCAATGGTATTTGTGACACATTTTTAAATGTTCAGTTGACTTTCATGTTTAATGAATAAATTTAATAATAATAATAATAATAATAATAATAATAATAATAATAATAATAATAATAATAATAATATGGTAATTGGCAGACTGGGTGCTATTCCAAAAGCGCTGGAATTACATTTAAAACAGTTAAAAATTGACAAAATCACCATCAGTCAAATGCAAAAAGCCGCACTGCTTGGATCTGCACGTATATTACGAAAATACGTTACGACGTCCTAGGCCCCTGGGTGGGGCCCGACTAATAACCAATGCCAAATCCGGCGAAACAACTGGCCGCTGTGATACAATTGTATAATAATAATGGGATTTCCGTATACCAACGGACAAAATACTGGCGCATAATACACCAGACATCACACTGGTTGAGAAAAATAAGGTCACAATCATAGACATCGCAATACCAGGTGATAGCAGGGTCGCCGAGAAGGAACATGAAAAAATCACGAAATCCCAGGACTTAAAAATCAAAATTCAATGACTATGGCACAAACCAGCAGTGGTAATTCCAGTGGTAATTGGCACACTGGGTGCTATTCCAAAAGCACTGGAATTACATTTAAAACAGTTAAAAATTGACAAAATCACCATCAGTCAAATGCAAAAAGCCGCACTGCTTGGATCTGCATGCATATTACGAAAATACGTTACGACGTCCTAGGCCCCTGGGTGGGGCCCGACTAGTAACCAATGCCAAATCCGGCGAAACAACTGGCCGCTGTGATACAATTGTATAATAATAATAATAATAATAGTAATAGTTGTAATATAATGATAATGTTTATAAGATAAATAAACTGTGGTCCAGAATCACGTTGCATTAGAAAGCATCATCCAGTAGAATAAGAAGTACTGGAAAACTCATTTTGTGCTGGAGTTGTATCAGACAAAGTTGAATGCATCTAGTCAAGTCAAAATGCAGAATACTAAGGTTGGCCAAGTAATTCTGGGACATTCAGGCAGAAAATCCAAGCATCTGTGTTTTTGGAAACCTCAGAGCAGCACAGAAAAAAGAAAGACCTTGCATTGCTACATGCCTCAACTACTTTGTCTCCCCTCAGATTTTCAGTTTGAAGGATCAGATTAATTTTAATAAGTTCATGGAAAAGAAAATAGGACAGGTAGCCTTTGCTTAGTAACCACATGTTCAGCAACTGTTTGGTGATGAGGGAGCTTCAAATATTAGCCTCAAAGTCCTCACAGTCATGTTTTCATAATTCAGGTGCTTGGCAAACTGCTCACGCATATAACAGTTAAAAGTGCTCAACTATAGTCACAGGATCACTATTTGTGACTTTCCCTGCTGGCTTCCCACAAAGAAAAGTCAATGCGGAAGCTGGCAAGAAGTCACTAGTCACTCCTGCAGTTACTCTCACTCTGCCTTTCTTTTCTTCTAAGGAACTCCTGGTGTTCCTTACAACCATGGGGATCTCTATTCCATAATATGTGCTTACCCACCTGCTCTTTGTAGTGTGCATCTGCCCATACCACCCACTTGCATTCCATGGTGGCTACTAACCCACCAGCACTTTGTAACATCTTCCACCCTGCCCGGATTCCATAGGGCATGTCCATAGCACTTGCCATTGGCCCATCTGCATTCTGCAGCATGCATCCACCCCTCTGCCAACATTCTGTAGTGCCTACCTATCCATTTGCCTGCATACTAGAGTTCTTGCCTGCATATGTGTATGCCTGTCTCTCTCTGTGTGTATGTATGTATTGTTATTTCCATGTATGATATGCCATATGCTAAATAAATAATAAATAAAAGTGAACATGCTGACAAAATGTCATGTATACGCACCACTCCAAATAACTTTAAAACTACTACATTGTCATATAGACTGTATTGCCAGTGAGATAAGAAATGGCACGGGGAGCAGCTGGCAAAGTCCTATCCCCCCTTTTCATGGAGTAGGGCTAATAAGGCAAGTATATGCACAGTGATGCAGGGAGTCCTTATTCTTGTTAATAATTTTAATCATTTTTTAAATAGGAGAGAACAGACCTGCTTGGGCAAGTGGTTTTTCTCCTTCCGATTTTGTTCTTCTGAACAAAAATGGTGAGCGTTGTCGTTATAATGACTATAGCACATGTGGTTTGGCCCAAGTTTGCAATCATGCAGTGGTGACAACTCCTGAACGAGCAGAAGTGGTTAAAAAGGTGGCACTTGAGCAACAGGTAAGCTCTGAATTGAGGCTTATTTTACTATGTTTAATAGTAAAATTATATAACATATACACATTGGAGATGTGCATCAGCTCTGATAGACAGAACTGGCCAACTCACTGTAGCAATTTGCCATGGCCAAGTCGTTGTGGGATAACTTGCCATGGGCAATTCGCCACAGGACAACTTGCCATGGGACAATTTAACAATTTAACTTAGTTATTTATAAACATTAAAAAATGATTTCAATTTTTGTCAATCACATATTCATTTTGTCCCTCGTTTTGCATTCTTAACTTAATTATTCTAGTCCACCATTTTTTGATATTAGTATAACTCTTGTCTCATGGCGAGTTGGCCCTGTAGTGAGTTGGCTGTGATGTGATGGCTGCGAGAAGCATCTACCAGTATAATATTCCAATAATAACATCCTTCAGAAATGACAGACACAAATAAAAAGAAAACATAGTTCCAAATACAAGAAATGTTATGCATTTACTGAAAACTACTGTATTTATTAAATATTATGATAACTACTAAAATCCTGCTTTTGTTGATTTTTACAGAAACTATTTGGATCGCAGGGAAGTCAGAAAGATGTCTTCTCATTATTCCAATCTGAAGCCAAAGATAGCTTGTTCAAAGATGGCACAGAATGCTTAGCTGTTCCAAATGAAATTACCTTTCAGCAATATCTTGGGCAGCAATATCTGCAGTCTCTTGAAGGACTCACTAAATGTTCACCTTCAGGTAACAATCTTAGATTAAGATGAATGGCATTCATCCATTTCAGTAGTAGAAATTTCATTTCAAGCTGGTTATAAATGTAACTCTGACAGACTATAAAACAAAATGCAGGAGGCCATCTCCAGACATTGCTAGTGTCAACTCGCAAAGCATTCCTGGCCTGCTCTCGAGTTGCCGTAGACAGGGGTGATGGGAAAACAAACTTTGCAGCTGCAGTGAGGCAATATGTCAGTCAAAACAAAAGCACAGTCCAACCATATTTCTGTCAAGGCCGTCTCCACGGTTACCCACAGTAACTAACACTGTACCTTGTTTTGGCAACGTTTACGTTTCCTGTCACAAACAATATAGTTTTATACTACTAGCTCAGACTCTAGAGGTTAAGGCACCAGGCTAAAAACCAGGAAACCATGAGTTTTAGTTACACCTTAGGCATGAAGCCAGCTGGGTGACCTTGGACCAATTCTCTCTGAACCCCAGGAAAAAGGTAATGGCAAGCCATGTCTGAAAATCTTGCCAAGAAAATTGTAGGAACTAGTCCAGGCAGTTGCCAGGAGTCAAGAATAACTTCAAGGCCTGCACCCACCCACCCAGCCACACACAAACGTTATTGTAATTTAACGTAAAAGCTAAAAATGCAAATGAATAACACAAAGTAACATTAATTATAATTTACATGCAGTCTATCAGGCTGCTCAGACTAGATTTGGAACTTTTGACTATCTGATCTTCCATAAACATCTAGGCTTGTAAAAAATATTATAATATACTATATTTCCAAACACTGCAACTTTTAGCAGTTGATGACTTGATAATTTCTCCATCCTATTCTGTCCAAATGCTTCCCCAGTTCTTTTTGCATGGCACCAAATACACCAAATGTTGTTACTCTATAGGTCCAGAGCGTCTGTAAGTTTATTGACAATTCATTTTGCAAATTGATTAAGTCAAGAGGTTATATTGGGATTTGTGACTTCTAGTTCTGCCTTAGGCATGATATAGCTGGGTGACTTTGGGTCAGTTGCTCTTTCTTAGCCCAACTGACTTCACAGGGTTGTTGTGGGGAAAATAGGAGAAGTGAGGAATATTACATATAGCAATAGCAATAGTAGTTAGACTTATATACCGCTTCATAGGGCTTTCAGCCCTTTCTAAGTGGTTTACAGAGTCAGCATATTGCCCCCAATAATCCGGGTCCTCATTTTACCCACCTCGGAAGGATGGAAGGCTGAGTCAAACTTTAGCCGGTGAGATTTGAACAGCCGAACTGCAGAACTGCAGTCAGCTGAAGTAGCCTGCAGTGCTGCATTTAACCACTGCGCCACCTCGGCTCTACATATGCTCACTGCCTTGTGAATTATAAAGTTCTGTAATAAAGGCAGGCTGAAAAGCCAACAAATAAATACCTTCACTATCATTTGAATATGTTTCCTCTATTTTTAAAGATATTTTTTAAAAAAATGCTTATAACACCATTGTACTAGAATTTCTTGATATAAAGCACATTCAAAGGATGAGATAACTTGACAAAGAGAAAATTAAATATTAGTTGTAATAGGCTATATTGAAAAGATATTTTAAATGTATGGCAAATGGTTCCGTAGAAAAATAGATCAGAGCTCTGGGCGTGTTGTTTTCTTCATTGTGGTATATTACACCTGGTGTAAAGGTGTAATAAATGTTCTTTCTTTTGTTCATTTTTAAACTCTTCTGTTAAGTTATTCAGAGATAAAAGAGAAGCCAATTGGGATAGGGTTGTTCTTTATTTTTTTAAAAAAATAATAATCAAACTTAACACTACTAAGGAATACTTTAAAACAGTTACAATGATGATATGTTAATGGTGCAGAGTGGAATATGCCCCTTTGGAAGGTCTTTTTCAGTCTCATTATCTATAGAATATATCTCTTTTCTTTCCATGCTCCCAACAATTTATAGAGGAATGTGGAATTAAACACATAGCTATCATATTAGGTAAATATTTTATGCTGTCAAAAACACCCCTTATGTCGCACAAGTTGTCTTTTAAGACATGCCATACTTTGGTCTTCCCAACCTGACATGCTCTTGGGATGGCAGGGATTCAAACTGGGGCTGGAATACTCAGAGCAGCAAAAGATTTCCTAAAAATTAACAGTTTGTGGGCCACTCTGTACTATTGTAGAACAATTTATTTAGTTCTCTCTCTCTTAATTCTTACTTTTTTTTCTGTTTTCTTGTGACAGAACTCCTTAAGGTCTGCACCTTCCATCAACATGACTGGTGAATATCAAGTTCTTGCAGTGAAATAAAATGGATGCTTCATAGTTACTTGCCCAAAGTTGACAAAAGTCTACCATACTTACTTTATTCTTCTTTAATACCTTCTGTTAAACATTCCATTATGGCTTTGTAACTCTGTAGAGTCACTAGTGCAAAAAATAAATAGTTTAATTTCTGTTTATTGTGATTGTTTATTTTAGTAGCTTGCCTTCATATATTAGCATTTTGTATCATTGTCTACCAAGGCTGAAAACAATTTCTTGGACACAAATAATAACAACAAATAATACTAAGGCAATTTTATTTGGAACAGCTTTCACTATGTACCAATACGTTTAATACTATTAAACAATAATGGCTTATCCTAAGTCCTTCAAAAGGAGTCAGTAGGTGGCTAATAATGCCAAATCTAGACTAAACAACTTGCTGACTATGCAACCAATCATAATAATTGCTCATGATTATTAATTGTTATGGTTCATTATATATTCAGTGAGACAAATAAAGTTAAAATCAAATCAAAAATCAAATCAAGATGTTTGGATTGGATTTGGTATTTTTACCCACTTATCATGTGATTCCCAAGAACCTGGTAAAGATAGCTGTTTGATAGTGCTGAAAGTACCATTGCAAGATGTAAGCTATTCCAAGTATAACTGCTTTTTGCAATTGACTGATGGTGATTTTATCAATGTCAATGGTGTTCAAGTGATGCTCCAGATGTTTTGGGATTGCAGCCAAGCCACTTATTACTACTGATACTATCTTCATGACTCTTCAAAACAACCCCAGAACGGGGACCATCCAGATATTGGAGGAAATCTAATTCCAGAGGGCAGGCACTTCTGCAGAAAAGATATACTTTTAGGGTTCCAATAGATCACATTTTTTAAACAATGACCCTGAAGTGTGCCAGTCCTGCACAATTGAATTTCAGGAAAGGTGCTGTGAGAGACTAGTCAAGTAACTTGGCAGGATGCCAAGTAGAGTTTTATAAGTAACAAGGACTTCAAATGGCACCTGGAAGCAAACTGGTAACCAGTGCACCACAAAAAGTAGACATTTTACATTGACATAGCAGGGCAGGCCAATCACTGTTCATGCCACAGCATTCTGGACCAGTTGAAATTTCTGTATAATCTTCAAGATAAGCTCTATGTAGAGCATATTGCAGTAGTCAAGCTGCAAAGTAAGTAGGACAGGCATTATTGTCAAAATTCTGTTCAATTTAGGAAAAGATGTAACTGGGGCACTAAATGGAGTTGTGCAAAGGCCTTCCTGGCCATAGCTGAATACCTGTTCTTCAAGCAAGAACTGCAAGCTCAGAATGACCTCACTCCAACTCCATAGCAACCTTGAATGAAAAATATAATTGAGTATCATCAACATATTAATTATATTGAATCCCAAACTGGCAGATGACCTCAGAAGATTACTCTGGTTAATGGTATTGAAAATTGCTGTGCAATCAAGGAGCACAAGAATGGATGTGCCATTACCAGAGCCAAGGTGGCGCAGTGGTTAAATGCAGCACTGCAGGCTACTGCTAGATCAGCAGGTCAGCGGTTCAAATCTCACCGGCTCAGGGTTGACTCAGCCTTCCATCCTTCCGAGGTGGGTAAAATGAGGACCCAGATTGTTGGGGGCAATATGCTGACTCTCTGTAAACCGCTTAGAGAGGCCTGAAAGGCCTATGAAGCGGTATATAAGTCTACTGCTATTGCTACCATCTTAGCTCCACCATAGGTCAATGATAAATGTGACCAAGGCTGTCTCAGTACTAAATCCCAGGCTAAAACCTGACTGAAACGGTTCTACTCTAGATAATCCATTTCCTTCAGGGTTCTCATCAGGTGCAGACTGACTATAGGCTCAACAAATTTCCCCCAAAAGGAATGATTGGAAACTGGTTGTTGTTGGTTGAAAACCTAGTTTCAAGGACAGCTTTTTGAGGACGGGGTGCACTAATGTTACCAGGTATTTGAACAGGCAAAAGAAATAAGAAAAAATTGGAAAGGAGGAAAAACGTGGGGGGGGGGGGGGAGGACACATTAGGTATTTGTGTTTACTTTCATTACAGAGAAATTGATTACAAATGAATGAACAGGTACACATTGCTAGTTCTGACTGTTTGCCTGACCTGTTCTGTAAGGCAATTAGAAGGGGAAAGCCTTCAGTATGTAGCTAATTTAGGTCTTGTCAATTTCAAGCATCAGTGAAAGTCAGCCCAAGGTAATATCAAATAACTAAGGTCACAGAGCAGAGTTTAATTTAACTCTGAGGAAGAAATAGCTTGTATCAGGGGTATCAAACTGACAGCCAGTGGGCCCAATGTATCATGCTCAGGCCACACCCACCTCAGCTCTGCAAAGGCAAAAAACATCGCAATGCATCACATGATGTCACATGATGCAATCGAGTTTGACACCTGTGTTGTAGATGCTCAAAAAATGGACATTTGATTTTAAGGTATCAATGGTGCCCCCCTCTTTTTCAGTGAGGTCAACACTATTGCATGGCCCCAACAACAGATTGCCTCCCTGGCACTTTTACAATCCAAGCCCTGATCCCATAAACAGGTAGATAAACTGACAGCACCGAGAACCCTAACCACTTCCTTGGGAATCAAGCTCAGATTAGAATCTACATTTGTTTGCATGTTAAAGTTAAACAGGAGCAGTTTTCACCCAAGAAAATCCAGAAATGGGAAATATTGTATTAGTTTAGATGTCCTAAAACCCTGAGTAAGTTTTGGGGTTACCTCAGATTTCTTCATCTAGTTGCTTATAAAAAAAAATAAAGGAAAAAAATTGTAGGATTAGTGCTCTACCTTTAATTGCATATTATATAGTGTATGGCATATTGGAAAAACATTGTAGTCAATACATTTTAGAGATAAACATTGTCATGTTTTTCTCCTCACTTCTCACCAAGCATTTTTAAAAAAACATCAGACTGATAAAACTGCTCTGAAGAACCCCAAAGTCACCACTTCAGAGCACTTTGATTATTTAAATAAAATTATTACTCAGTTCAGGTTTGAACAGACAGTGGTAGCAATATAGTATGGGTTTACATCATAGAATTTGTTCTGAACTTAGTAAAAACACTCTCCCATTATTGTGTTGGAAACAAAATTTAATAACCATTTCAGTCAGCTTCTGCCAGTGGAGTACGAGATGACTGACAGAGCAGAAATATTAATGTCGCCCCAGTTTTTCAAGAGTCAAGATCGCATGGATACTGATCAATTGCACTAACAAAGCATTTTTAAATGCTTCCCATTTCATCTTCTATAGTTTTTATAAATCTGCAACACTTTCCATGCCGAATGAAAGGGGCTAATAAAATCATCTTCGAATGTTTAAATGTGGAACATCTCCCAAATTCTGATTTTTACAAAATTCTGATGATCCCCCCCCCCCCAAGAAACGGATGCTTTAGATCACGGGTCTTCAAACCTGGCAACTTTAAGACTTGTGGACTTCAACTCCCAGAATTCTCCAGCCAGCAGAGCTAGAATTCAGCATAGCATAGAATTCTGGGAGTTGAAGTCTTAAAGTTGCCAAGTTTGGGGACACTTGCTTTAGATTTAGAACAAGTTTCCGCGTCTCGGTATCACTAGGTTTCTTCGCTAGGAATTCTGGGCGCTGTAGTGCAATCTCTCTCTCTCTCTCTCTCTCTCTCTCTCTCTCTCTCTCTCTCTCTCTCTCTCTCTCTCTCTCTCTCTCTCTCTCTCTCTCTCTCTCTCTCTCTCTCTCTCTCTCTCTCTCTCTCTCTCTCAGATGAGTAAACTACAGTTCCCATAAATCTCTTGGAGCATGATCCTCTGCTCCAATAACCAACCACCTGCTGTAGAAACCGGAAGATGACGATTCCATAGCTGGACACGTCGCTACATTAGACGTATGAAGCTGTCACGCCTGGTGAGCGGCTCAGCATGAACGGCGTGAAAGTGACGCCCCAGCGCGACGAATTTCCCCCTCCCCAAGATGCGCCCCTGCCGGACCAGGACGTGGCGCAGGTCCGGCTCCTGGTCTCGGTGGCGGTGGCCGTGTTCGTCGTCTTAGTTCTGGGTGAGTTTCAGCGCGCCTTGGCCCTGCTCGGCAGTGGCTTTCGAGCGGCGCAGAAAGCGGGGAATGAATGGAAGGAGAGCTGGGCTGTTCTAGTGACCCCGGAGCCTTTCGTCGCTCCGTGTCCCTTTAAATCACAATTGCAAGACTGTCGTATACGGCATGGTTATTTGAAGGTAGGTGGCAGTGGGGCTTTTGTGAAGTTCATCAGTGGATCTTGTGCTAGAGATGAAGAGGAGAAACTGGATAGGTTATTAAGAAATATGCCCTAAATCAATGGTTCCCAACCTTTTTTTGGCCATGCCCCATCTAAGCATCTCTAAAATCCTGATTCCTACCCCCCCCCACATATAATTCTTACTATACTCAAAGAGTGAACTCTACTCATGCAGAGGAAGCCTGAAAGGCCATTAAGTTGGTTTAAACAAGGCTCAAATTGCCCCCATTAAAAATTAAATTGCCCCCCTGTGGGGCATGGGCCCCACGTTGGGAACCAGTGCCCTAGGTTGTACAGAAACATCATGCCATGTTTGGGGAATGTCTGGTAGGAGTAGTAGATTACTCACAAATGTATTACACTTGAACTACTTCTTTTCATTGAAGGCTGCTATTAATAGATTATAGATTTGGGGGAGTTTTGCAAAAGCAATGTTCCTTGTCAATCCACCCACCCGATTCTGGTAATTGACTCCAAACAGTCTTCCACTTTCAAAATAAAGTGACTGGGAAAATAAGTATTCTGATACAACACATCTGGCAACCCACAAGCTGGTGAAAATTGCTTTGGACTTTGTCGTGAGGGTTTTATAGTATTTGATGAAAGTGCAGGAGAAAGGAAGCTTGTAGGCAAATTTAATTGAGAAAAGGCCTCTGATTTCTGACCAGATAATTGTAATTTGTAATTCTAGCAAAGTAGCGTATTTTATCATTGAGTTTAATGTTATTTTGAATGAACTGCTATCCTACTACAATGGTACTTAAAAGTTTGTAAACCTTTTGAATGTTCTCTATTTCTACATACTGTAGATATGATATAAAATGTGATCTGTTCTTCACTAAAAAACTAGATAAATCCAGTTCAATGAGTCAAAAACATATCTGTATATTTGAAAATGATCCAGAGCTACATATCTTTGTGTGACAAAAGTATGCCACATCTCATATGTGAATCTTAACTGATATACCATCTTTAGGCATCAATAACTGCAACTAAATGTTGATCAGTTTTGCATGTTGATTTGGAGAAATTTTAGCTCATTCCTTCTTACAGAACAGCTTCAAAGGGATGTTGGCGGACCTCCTTGCATGAACTGCCCACTTCCACAATATTTCTATACAGGATGAAGATCAGGACTTTGACCTGGACATTCCAAAATATTTAATTTTCTTTGCTTTAACCATTCTTTGGTAATTTGACTTGCATTTTGGGTCATTGTCTTCCTGCATTCCTAATCTTAACACTAAACCTGCACAACTATTTTTTTCTTTAACTTCAATTCAAAAACAGATACCATGACATTTTGCACTAGAATATGTTCTTACAATTCAGAATTCATAACTTCATCAATGATGGCAATCTGCCCTGGCCTATGGGCAGCAAAGTAGGTCCAACCTGTGATATTGCCACTACCCTGTTTCACAGAATAAGGTTCTTATACTGGAATGCAGTGTTTGCATTTTTCTGAACATAATGCTTTTCGGTCAAGCCAGAAAGTACTATTTTGGTCTCATCCATTTATCGAACATTCTTTTAACATCTTTCTGGATGACCCATCTGATCTTTTGCAAATTGTGGATGGGCAGTAGTGTCTTTTTTGAGAGTAGGTCTCCTTTTAATCCTGTCATACACATCATTGCTGTTCAATATTCTCATAAACATTGACATTCAGCAATGCAAGAAAGGCCTTTAATTCTTTAGATGTTCTCCTAAAGTTTTTTGAGATGTCCTAGAGTATTACATGTATTGCTTTTGGTGTGATCCTGTTTGGTTGACCATTCCTGGGGAGGGTAACAACGGTGTTGAATTGCTACCATTTGTACACTTTCTGCTTGACAGTGAACTACTGTATAGTTTCGTAATGTTTTGAAGACCAGTGAGCAGCAACAACTGTTTTTTGGAGGACTTGGGAAAGTCTTTTATTCAAGCCATGACACACTTTCATATACCTATGTTGAGAAGGTCAGACACTGATATTAAATACCCATAATTCCATTTTTTAAATAAAGCAGAATCTCCATACTTGCACCTTAAACACCTGGCTCTAATTTCCCCTGCAAATGAATTAATAATTCTAGAAGTTTACATATTTTTGCCACATAAATTTTAGCTTTGGGTCATTTTTCTCAAACGAATGAGTGTAATGTTTTTATTAATTTGTTTAATTGGGTTCACTTTATCTAGTTTTAGAACTAGTATGGAGAACAGATCATATTTCAGATCACACTTATACAGAAAATTTGAATATTCAAAAGAACACATAAACTTAAACATTATATTTCTGCAGTGCTTCTCTTAAAATGTTCTTATCTTGGTTTGAATGATAACCACTGTTTGTTCGGAATAGATTTTGGTAAACTTCATTAGGGCTCATATTAATAAAAGATAAATAAATGGCTAATGCTCGTTTCTAAACAAATATATTTGCTTGTTTGGCGTGCATGTATTTCTGATTTGACTGTACAGAAAGTGGTAAAAAATAAATTTTGCAGGAAATAAATATTGTGAATTGCCTGCTTATTCTGTCAGATCAACTGTTTATAACACAGGAAAAAAGTTACAGGTTTGGAAAAAACTCGCATATGACTTAAAATTATAACTTACGGTATACTCTCTGTATATAATGTGAAGTAGCTTTGGTTTTAGACATTGCATGAGTCAAAATATTTTCATGGATAGCAATGTTATTTATGCATATAGCTTACTTATTGCTTGTCTTTTTCAGTACTTTGGAAAGTTTTCCAAGCAAGAAAGAGCAGTCGGACAGCAGTGCTTCTGGCTGGTCTGTGTGACTCAGGAAAAACTCTTCTGTTTGTTAGGGTATGCAAGTTTCTTTCATAATTTCTTTTAGACTGTATCTTTTAGACTAATATTTTGTTATGATTTTTTTCATGTTATGGGAAGATTAAACTTAAACACTTTTAATTTCTTCTTGCTTTTGAAGTCTTTGAAAGCATTAGATCTGTAATTTTACTGAGAATACTTAATTTTACCTGCTTTCTTTTGATTTCCGTAGCTCTTAACAGGAAATTTCCGAAATACTCAGACTTCCATAACTGATGGTTCTGCCTTGTACAGAGTAAAAAATGACAAGGTAAGCATGAAAATGTTGCATATTGTGGTATATATGTATACATATGTGAAAGGATTGTTACTTGTTTGAAATACTCAAATAATTATAGAAGACAATAAAAATGTATAAGCCTAAGCAAAATACTGCCTAAAATTGCTCCATGATGAATATGTATTGCTTTTCCTATAGAATAGGAATGTGACTTTAATTGACCTTCCTGGCCATGAGAGCTTGAGGCTTCAGTTCCTGGATAGGTTCAAGGCTGCAGCTAGGTAAGTTTCAAAAGAATGGTTCTATTAGCATTTTCAGGACATTACTGGTGTATAGACTTTTAGGATTGCTGTAAATAAATAGGAGAATGTGATGAAATATGTGCATCTTATCTCTTGGATTTTGTTCATTTCTTGCTCCCTCTCTTTTCCTAAACTTTTCTGTCCAGCTAATTGGAGAAGACTTTCAAAACAAAACAATTCACATTAAGATAGCAAATTTTGACAGTATCAACACTTAAGAGGGAAAAATGCTGATTATAAGCAGTTTCATATTGTGGAGGGGGAGTTGTTTATTTTGCTGATATATCATTGAAATTAATATCATGCACTGCATTTCTTTTGTATAGGGCAGTTGTGTTTGTTGTGGATAGTGTAGCTTTCCAACGGGAGATGAAAGATGTGGCAGAATTTCTATATCAGCTCCTGACTGATAACACAATTCTGAAAAATGCACCTCCCCTCTTAATAGCCTGCAACAAACAAGGTAAAGCCTTTCATCTTTGAAATAAGCCGAACTTCACTGACATATAATTTAAAATGTTTATACTGATCAGTATTTTGCCATGTCTTTTATAAGGTATAGAATAAATGCACATTTGGTAAACTAACTAACAACTTTTATCTGTTTCTAAAATTTGGATCCTGTTATGGGAAATCATGGTTTATTTTAATGGTGGTTTATGAACTCAGCCAATTAGCCAGATACAAATATAACTATTATTTACATATCTGGATGGATATCACCAACCACTTACCACGCCATCGTGTTGCAGTGGTGAATTCAGGTTTTAGTAACTGCCCTTTTTAGAAACTGAGTGATGACGATGTCTGGAAGTAATAGTTGTGTGACTTTCCCCATTTTTTGTAATTATCTGAGATTTGCCTTCATGAGCTTGCCTGATGATAACTCAGATTAAACTAACTACCCTCCAGTTTCTTTGGAATGCACCCCCTAGAGTTCAGAGGCCTAGCAATGTCATTAGCTTTTAGAAAGTTCCTTCAAATATATAAAGCCATTATTATCTGTAGCACAGTATTAATATGTTTATCCCTTATTCTTTCCATAGATGTTACAATGGCAAAATCTTCTAAGCTCATACAGCAGCAACTGGAAAGAGAGCTGTAAGTTCAAAGAATCAGCTAATTGGTGTCAACCTTAATACATCTTTCGTTATATGCAAGGTTACTGCCCAATAGTGATAAAATTATTTTCATGTTGTGAAGGCACAGCGGAAAGTAACTTCGAGCAAATGAAGAATAAAACCGATTTTGCCTGTAGAATTTCCAGTGAGATCAGCTAGAGTTTTAAATAGCAACATACATATTAATTTAATCAAGTCTATTAGCTGGAGTATATATTTAAAATATTGCTTTCAAAAATTATTCAAATTATTCTTGATTTAGTATGTCAGTTTCCCCCCTCCCTCTCTCCCTTGCCATTGATTTTTTGTTGACTGCTGGAGACCTCCTGAACTGGTCCCTGCAGTGTTTTTGAGAAGATTTTGGAAATGGTTTGCCACTGTCTCCTTCCTGAGAGGGTGTAACTTAAGTTCCTACATTTAGCACCTACAATATCCAATTTTACAAAAATGTATTTCTTTTATAACCTGAATAGAAAATTATAGTTTTATGCATACTATATAGTTCACATTGAAAAATAACAATGGATACTCCTTTTTCCCACATATATACTGTACCTGAGTCTCTCCCATCCATTAAAATAAGGAACATTTAAAGTAATGCCATTATTTGTTTTGTGTTTTTAAATTAAATTTCTGAGCAAATGTAACACAAAAAAGGTGATTTCCTTTGTTGAACTTTAAGTTAATTCTTAAAGCTATTCCTTGAATCATTATCATCTTATTTTTGGTTATCACCAGAACTGACAACAAATTGCAAAGATGTTGCTGAGAAGAAAATATCTCTTTGTTCTCCTTTTCCTAAAGTACAATTGAAGAATTAAAACACTTGATCAATTATTGAAACTTTAATTTAAGTATGATTTACTATTGCCAGATTTCTGTGTGCTTTGGCTATAAATATCTATGATCTAATATTTAGGTCCTTTTCCCAAAGATGGATTATTCATCTGTTTTATATATTTCTGTGCCATGCTTTCTCTTGGGCAGCTCAGAGTGACTTACAAAGAAACACTCTGAAAAACAGGATAGCCAACAAAACATGAAAATAATAAATATATAAATTAAAGTAAAAGTTATGCAGCAAACGTCGGTAGCTCAGGTGTAGAATGAGAGTAAAGGTTTGATCTCTGAGCTCCGGGTTGGTTTCTGAACATTTCGTTACTAGGCTAGGTAACATCTTTAACTCCACTGAAGATGTTACTTAGATTGGTAATGAAATGTTCAGAAACCAATCCACAAGCTTGGAGAACAAACCTTTATCCTAAAAGTTAAGTTTTAAAGAGGAAAAAAACAATAAAACAGGTAATAGTTTGGTTGAGGAGAAGTTGTGATTCTACCCATGTTGCCTAGTTTCATACATCTCTCTCTAAAGATTGTACAACCTGCCCTCAACGCCAATTGTTGATTTTATACAGACCCATTTTATTTGTCTAAGTTTGTTCTCTTTTTTTTCAGTAATACCTTAAGAGTGACCCTCTCTGCTGCCCCAAGTACCATGGATAGTTCAAGCTCGGGATCTGTCATTCAGCTTGGGAAGAAGGGAAAGGAGTTCGACTTCTCTCAGCTGCCCATGAAAGTTGAATTTATTGAATGTAGTGCCAGAGGAAACAAGGGAGAGGAGGGTAGTGCTGACATTAATGACTTGGAAAAATGGCTAGCAAAAATTGGCTGAGAATAAGGTGGCAAAGAAGAGGCCATGGGAAGAGTAGATGGGGCATGCAATTTAATAGAGAAATAACTTGAGTTTTAAATAGCAACTTGGCTAGGAAAAGATGCACACTTGGGGCTTGGAGCAATGGTGAGGATATTCAGTCTCTTGCTCAGGGAAGTTTTTACTTTCTATTCCTTGTTCCCAGAAAGGCTCTGCTGAAGTATTTTTTAAATGTAGCCTAGCAAAGTGTGTCCTCTTTTCTGCTTCCCATTCTCATTGTTGTAGGTAATTTTCTTCTTTAAAAAAGGAGAATCCTTGTTACGCAAACGTCTCAAAATGAAAAGGATCATGTCAAGATATTCCTAGATTCAAATTCTTTTGCTTCTGTTTTCCTTCCAATATTCTTCTCATCTGAAATGCTTGTGATCTATTCAATTTATTTTATTCTTTCATTCTCTAAAAAGTTTTATAGCACTCTGTAATGGGTAGAATATACTATTGTAACACTAGTAATATGGCTTCTAAAAAAGAAAAAGAAATAGGTAACTATTTCCAATATTCTGTGCAATGCCTAGCAGTGTGGCTACCCTATCACTTGATATGTGTTGTTTTGCTTCTAAAAATTGACTGAATAATTGGTACACAAGATTAGAAAATCTCAAACCTTCCTTCCTTCCTTCCTTCCTTCCTTCCTTCCTTCCTTCCTTCCTTCCTTCTGTGATGTTGTTATTTCAGTATTTAAACTCTGCTTCTGATGGGCACTTCCCTATTCTTTTCTGATAAGCATTTGGTTGGATTACGAAATTCTTAGCAAATGTTAATTTATATAGCATCTTCATGGAAAGAGTGTGCCAAGTTTGTAAATCTACTAAAATGTAACATGCTACCTTCTGAGAATATTATATTTTAATAGATTTAAAACTTCTATTAGTGCTTTCAGAGGTGTCATTCCATCAGCTCTTGAAAGATGCTTCTCCTGTAGAATGTTCAGTGTTCAAGAGAAGCCATTAGAACTGCGTACCTGTGGTTCTCTATCAAACAAGATGTAACTGTTCTCAGTCATATTCTTGTTTAACATTGTATTTTATATGCCATACTTTTTACAGCAGAAATAGGTAACTTAGAATTTTTTTAGTCTGTCACAAGCTGGACTTGATACTTTTTCTTGATGAGTTTCATTTCCCAAAAGTGATATGTACACAGAAAACACATTTAATTGTTGTTTTGAATGCTTAATGTACATCTCTTCTGTCCTGTACTTGTTACTAAAGACCAAGTTCTATTAAAATGTTTTTCTTAAATTGTATGAATTGGTCCCTAATATTTATGTATACCCCACAAAAATCTGTTCAGTATTAATAACTTCACGATTTGCTCCCAAGTATAGACCTAGAAATAGCTTTTTGTACATTAGGTGACTTGCAAATGGAACGTCAGGGCCATGCCTCTAAACTATGTTTGAGCTTAGGAATGAAGTTGTGCTCTCTTGCTTTTATTTAATAAACTTTTTGCCAAATCTATATAAATAAATATGTAAATGTTTGTTTGTTCAAAATCTTAAATCTCTGAAGGTTCTTCACTGATTGCTTTGAAATTTTGACACAACGTTGCATTCGAATACGAGCGTGTTTTTATATACCTATATTATATAGATGTCACACCTGTGACAGGTAAAATATGCTTTTTTGAAAACCAGCGCCATCTGTTGTACGTAAAAGCAACACACACTATACCTAATATTTCACGATTCCATTTCAATGTTTCCGATTGCATTGTTATATTGAATTTTCATAGATTTGATTATTTTCATTTTGATTTAATTATTTCATGTGACATTGCGTTGGAATTGAGCTGTGTCGTTTACCATAGCGTTCATTTTGTGAGTATAGTATATTCGGAACAGTTCGGCCTCTCTCCAGCTTCGTCCCGACGGTCCCTTTATATGTGTGGCTGGGTTGCACCTGCACCCTTTCCCCTTTCTGCCCCTCCAACAAGCTTCAGCCATTTCTGCCAAGGGGAGCCGAAGCCCTTTGGCCTCCTCCTCCCCTCTCTCCCCTCCCCTCCCACCAGGCCTTTGCTGTCTGTGGTGGGGCAGCGCCTGCGCCATCCCTCAGCTGCCTCCCCCCACCCTTAAGCCGGCCTTCCCTCGCCCAGCCCAGTGGAGCTTCAGAGGAGGCGGAGCATCTCCTTGGCCAGGCCGGCTGTGCGCATTTTCCGCCCCCCCTCACAATGAGCCAGCTAAGGCCTCGCCAGGGGTGGCTCCTTCCTCTTCCTCAGGGGACACCGGCCGCCTCCTCTTGCCCCCACTGAAGGAAGCCAGGTCGGGGCGGCAGCCTCCTCCTTTCCTCCTCAGCCCAGCCAGGGCAGCGTCTGAGGGAGCCGTCGGTGTCGTTGGTGTTGGGCCTTCCTCCTGCTGGCCCCAATGCAGCAGCAGCCACAGCAGCAGCCTGACTCAGTGGCGGAGGGTGTCAGGCCGGGGCCTGCAGGAGCGTCCTCCATGGCGGCTCTTGCAGGGGCCACTGTGGCTTACTTCCATGCGAGGGCCACCTCTGCCGGGGGAGCCGTGGCCGGTGCAATGAATGGCAGGGCCTGCCAGGTGGGCAAAACCCTCACGAACCTTGCAGCTGCTAACAACAACATGACCCTGGCGTTGTTTTATTCGCCCAATATGTATTTGCCAGGAACCACCCTGGGAATGTTTCTTTCTTCGCATGCTGCTGGTAAATGTGCCCAGTCCAGCAATTGAAAATTGTTTCTCACATGGACAATTATATGTTGCGTGTTCTAGAGTTGGCAAACCAGACAATCTCTATATCTGCACAGACAATGGAACAACAAAAAATATTGTATACCCAGAAGCATTGTGAAATTAAACATATTAGAAACTTGCATTTTCTCTTGTTTTTCTTTTCCATTTAACCAGACTGGGTCACAGCAACGCGTGGCCAGGTACAGCTAGTCCAGAATAAAAGTGGTAAATAAATCTTGAGTACTCTGCTTGCCATGAGGCCCATGGCCCACATTGTCCTTGAACAAGGTGCAAAGGTGTAGAACCCACACGTTTTTATATTATTATTTATGTCTACAAATAAAGATATATTTGCCTAACATATCTCTGATATTCTCAGTTACATTTTGTTTAAATAGAATGTGAATACATTGTTTAGAGTGCATTTTTAATTAGGGTTATTTTTGCTTGTGAAAGTCTTATGACTTGCTACAAAATTCTATAGGATTAAAAGATGTATTTTAACAGGAGTTACTGTACATTTTTTTTGTATTAGTTTCTAAACTGCAATTGGGGAGGGAGACTGAAAGGAAGCAACAGTGATGTTGTAGAATTTAATTTGTTATAGGATATAAACATTAATTCCTGGAACAGTTTCAAATTGCAGCATGTAAAAAAATATATCACAACAACCAACATTAAAAAATCTGTCTACTGCCAGATGTTGGATTTAAAAAGAGCCCTTCAGGTTTGAGAAATGCTAGATTATATGTGTTTTATATGTAGCAGTAAAAATACCTTTTATATATTTTAATGTGAATTTACAAAAACAGAATTACAAGGCACAGATATCTGGGAATAGCATCTTATAAAAGATATATATGTTGTCTGTTCTTGTATTTAAATAATTGCTGGAATAAAAGTACCGTATTTTTCAGAGTATAAGATGCACCCTTTTCCCTCAAAAAAGAGGCTGAAAATCTGGGTGCGTCTCACACTGAATACAGCATTTTTTTTGCCTCCCGAAACCCTGCCCCCTTCACCAAAATGGCTGTGCATAGCCTTTTGGAGCCTTGTAGGGGAGGGCAGAAATGAACAAATAACGGGCCATTTTTTTGCTCATTTTTGCCCCCCTCAGGACCACTCTACATACAAGCCTCCTAAAGGCTATTCATGCCCTTTAAAAAAAAAACTAGGCCCCTTTTTGCAAAAAACGGGCTGTTTTTGAGAGGTCTGCAGAGTGCAAAAACATTTTTTTTAATTTGCCTCTTCAAAACCTGGATGCTTCTTATACTCTGAAAAATACGGTAAATAAAAATATTTTTCTATTGCAATAGGAAACTATTCCCCATAGTTTTATTCGCCCAATATGTATTTGTCAGTTGAAGACAGCATTTTAATTTTTTTTAAGGATTTGTTAATGGTGCTAAGAACATTTGCATGGAGATTCTGCTGCTTCTGTTAAAAAAATAAGCTCTGATGTATTTATATATTTAAGAGAAATTACCTTTATTGTCATTTATAACCAGGAGCTTAAATACTTTGCTCTCCCAGTTGGCTTGGGACTCCAAAGGAGGAGCTTCATCTTGGGAGTGGTAGATAATATCAGATCCCATCTCCCCCACCACTCATCCTACTCCCTCCCTCCCCATCTTTTAGGTATTGTATTTTGTATTTTTATATTTTTGGAGTATTCATATAGTTTTATCTTTTTAATATTGTAAGCTACCCAGAGTTATCTATGCCATGGTAAGATGGGCGGTCAATAAAATTAATAAATAAATAAAGCTAAGTTCAATTATATACTAATTCCAATAAAAGGTGGTCTCAATGAGACTGTCTCTTCTTCATCTTTTGTCTATATACGATAGTTCGTTTTTTTTCTCAACTATCAATTCAGTGGGAGACAATCCATTGTGTAATTTCTATAAATTGCTCTGGGGAAGGCTATAAAAACTCTTCTTTGATTTTCAGCTCAGCTGTGTTGAATTTCAGTTTTATGTTTTGGTTGAATTTCTTTAGTTAATGCAAATGGCCCAAAGAGGGCAGAACCCCCAAATTTTAAATATTTGACAGTGATTCTTCCACTTGTGTGTCACTTTGCAAATATTGCAGTTTTATGTATCAGGCTGTGATGTCAGTTTAATTCCTGGAATACTGCTGTTCCATTAGACTAAGTTTTTATTCTGCAACTTTATTGTCCAGCTGGGGAATTTTATTGCTGTTTTCACAAACAAAAAGTATACTAAGAGATGAAATAATGGTATATTTATGCCTGCAATGATGTTTGCTAAGAATTTTGAGTAAGTAAATATTCTGCTTGGTGACACTCTTTCTCCCTAATCTTTTGGGGATTTATCTACATGCATTTACTGTTGCTAATCTGTGTGCATATTTATCAGAACCACATTTCTGCAACTTCTGCAGCCAAATGTTTTGGAATAACAACTCCCAAGAATTTTAGCTAGATAATATCACTGCCCATGTTTTCAGCTTTCTATTCCACAGATAATCAATTGAATATTTGTGTTGGTGTATGAAAGGCACAAACACCCTTCCACTGGTTCAGAAAGCTATAACTATGGCAAACCTAATAGGCCAACCAGCCTGTTTAAAATCCTGTGAAGGCGGCTCCACCTCTGAGGTATTCTGTTCCATTGTGGACCAGCTGCTTAGGAAATTTAGCCTGCCATTAAAATTTGCCTCTTCATAATTTAAATCCTTTTAAAAAAACCTATCTTCTGGAACTACTCTGAACCATACAATTCTGTCTTCTACATCAGGTGTGTCCAACCTGTGGCTTACAGGCTGCATGTGACCCCAAACAGCTATTAATATGCCGCCATACTGTCTTACATCTTCAGGCTAAACACATCCCTTGCCTCCAGTTCTGTAAAAGTTTTGCCTTCCAGCCTTATCATTTTGATAATAAAGGCTTGTCTATGAGCACAATGATCCATCTTGGTGTCCTCCAAATACCAATACGTTGTCCTAATCCCTTACATCTTGCAAGTATGGACAATGCCAAGGGTTATGAAAATTGCAGTCTTGACTACCTGGAAGATATTTGCTTGGCGAATACTTCTTTAAACTTGAGCAAAAGTCTCATGAACAAGGCCAAATGGTTGGATAGTTATATGCTGGAAGGTGGAGAATGAGCTTATTTTTCTTCCGAGTACAGACTCTTACATCAAGCTAAAATAGAATCTGAAGTCTATTTCTTTAACAGGAAATATCAGTAGTATGTTTAAAGATGCACATAGCAAACATACCATGTTGGGAGAAAAAAAATACTCTTCATGCAGAAAAGAGATGGAGGATACACTGTTTTTTTGGATATTCCTGTTATGATTAATGAAATAATGTATTGCACATTGACTTTTGCTAAGGCAAGCTTTTCTTTGGGGGAAGATTCTAAATGTATTAAAATAATAGAGTTTCTCTAATTCTACTCTTCTAATTGTATGAAATTTACTAAATCCCACCTCCTTGTCCTCTTAAAGACATGTGGCATGGTGTCAGTTAGTGCTAATTTCATTCATAGAAGATATTTGAAATACACCTTGAACCACTTTTGTGCTTCATAAATCATTGTGTGAAACCAGAACGAGTAATGAAAGCATCACATCAAAACATAAATTAAAACGAATGGACAGCTGGAGTGTTGCTTTGAAGGTGAACCAATACACCAGTGCTTAGGTTTGTCTGCATGGATTGTTTTAAATATTAGTTGTGTATAGTTGGGATACTCTTAAGTTATGTTTGCCTCAAAACTATAAAAACTTCAGTTATATGACCTAGCCATTGGGGTGAGGAAGCAGTCTGGAATTTCTCATCTCTGGTAAATTATGAATAATTACATCTGAAATTTCAGCAAGGTGCAGTATTTATATGAATTGGAGACATATTGGACACCCCCCTCTACCCACAGAACTCTGCATTTTATATATAATTGTAGTGGAATAAAATCCAGACCAAGCCTCTTCATCTCTTCTAAACAAAACTCTCCCTCATATCAATATAGGTCATTAATCCCTTGTTTGTGTTTTTATTGGAAAGGAACTGATTACCTGGATCTCTGTGAACATAGACATTTATAATTCAAAGATGAAAGTGTATACTTATGCATAATTGTTGCTAGATATTATTGTTGAAGCAGGTGAACTGCTCTTTCTGATGAGTTTGCATCCTTATTTTGCAAACACTGCCTTTTAAAAAAATTGTCAGTTCATGTACTTCAGATACACATTGTGATTGGGAGGTCAAGGTGTCTTCAAGATGCCTTATGCCCTAGTGTCAAAATTGTTATGTATGCCTCATCTCTACTCTTCTTCTGTTCAGCTGAGTTTTCAGAAGAAAAATAAATTACACCATGGTTTTATAATTTGTCCCTTAAAAAAATCTTTGGATTTTTCTAGTTCCTTAGAAATGTGTAATACTGATACTTTCTACATTGGTTCTTTCACATCTTTTGAGAGTAATGGGTTAACATATATAAAAGAAAATACTATAATTGAATTTTCTTCCTAAGTTAAAAATGTTCAGTTTCTTTTGATATAATATTAAGAAAAGTTGTTCTCTTCACTCCAATGTTTGCTATGGATTGCTTATGTTTATGCTTCTGGTAAGATATCTAAAAACGTAAAATTTATTTAGGTTTGGAAGAGGCTTTCCAATGTCTCTGACATTTATTTAATATGATTGCGACTTCTATGCTTTGCAGAAATATTTTGGCCAAGGCGTCAAATCTAAGATCTTTAGAAAATCTTTAACTCATTGTCATTTTTCATTTACATGTATGTCAATTCATGCCTACAATATGGATTTAGCCTAGTATGCCTATAGTTACACTGACTGCCAGCTTTTTTTTTAAAATTACTAACTTGATTTCCTTTAATTTTTAAATCCCATTTTGCAGTGGTATATGGGAATGGTAGGGGGACGAGTTACAACCAGGTGAATGTTCAGCTAGGCTGCCCCCAGCAGAATTGTGGGCAGGGCAAACACTCAGAAAGCCTCCTCCCTAGTTTCTTGGGCTGTAAAGCTAACAATGGAGAGATGTACTTGCAGATTTGCAAGATTCTGATAATATAATCTTACAATTCTAATTTGTTTATCTAGGTGTGCTTCTTGTCTTAACTACCTCACAAGGCTGAAAGGTTTTCAGTAATTTGCTTTTACCTTTAAAAAGGTTCTCTTTTCATAAAATACCCCCGAGACAGAAAACAAGATGGGACAATCTGTTTAGTAGATTATTTGAAGGACCACTTCAAATAATCTATTCGCTTTAAAACAATGGTATTTTTAATGGTGAAATGCAAAAAGAGCATTGTCAGACCCAATATAACCACCTCAAACCAACTGGACAATACCACTTAATCCTGTCTTCCCATTAATGTCCCCCCCCCACTTTTTTTTTGCAACCAGCATTGCAGAAACAGCTATGCTTCATTCTGGTAGTTTGCATAAGGATGCCTACATGGTTATTGGAGGAGAATTCCGATTGATTTTGCTTCTCAGCATCTAGTCACCCAGAATAATCAAAAAGCAGTAGGGCTGGGTAAAGGGGTAAAAATAGGATTATTATGCCTGGAGAAGGAAATGATGTCTTTTTTACTGGAAAGGAATTTTCACCACAAATGGAGCGAGGTGATAGTAGGTTATGGCCAGGGGTGGGTTGCTGCTGGTTTTTCTACCGGTTTGCAATCCGCGCCCACGTCAGGCATATGTGCTTGCTTCGCTCGTGCGTATGCACTATTTAATGTAAATTGTTCTTTACGCATCCGCAGAACAGTTTACAGTGAACTGCACACGCGCAGCCACTAAAATCCAAAATGGCAGCTGCCCAGCGGCGTAGAAGGAAGTGGTTTGGCGGTGTGGCCAAATTCCACTACCAGTTTGGCCAAACCAGGAGCAATTCACCTCTGGTTATGGCCAGTGGCTTGCTGTATATTCGACTGCTTACTTGCTAGTAAAAGTGTGATCTGATTAGTTGCCAGTTTTCAGCATTTACCGCAGACTTGCAGTGCAGAAGTCACTGTAACATTCAGCTAACTAAAATGGTAAGTGACCATTCAAACCTTGTTTCATTTCATCTCATTAAAATAGAATCTGGAATGGCTGATCAAATGTGGTAGCGCTTAAGTTTCCTGTTAAAAACCTGAATGTTGTTTTTATAACCAATTCTAAAGACAAGGCAAAGAACAAGTGTGACAAACATAAAGTGAAAAAAGCAGTGGAGGTAATAAGCTGCCTCTGCTAGTGGTAAGTGAATGAAGCAATCTATGAGTCAGGGAAGTCAGAGAGGTACTTACAAAAACAACAATATCTAGGAGAAATCAGCAAGGAAATTAATAGGTCAATGGGTTTGAGAAGGAAAGAAACTTGAGACAGATAATCAATAGCTTTGGCTACAATTAGACAAACTGAATTGTGCATGGGGTAAGACTACAAGCAAGCAGAAGTAATTTCCAAAGCATATAACTGAAATACTTTGGCTGTACAGAACTGAGATTGAGAAATACTATTCCATAAAGAAAAACTCACATCTGTTATAACATCCCTGTGACACTTTCTGTAGTTTTAACTGAAGTGACAGCTAAAATGAGATCTCAGAAAGTAACTCTCTCTGTAGTGCATCCAGAATGTGACTACACGGACTATCACACATTGATTGACAACATCTGGAGATATGTCTTTGTGTAGTTTTTTTTTCTAGGTTCACATGTATCTGAGTTTCGTTTATTGAAGACATTGACAAATCACACTTTTCCCCAACAATTAACAAAGACTTTCTAGACCCACACACTGCAGCAACTATATTTTTTTACAATGATTGTTGGCTGCATTCTCAACTGTAATAGTGGGTGAAACCAAGCATCTATATTGTGCTTGGATGTGTATACATACACCTCTACACAGCTGTGTGTGTTAATGTATGTTTTATGTCACTATGAGACATGCATACACATGTATACCGAAATTACATACATTATCGCTTCGTCATTGCCAAGGTAAATTTATGGAGACAGACCATTTATTCTCTCTCAACCTTTGTTCGTTCATGCAGAAATTACTATCACTCATAATAATAAACCTCCTTGAATAGTCCTGTTGGTTAAAAATGGTGATCTTATAGGGTAATTTTTTTGACGTTATAGTAATTAACAATCCTGTTTGAAATTTGGCAACTGGTTTGGATGTTTTCATTAGAAGAATCTACTTTTAACAATTGAAAGCATTGCATAAAGATATTTTGGGAGTGGGAAGGAGAAATACATGTTTTCAACATAAATTTAATGGCGCTCTTACTGATTATAGTGATTTATGCAGGGAATAAAGACTAACTCAAGAGTTCCCTGATCCAAATGATGCTTGTAAATAGACAGGAGCGTTCTTGGTTTCCCATATACATTCAATTATACATTTGTTCTAGGGCAGTGGTTCCCAAACTTGGCAGAGCTGGCTGGAGAATTCTGGGAGTTGAAGTCCACAAGTCGTAAAGTTGCCAAGTTTGGGAACCACTGTTCTAGGGCTTCAATTAAAGTTTTAAAAAGTCACACACCTGGACTATGTGACATAAGTGAAGACTTTAAACCATTCTGATATTAAAATAGGTTTCAGGAAGTGGTATATGCACCAGAGAGTGTGCCAAGATGTTCTCTTTGAGAACGGGGTGTACTGTGCAGAAATGCTGCCACTGTCATGAATTATATTTTACTTATAGCTTGCTCTTCCTCCTCTTTATAGCTATAGAATCAGAGACCTGCACTATGTTATAACAGTTGCAAAGGGATTGACTATGCTGTCTCTGGTGTATAAATGGTAATGCTCAATGAACTGATCAGTATTAAGGTTACTACAAGATGCAGCTACAGCTAATATGTTAAACTTTGAAATTAGGCAGCCTGTATAATCTTGGGGTTTTTCTTTGTAAATTTTAGCTCAAGTTGATGGAGACTTGACTTTTATTTTTTACAAATATACAATTTAAAAAAAAAAGGTGCCCCAAAAAGGATAAAAGTCCCCATGGCTGAAAGTTGTATACACATGATTAAAGTGTCTTGTGGAAAATTCTGAATTGTTTTGGCATTTTTAATAAAGTACATTATATTACAACTAAATAAAACAAAAAAGAAAAGGCTAGAGCCAGCTGTTGATTTGTGTTGAGCCTCCCCACCCAAGAGAAGTATTGAGAGAAAAAAAATCCTCCCCAACCAATAACTCAATTTGTATTTTGAGGAAGCTAACCAATAGGAAGCAACACAACAAGCGTGGTGTCAAATGAAGCTGACAGATCCTGCATTCTGCATTAACAAGAACATCCTCCTTCACTCGCTGGTGGTTCCTGTGGTTTGTCCAATTTAATGTCTATCACTGAAGAAAAAGGTTAAGGGAGATAAGCAAAAAAGTTATTCCTTTGGTCATTATAAAATAAGAATTGTATCCTTTGAGAGAATAAGATTTTGTTACATATTCCAGTAAGTAAAAACAGGTAGTCCTTGACTTACGACCACAACTGAGCTGAAAATTTATGTTGCTAAGTCAGAAATTTGTTAAGTGGGTTTTCCCCCATTTTACGACTTTTATTGACACATTTGTTAAGTGAATCACTGTAGCAATACGGTTGTTGAGTGAATTTGGTTTCCCCATTAACTTTGCTTGTACAGAAGGTTGCAAAAGGTGATCACATGACCCTGGGACATTGCAACTCATAAATTCGAGACAGTTGTCAAGCATCTGAATGTAAATTACTGCATTCAGTTTTGGTCGCCACGATGTAGAAAAGATGTGGAGACTCTAGAAAGAGTGCAGAGAAGAGAAGCAAAGATGATTAGGGGACTGGAGACTAAAACATATGAAGAATGGTTGCAGGAACTGGGTATGTCTAGTTTAATGAAAAGAAGGACTAGGGGAGTCATGATAGCAGTTTTCCAATATCTCGGGTTGCCACAAAGAAGAAGGAATCAAACTATTCTCCAAGGCACCTGAGGGTAGAACAAGAAGCAATGGGTGGAAACTAATCAAGGAGAGAAGCAACTTAGAACTGAGGAGAAATTTCCTGACAGTTAGAACAATTAATCAGTGGAACAGCTTGTCTCCGGAAGTAGTAAATGCCCCAACACTGGAAGTCTTTAAGAAGATGTTGGATAGCCATTTGTCTGAAATGGTATAGGGTTTCCTGCCTAGACAGGGGGTTGGACTAGAAGACTTCCAAGGTCCCTTCCAACTCTGCTATTGTATTGTATTAAATTATGTTACTGTGGGGATGCTGCAATGGTCAAAAGTGTGAAAAATGGCCTTTGGAGTGCTGTTGTAACTATGAATGGTCACTAAGCAAACTGTTGTAAGTTGATGCATTAATCAGCAGCATCAACTCTGAAGGGAAAGAATAAGCACTGTCTGGCCTTATAATCACCTTAAATGTACTATAGAGACAATTCTGATTAAAAACCACTGCTGAGAATGCTTATAGCAAAGTTCAGATGGACTAATCAGTTACCTTTTTCTTTATGTCAAGAGTGCCATTTCCATTTATCCTGTTCCCTCTTTAGAACTGGCCCTTTGCTAATCAGTTGGCGATTATGATGAAGTTAGGAAATAGATTATATAACCAATTATTACATCTGATATTCCGTTAATGAGTGGTAATAGTTAAAACTCAGGGCATAAAAGGAGACCTAAATTGTGACACTATCCATCTAATGAAAAAATCCCTGGAACTCAAAGTGAACATACCGTAGGTATTCAGTGCACCTCCTCTAAATGTAAATAGGTCCTATTAAAAAAAAAAACAGGTGGAATTTCTTCCTGAATTACCCTAGAGGACAAATACTCACTTTAAAAAGCAATGCAAGTGAAGATATTTTGTTAGCAATGTCCAGGTCATGCTTTCTTTATGTGCTGCTAACATATCTAACATAAATTGCTACACCACCTAAGTGAGCTACCCTTTCCCAAAAGGAAAAGTAGGAATTAGACTAGAAGACAGACACAGCTCTCTTTTGCTACAGAGACTTAAAACATGTGCCTTTTTTCTGCCCAAAGAAATATTTGGTAGTGTAGGTTGCTTTTAGGCTTTTTGGATAAATGAAAATTAGGCCCAGTATATCTCCCTCTCTTCCGTAAATACAAAGTAGACTGTGTGGAAAATGCAAAAACTGCAACTTTCAAAAACTTGACTGTGGCCTCTGTTGTTGCTGAAAACCACAAAGGTAAGTGGTGTGCTATGGGCACTGTAACAAGCTAAGATCTTCCAGGTATGATGAAATAGGAAGCAGTCTTGGGTCTCCAGGATCGCAGCACCTTTGAGCATGCTGTTGGGCCAGTTGGGCAGCTAAGATGGGGAGACAAGATAGGCAGCTGAGGGCAGTTGCAACATCCCTGCAGTCGATCATTAAGAGTGAGCAGATTGCCAAACACTTGCATTTTCATTACAAGACCATACAGGAGTGCTACAATGGCTGTAACTCTGGACATAGGTTGTAAGTCCCTTTGTGCAGCATGATTATAATTTCAAAAGGTTGCTGAACAAACAGTTGTTAAGGGAGGACTACCTGTAGTTCATTTAACAAGGACTGAATTGGCAAGATGTATATCATCTGAATATTGGCATGCAAAACCCAGAGAGAAAAAAGAATATCCCAAGCACATCATTCACATTGTGTAACAGACACATGAATGAGCTGACACTTGATCAGAAAACTTTCAATTTCTGATATCTCATTTGTACAAGATTAGGTTTTTCAATAATTAAAAGAAGGTGAAATATGCACGAATGCCTCAGGAAAATAACCCAGCAGCAGACACTGTGGAAAGTTCAAATTATGTTTGTGATTGCTGTGAAAGCAAGTAAAATGGAAATGAAAAAGGGGAAACAATTCCTAAACTGAACATTAAAATTTAGCGGAGATCTGATTTGGAAGCCACTGAAGTGTCTGACTACTTTTACAAAGTGAAGGCATGACATAATGTCAACAAAGGAACTATAACTCACATTTGTTATCACTAAATAAACTAAGTCTGACAGGAATGCTGAAATAAAATGTTTTTAACACTCTTTTAAAGTAGTGTTCATTAGAGTCTGTTCAAGTTAATTTCTAAATCACATTTATTTGTTGAGATCAGCAATTTGGGGAGAAAGAGGATTTACATAGTCCTCTTGCATAACTTACAGAAATAATGTTAACATGGTATAAATTGTCATTAGTTGGCAACTACCCATGTGTATTCTTGATTTCCTGCCAGCCTCAGGGGTAGAAGGAAGTCATTATTGCTGGGTTTCATTTATCTCAAATAAATAACAGTTAATTGAACAATATTCATTAGTACTGTTCTGTGCTAATGCTTTCCTTTGGTGTATTCATCCCATAATGGGAGAAATGAGATTCTGAGTTCAATTTAACAAGGTCATTTTGTGTGTCTGTGGAATTCACAATAGGAAGGAAGTAGTTAGCTGATTCCTCATCTGCCTTTTGATACCTCGCAATACAAAGCTCGATGTTACCAAGACACAAAATTGTTGGCTTGCACATTAAGTGTTTCCCACTAGGAAAACAAAAGCCAAAACAACATGGACCATTTTCTACACATCTGTGATTAAAAATTCTAGCGATTTACAATTCTTGAAGGATTTGAAACAAATATAGAATTAAAAGATGGATTTCCGACACTTTTCAAAACAGTTGCCTTTTGACACTATACAGTGATCTCAAATTAAACTAAAATGTTTGAACTTAAATAGCATTTTTCTTAATATATGCTTACATTAAAATATATAGAAAGTTATATTTCCCTAAAATAATAAGCACCAAAAGTTTTTCACCAAGAAATGCTGAATTCTAAATGAGTGAATTCTTATATGTTCGCTCGTTGTCCCTTCTATATTCTATGTTGACTGAACATAAAAGGAGAGACAAAGGAAAGTGCAAAATTTACTTTTGTAGGTAATGATAATTATAATCAGCCTGATATATTTCTCACTTTCAAGTCCTTCACCCCAACCAATAAGAACTACTTTAAATTAAAAACATCAGTATCATCCCAATTTTAATTTTGATGTAAACTAAAGAAAGTTCTAGGAGTGCTAAGTTTGTATTGAGGCACTACAGTAGTCCTTGACCTACAACTATTTGCTTAGTGACTGTTCAAAGTTACAATGGCACTGTAAAAAGTGACTTTTGACTGGTTTTCACACAACCACAGCAACATTCCCATGATCACATGATCAAAATTCAGGCTCTTGGCAACTGGCATTTATTTATCACAATTACTCTGTCTTGAGGTCATGTAACCTTCCCAGCTGGCTTCTAACAAGTAAAATCAATGGGGGAAATCAGATTCAATTAACAACCACATAATTCACTTAACAATTGCAGTGATTCACTTGAACAACTGTGGCAAAAACGGATGTAAAACGGGGCTCAACAATTGCCTTGCTTAGCAACTAAAATTTTGGGCTCAATTGTGGTCATAAGTCAAGATTATCTGTATTACAAATGGCCTAAATCAATTTTCTAGGCTATAAAACGTGGTTTAATTATATTATATTTAATGCATTAACCAAATTATTTCTCAGGCTTGATATAACAATTTGTATTTCTTTTAACTTCTGCATTGTCAGTCTAAAGGATACAGTATATTGCCCATGACAGACTTTAGATTACACCTAATAGTCTTCATTTTTTTTGAGCTTTAGAAAACTTGGATATTTGTATTATTTTGGGTGATACTGTTAATTATTTCACTCTTTACATATTGGATTATATTAACTTAATAGTTAAAATATTTCTTGCTGCTCCAATAGATTCAACAAGATAGTCATGGCTCCAGATGGATTCTGTGGAACAGTACCATGTTGTGTGATCCAATTGACATGCATTCTTCTGTGGTAGCACCTGCCCAGCCTTCCTCCAAGGTCTGTTTTGCCCAAATTTTGCCAGCCTTGTGAAAGGATGTGAAGACCTGGCTGTTACCTCACATGTTAGTGCAAAGCTGTTAAGAGAAGCGCAACATATAATTTTAGAGAATATGGCTTGCTTTAAAGATGCCTCAGACTTTGTATTATGTTACAACTACTTTTAGAGAAATTATACTTTTCGGTTCTGCTTTTACGTTAGCTTATCAACTGTGAGTTGCCTCTCTGAGTTGTTTGCTTAAGTTGCAAAGCCATATACATTTTTTTCTAAATAAAGAAACAAATAATATTTCCCCTATTCCAGTCATTGATAATTGGGGGAGAGGAGATTGTCAATGGAACAGCAGAGGAAATATCTTCAAGCTTAAATTCATTTGGAGGAAGATATGTAACATATATATAGTACATGTTACATATAAGACAACATACAGACATTTCCACAAGCTAACTTACTTGCCACTTTAAACATCCCATTTCTTATTCATTTGAATTGGCTCTGAGTTCCTAAATGGGAAATTCCCTTTGTGAAACTGCTGTTCTTAATTAATAAAGGATACTCCCTTCTTTACTCTTCTCTTGAACACTCTCCATCCCTGGTAGGGCTGATGCAACACGTCGGAAGAGCTGGAGAAACCAAGGCCAATGGGAGATAAGATTAAACAAGAGAAAAAACAATCAGGACTTTGCATCCAAAATAAAATTGAAATTAGCAATAATACTGTTCATGTGACATTCATAAAAGAACCCCAAACTGTCTTCCTAGTATGTTAGCTGAAGGTTACAAAAATGAGTGCTCTTCAGATTAGTATCACAGGGAAAGCCTTTCCACTGAGCAGTGAAAGCCACATATTTCCAGAAAGTATCATTTCAATTTCTAGAATATCAAGTAATATGCCTGGAGAGCCAACTGATTGGAAACCAGGGATGAATTAAATAAAAATGATTTTTGTATAAAGGCTATTACGTGATGGCATCCTGAAAAAGCTCAGGCCATGAAGGCCTTATTTGCTATATAACAGTTTTTGCCAACAGAATAACCAGCTGTCTGTATATTCTCTCCCCTTGTTATGTATCCTTTCTCATGTATGAAAAATGCAATCTCTTATGTGTACCCAAGAATAAGCATGTATTACCTGTTTTACATTGTATCCTGTTTTTGCACTTGTTTCAATAAACATTACATTCAGTTCTTTAGCTCTCTGTTCCCCTTCTTCAATGGTGATTTGCCTAGAGTCAGACAAAAAGAAAATGGTAGCCGATTCAATGCAATTGGGAAAGTGGGGAAAACAAGATATCTTGGAATTAAGATCCACCTGCTTCCATTAACAAATGCAAGAAGAAATACCACTCTAGGGAATCTCTTCCTTTGACAAAGAGACTTAGAGCAGTGTTTCTCAACCTTGTTGACTTTAAGTCCTGTGGACTTCAAGTCGCCAAGGTTGAGAAACACTGCCTTAGAGGTCTTCCATAGTATATGACATACTGCCTCTCTTCAACATTTCTGTGTACAGTTTAGGCAAATTAAGAGACCTTCTGTACCTGAATTGCTTCCTTTTCATTTCTGATAGTGGGTGTTTACCTTTTATCTGCAAGGTCAGTTTTGTTGCCCACTAACATAATGATGACATCACTTCCTCTTTCTGTTCGGACATCATCAATCCATTTGGAAGTTTGTTGGAAGGAATTGAGATCTGTGAAGAAAAACCAGAAATTAGGTACAGACCAGTCTTTCCAACAGATGATAGAAATGGCTTAGCCAAAGGATTTGGAGAATTTTTATGATTTCTGACAATAGTCACAGTGTTGAATGAATTTGAGAAAATTCATTCAGACTCAGGGATGGAGAAACTCTGGTCCCCAAATGTTTTTGAATCACAACTCATATAATTTTTAGCCAGTTACTCCACCCATATCTGGGTTCTTCTTCTGGATTAATCAATTCAGAGTGACTGAATATTGTGCTTAGGTTAAAATTATTTATTTATATGTGAAAATTTAAAGGGGATTTTGCACCAATTAGTAAAGCTATCTCATAGGATTATTTCGAAGAGAAGCTGGACAGCTGACTGGATTTCCTTATAGAGAATCTCATTTCCTTAGAAAAGGGATGAAAAAGATAAAAGTACACAAAGAAATTGTACAATAAAGAAGTGATATCAACTTTTCTGCCTGTGTTATGAGGCTAGAGGAAAGAAGAAATAAAAGTGATTCAAAGAAATCAAAACTAAGATTTTGGATACAAATGTCAGGACAATGAAAGCCAAAAGAAAAAAAGGTTTGAATACAAAAATATTACACAACGTAAAGTATTTTTACAAGGACAGGAATGGACAGGAAGTGAACAGAAGGTTGAAATCTTGTTCTGATTTGTTTTTATCAGAACACAGTGATTATTACGCCCCCTCCCCCTAGCCAGCTGATTTTAAAACATGCATATCACAAGCAACATTCATACAATTTACAACTAATCTATTTTTCATGCTCAAGCTGCAAACAGAGCTAATACTAACATTTTAAGCATTTCTGTACTAGCCACTTGCAGCTGTAGCCAGACGTTGTTCGGATAAAGTATCCCTTAGGAAAGACATTTTGACACAGAACTTTGGCTATAATATTGAATTAGACAAATGGGAAATTTTTTTGGGAACAAACTTAAAAATGACACTATCAGTTGCATACAAGGAAAACCAGTACAAAATGTTTTACAGATGGCATCTGCCACCAACAAGGTTAGCTAAAATCTTAACAAATACCTCCCCAAAATGTTGGAAATGTGAATCAATACACGGATCATATTACCATTTATGGTGGACCTGTGAGGAGGCTAACATTTTTTGGAAAAGGATCAAATATAACAGGGACAATAACGGGGGTTAAAATAGAATGGAAACCTGAAGTTTTTTTATTAGTAATAATGTCTGCGAAATACAAAAAAGAAATCCAGTATTTAATACTACATATAATTATGGCGGCAAGAATTGCCTTTGCCCAGAAATGGAAAAACAAATTAACTCCAAGCGAAGATGAAATAATAAGAAAGGTTATGGATTGTGCTGAAATGGACAAACTAACTAAAGAAATCCAGGGAAAAGAAGAATCAGAATTCTACCAGATATGGGATAAATAGTATAGGTGGATGGAGGAAAGAAACAAGAATCAATGAAGGAATATAACAAAACTCAAAAAATAATAGTTATGAGTAAAATAAGAGGGTGAAGAATGGTGAAATCCAAATGAAACACAATAGAAGGGGAAATAATATAAGGTGAGCGGTATCGATTGATAATTGCTATTAGAAAGAACAGGAAGCTCCTGTTCGTATTGTATTGTGTAAATGTGGTGTACGTCTAGGTTTTGTGTGTGTATTTTACAAGTTTGTTAATAAAAAATAAAAAAGGAAAGACATTTTGTGTTAGCACAGCAGTAAATTCCCACTATCCTTGTTTTGTAGACTATTTGGTTGCATGTGTCTTTTGTTCACACAGCTAGTTTTCTATGCATACCCTCACTGGCAACAGCTTCAACCACAAGTTCTTCTAAGGCAAACAAACTCTAACAGAAGGCCCAAGCTTTCTTTTTCAACAAATCACTAATGCCTACATTTGTTTTCTAAGAAGGTCAGTTGCCAGTTAGAGACAGAGTGTATGCAACTATAGCAACCAAAGCAGTCCTCTCAGTCCTTCCAAAGCAATCCATTAGAAAAGGAGCATTTATACTGAATCACTTTTGTCTGTTCACTCCTCAACTGCCTTGGTCAGCTGGAGCCACCAGAGGGAGCCAGATCCTCCTTTCTCTCACTTCCCACTCCTGTTATGTTCTTTTCAATAGGAACAATACAATGGCGAGAGAGGGCTTCAGAAAAAGTTAGTGTCTTCATGGCACAACCTGGATCCAGCATTTGAAGATCAGAATTATTTTATCTTGGTAGCTCCTTCAGCATGGAGACAGGTTTCGTGGAAGGAAAAAAACGAGTGCCATCTGAAAATCATTGGTCATTGAGAATACTTATGGAACTATGGAATTCGCTCCCAGAAGGTTTGTGGATGGCCATCAATTCAAATGGCTTACAAATGGGAGTGTACAAATTCATGAAGGATAACCAGTAGTGCAGGTTAAGTAAGTTTATGAATAATTTATTTAGATCGTTGTGATAATTCTTTCTCCAACTTCTATTCCCTGATTTACAACCACTAATTCCTTCTCCAACTTCTATTCCCTGATTTACAACCACTTTTTACAGACAAGGAAGAGATGCCATTGCTGATAAAAATATATATGTGCTTATGCAATGATATCAGTATAGTTACAGACATCAAATATAAAATGGCTTTTGCCGTTATAGTGGATTTTATTAAATACTGTTTCTTGAGAATAGGTACTTCATCTCTGTAGAAAAAATAGTTCATTTTTTAAGACAAAGTAATAACGAACATGTGTAAACACAAACATTTATCTGTCTTGATTGCAATATATATTTAAACCACAAGAAAGGGAGGGGCATGGGAAAAAAGTCAGCCTAGTTGAGCTCCTTTAGGACATTATGATGCTAACCTTTCTACCTCTCTGACAGATCATTTGCAAATATTCCTGCACTGGGCACTGAACTTTTGCCCTTAAGCTGGAGATATGACTGCTGCATTTTCATCTTTCCCATAATGTAGGTCTGATCTGGAAGACTTTTCTTATGTATTAGATTGGCCAATGTGGTTATAAAGGGTAGATCACACTTGGAGCCATGGATTAAAACTGACATTCAGCTACAAGACATCATATAGTCAATCACTCCCTTTCAGACTATATGAGGATAAAATGGGCATATGGAAATATTACAAATTAAGTGTAATTTGAAGAAAGCATGACATATAATTATAATAAATGAAAGAAATACAAGCACGGTACTAAAGCAAAACTGCCACAGAAAGTTCTGGTGTTGGCAGTTCAAGCCATCTGAGAAATATTATAGTGATAGATACTGGAAAGGACAATAGGAGTGTAATCGAAAGTACCATCGCTCTAGTTGCAAACATGTTAAAGGGAAGTAAATTAATGTGTCCTTTAAAAAACAAGACCCACAAAAATTTAAAACAGCCTGTTTATAAAAATACCGATGAGAAGATATTTCAGTGTTTTGCTTGTTTATTAGTTTCACTCAGTCCATAAATCAATTCGTTTTTACCATATGGGCAATCAGTATTATATACACAAAAGGAAATGATGTACTCTTAACAAGATTTAAAAAGCATTGATCTAATTTCTCAGGAAGGGACCAGTCTATAGTTAAATGATTCCTGCTTTATTTGGCCTGAGACTTCCCAGTGGTATCAGGTTTAATAATAGTGGAAGCAGAATGTGGGATTTGAGGATACTTATTTGGAATATCAAGCTACTCCTTAAGGCAGTGATTCTTAACCTTGGTAGCATTAAGATGTGTGGCCTTCAATTCCCAGAAGTCCCCACCCAGCACCTGGCTAGGAATTTAAGGTATGTCTCTAATATTCATTGAACCTCTTAAGATTTAGCCTTCTCCAATGTAGATATACACAGACAGTTTGGTATAATGGTTATGTCATTGGGCTAGAAGCTGAGGGACTGCGAGTTCTAGTCCCATCTTAGTCGCTTTCTCTTTTACCTTAGGAAAGAGGCAACGGCAAAAACCTTGCTAAGAAAACCACAGGGGTTTGTCCAGTCACTCTCCAAAAATTGATATGATTAAACAGAAGAAAAATAAAACCTTGGATTACAATTATCCACATAAGGGAAGCTTTACTTCCCTTATAATACAATACGAACAGGAGCTTCCTGTTCTTTATAATAGCAATTTACAAGATTGAAGGGTAGTGAAAACTGCTAACAAGGACATTTAGAATGCCTGCATATTACTACATCTTAAAATACGGTGGTAGCATAAAGGAGAACAGGGCCAAGCTCTCCAGTGTAACATCTCATATCTTTTCAGTACAATCAGAATCACAGAATAACAGAGTTGGAAGGGACCTTGTAGGTCATCTAGTCCAATCCCCGGCTCAAATAGGAGACCTGACACCATTTCTGACAGATGGCAGTCAGGAATCCTTCTAGTGTAATCATTTGTTTCACTTTATATTGAGTAATGTGATGTACTATATTATAGAGAGCACTGATATTGAAGTAAAAAGTGCCTTCATGGTGTATTTCCATTTAGACAATCACATCCAAACTTAACTCACTTGTGATATCATAAACCACCACAGCTACTGTAGAGTCACGGATGTAACTGGGAATCAAACTTCGGAATCTCTCTTGGCCTGCTGTGTCCCAGAGCTGCAACCGTACCTGCCAGGGCCAGGGGAGGAGAGCAGCAAAGAGAAAGGCATATACATATACACACACACAATTAGGAAGAGAAACAGATATAAACAACAGGAAGAAAACAAAAGTGATAAAGAATTAAACAGAAGAGGCTTCTAGCTATGCATTTTGTTTTTTAAATAGATCATTTAATGTTTTGTGTGTTAGTTCTTCAAAACATTATTTGTAATCTTATGTAGTGCCCACACAAGATTACAAACATAATTTTGTGTATTTATAATCCATAGAACACAGATGGGGAGAAAGAATTTATATGTATGTCTTGTACATTGGTTTCCCCCAACCTGATGTTCTTAAAATATGTTGGCCTTTGGAGGACACCAGACAGAAGTCAATCTGCTGCTTGTTAAAATTTTGGTCATGCATATTATCTGCTTTGATATATTTGTACTACTTCTTCGTGAAATCTTGGATCCAAGAATGTTGTATGTTTTAAAGTATGAGGTTGAAATTCTTATTTTAAAAAGTTGGCGTCTTAAAAACATATTGCAAATGTTATAACTATGAAAGTTTGATAGGATGAACAAAAAGGGGCCCCTGAGATAGAAATTTGAAGGAGAGATGCCTGTAATAGTTGGTTTTAAAAAGCAACTGGGATCAGGCTACAATAGTATCACAAAAGTCACCGCTGGTTTTCACTGAAAGGAAGGCATAGGCCAGTGTTTTTCAACCACTGTGCCACGGCACACTAGTGTGCCGTGACATAGTGTAAGGTGTGCCGTGGGAAAAACACTTTATATATAGTCAATATAGGCACAGAGTTAAAATTTTTTAACATTTTCTAATGGTGGTGTGCCTCGGGATTTTTTTCATGAAAAAAGTGTGCCTTTGCACAAAAAAGGTTGAAAAACACTGGCATAGGCAATGCACATTTGCATTGATTCATGAGATTTGCAATATAGTCTATAGCTATCTGTATTATTAGAGGGATCAGGAGGATCGATACACCAGGAATATTCAAGCATTGTGTCATCATAATTGGGCACAACACTTTCACACATATACAAAATTCAAACTGACTCAGGAATATTGTCAAAGGAATGCTTCACCAGACCTAGTCTGAATGCAGGCAACCTACCCTTTGGTACATTTGAGTCGGTTTCCCTAGGGAAACAACTAGCTGGCATCTTCTGATGAAAGGACAGCAGAAATAAGAAAGCTACAGTATTCATCTTCTAGCCCCTAGCAGATCATACAATCTGTGAGGCAGCTTAGGGAAATTTACCAGTACTTTTCCTCTTGCATTTCTATTATACTCGACCTGTCATTTTCATAAAAGCAATTGGAAAGCCTTGGAAACAATCCATTAGGACTAAGATAGATGTTTGAGATTGCATTAACGCTGCACAAGATGCTACCGATTAATGCAGTGCTGCCGCCGCTGCTTCTCTCTCATTTTAGCTGACGCCCATCTGTGTTGACATTGGATTATCCTTACAAAAAGGTTCTCCCCAAATTATAAATTGCTTTTTTTTTAAGAAGGGGCAGTGACATTTCTAAGAAAAAGCAGAAGCATCAAAACATAGGCACTTAAGGAAAGCTTCCTAGTTAATTTCTTCTTTCTTTGAAGAAACTGCATGCTCCATCTCATCCCAGAGATGGCAAGCAATCATGCTAGCAGCAAGTAAGAAAACAAAGCCTTGGATGAGAGGCTTTCAAGAAATATAGCAATATTCTAAACTAGAAAGCCAAACATATTTCCAGAAGAAAGTAATGACAAACCATTCTAGTACTTTTGCCAAGCTAACAATGGGATGTGCCCCTGAAGGTAATCAAGGTCACTTGACAGGCAACTTTAGTTATTGCCATGGAAGCAATGCAGTGAAGTTGCTAATCCCTAAACCAGAGGTCGGCAAGCTTAAACACTCAAAAAGCCACAAAGGTCCTAACTGGAACCCCTCCATTCAATTCTGGAGCTGACTGGAAGTCTGGTTCCCCCACCATAGAGTCCTCTCCTAGAACAGCATCCTTTTTTCTCTACCTGTCCTAACTGAAAGCCCTATAAATTGTGGAGTTGACGAGCGACCGGGAGCCACAGCAGAGGGATGAAAGAGCCACATGCGGTTCCAGAGCCGTGAATTGCTGACCCCTGCCCTAAACTAACATTCAGCCAAAATCCTAGGTAAATGTTTTTTTTTTGGGGGGGGGGGTAGAGTAATTCATGGAGTTTGTGGTCATTATTTACCAAAGGTGATAATTGCTAGATTGAATTCTGTTCATTTGTCCTACTTCTGCACTTCTTCGCAAGGAGCAACAGCAGAATCTTGTGAAAAAAAGCAGCCACGTGGAAAAAGTGTGACTCTAATTTTTTTTTAGGACACCATTTTCTTAATAGGGTCCATGGCAATATAACAAAAACAACCCTACTAGGTATGACACACCATCAGTGGACAAGTTAATTATCAGTTTGGTCAAACAGGAGGGGCTTAGCATGGGGACCTCTTGATGTCTGCCCACTGTTTTTTCTGAGCACAGAGCTTCATAATCTCAGCAGTTCAACACTTCCTGCTACTTACTGTCCGATCTTCCAAATACATGGTTTTAGATAGGAAGTCAATTCCAATTGTAGCCTATAAGAAAGAGGGAAAACAGAAGAAATGTCAGCAGCTATTTTGATTCAAAATTAATTTTACATTCTACTGCTTCAACAGGAACAAGTGCACTCAAGTATTGCAGCATATATATTTATTTTTTTGTTAAGTTTACTTGCCTCCTCTCTCGCCGTGAGGCTGTTCTAAGGCAGCTTACCACAATAAAAAGAAATGAACAAAGTGTAAAGAGAACAGAAATAAGTTAATAAACAAAGAAAAAGAACACAATGAGAATACATTAATATTATAAAAAAAGATGGATGTGTGGAGAGCAGAGAACAATGGTAGGGGAGGGTTAGTGACAGTAAGATTGTTCCCCCATTGCCCCTCCCCACTGAACTTTATAATATTCTTTATAAAACTTCAGAAAAAGTGTCAATTTGAAAAGAAAAATGGAAGGCTATTATTGTTAAAAGGGACGCGGTGGCTCAGTGGATAAGACACTGAGCTTGTCGATCTGAAAGGTCGGCAGTTCAGCGGTTTGAATCCCTAGCACTGCATAACGTAGTGCGTTCCCATTACTTGTCCCAGCTTCTGGCAACCTAGCAGTTTGAAAGCATGTAAAAATGCAAGTAGAAAAATAGGGGCCACTTTTGATGGGAAGGTAACAGAGTTCAGTGTGCCTTTGGCATTTAGTCATGCCAGCCACATGACCATGGAGACGTCTTTGGACAGTGCTGGCTCTTCGCCTTTGAAACGGCGATGACCACTGCCTCCTAGAGTCAGGAACAACAAGCACATATGTGCGAGGGGAACCTTTACCTTATTATTGTTAAAATAAGACCTCAAGTCTCCTTGAACATAGAAAGTAGATCCAGACTTCTTAGGATATAATTTACGTAATGAAGTTCTGTCCTATATACACTGTTTACAATCAAGCATCCTTTCCCAATCTAGCATCATTTACATTGCATCATCACTACACCTGCTGTGCTCCTTGAAAGTCTTTTTTTATTTTTAAATATGGCCTTGGCTGCAAA
Source organism: Thamnophis sirtalis (assembly GCF_051295495.1). Classification (NCBI taxonomy): domain Eukaryota; kingdom Metazoa; phylum Chordata; class Lepidosauria; order Squamata; family Natricidae; genus Thamnophis; species Thamnophis sirtalis. The sequence continues at coordinate 37,878,417 of NW_028261391.1, forward strand.
ATAATTGCATCTACTTGATGTAATATACACAAATATTAGTTATTTTCTATTACTTGATTTCAAATTGTTTTTCCCAGTCAAATATGGGCATTGTAGTGAGTACATGACAAAGAAGCTCTACAACCTCATGACTGCAAAGCTGACCAGTGTAGTTAAAAAGGGGGCTGTGTATGAGAGCTCAGGTGGAGAAGTTTGGATTTCAAGTCACATCTGCTTCTGAGTTTAGCTGATTAATCAAACAGTGTGTGCTGCAGTCTGCAAAAGGCATTCTCTCCAGAGGCAGCTGGCCAATATTTACTAAGCCAACACATCACTGACTCCATATGGTTAGTGCTCCACAATGAGTTGCATTTATTCGGGTTTTTTTTTTTTTTAGAAATGCAAAAATAGAATTTGAAAATAAGATGACAAAAATCCATCTTGTACTGTTGAACTTAGATGGCTGTTCTAAGCTACCGGGTGATATAGCTCACACATCAAAGGGAGTCTTTCCAGTTACAAGTGTGGCACAGCGGAGAAAGAAATAAATGGAATTTAATTTGCACATTTTCATGCCCCTGGCAGATTGGTTTATTCTGCCCTGCCTATTATTGCTGTGAAAAGCAACAATAAAGTGAAGAAAAAAAATAAGGAAATACTCCCATGGCCAAAGGAGGCAATACTTATTTAGAACTTCTGGTTGTTGCTGAAATTCTGACATCTCACTAAAATAATTGCATTTTAGAGAGATTAGTGTTTGCCTTCATTAGACTTCCATAGCAACAGATAGTCTGGGTGAGCATGAATTCTGAGTTGCTGCATATCCTCCCACCTAAATATTAATGCCACCTCTTGTTTTTAAATTGCTCTCTATTGTATCCATACCACAAAGGCACAAATATTTATTACTGATTCCTGATAAACATAATAGTGAAGATCAAACAGCAACCAACAGGACATAAACAAATGGCTGTCACTAGAAAACTGACAAGTGAGAAATGATTGGATATAGAGGCAGTTCCCCCACTGCTGTACACTTCCTTTGTTCAGATTGGCTTGGCCTTATCTGGTGTTCACTTACATATCTCTCTGAGAAATGCAGAAAGTGATTACTGAATTTATATTCAGTCTTTTAGGTTTCTTAGAATCTTGACTTTACAGTGTAATAATACAGTTTAATTTCATATTTTCGGTGGGTGTTCTATATTCAGATGATGGAGAAAATGTCCTTCTATTTTAGGGCCCTTTTATTGATTTGCTTTGTAGCCGCAGCTGTGAGAAGGGGATAGAGTGGGATGAAAGAAAGAAAAGCAGTATGGTTTGGAAGCTAATTAAGCTCCGGATCCTGATATGCACAGTTCCTATTAGAAAAAAAAAACAAATAATCTTTTGAGTTTCAAGGCCTTTGAATCTCAGGAGTAAGGAGGCATTTGAGAAGAAAGTCAGACAGAACAACAGAAAGGGTTGGGAGGGCCACTGGGGATCAATAGGAATGGCACCAAATCATTTATCTGTAAGGGTCATATTGGAGGTGAGATAAGAGAAAAATGATGAGAAGAAGGAAAACCAGAATTTTTTTGCCAGATATCACTTTTAATACAGCAGAATTTAAATAAGTACTGTGTTTCCCCAAAAATAAGACAGGGCGTTATTTTCTTTTGACCCCCAAAATAAGCGCTTGGCCTTATTTGGGGGGAGGTCTTATTAATTTTGAGGTGCAGGAGGTGGCGAGTGTGGTCACTCATGGCTGCTGCTGTGTTGCAATATTTTCGAGGAGGGCTTATTTTGGGGGGAGGACTTATTTTAGTGCATGTGCTCAAAAGCCCGATTGGGCTTATTATCCAGGGAGGTCTTATTTTCAGGGAAACAGGATATGTAAGGGAATTGCAAAAGCAGTCCACCATCTACTGAATATTAACTTTAAAAAAATACAGAAAAAAGTATACTATTAGAAAATACAGTTCTTCATAACAAATGCAAGACTCCTTCTCCTTTAAGATAATGATATATCTCCATGTCACAAAATTCACCCCACTGTTGTGATTAAGTACCTCCTTGTTGATTCCAATTTTATATAAAAAGGTACACAACCTTTACAAATCAAATTAAAAGGAACGTTATACCTAAAGAACATGCATTTTTTGTATCCGTGGGTCCTTTCATTGAGACAATACTAATAATTTACAGTATCAAACATCTAGTGTTGAAATTCTTATGTCTTTATTTCTGAATAACAACATTTCTTGCTGTTATCAGCATAAACCTAACATCTGTGTTCTTAATATTTTCATTTTTATCTTTGAACAAGGATAAAATGCATATTTTAATATTGCCAATGTTTACCTTCTAAACATTGCCCACTAACATTGTTGGGTGTATGTATGTATATGTGTGCATGTGTATGTGTATGTATGTGTGTGTATGTATGTATGTATGTGTGTGTGTATATATATGTGTGTGTGTGTGTGTGTTGCATTTGTGCATATATATATTGCTAAAAGCATTGGGATATAATACTAGTACTACATTAATTTCAAAGGATTTTCTCTAACTTTACTAGAAATAGATATGGTATCAGTGTCTGTGTGAAGGGGTTGCTAATATATAATTCCATTTATTTTCAATATTTATATCAAGCATCATTCTTGTAATTGTTTTACAGCATGGGTATACATTCCAGAGATCCTTAATAATATACTTTTTTTTGGACACTGCTCTTTTAGGATTTCCCTCTCATTTACTTCAAGCCAAATTCTATTAAGTCACACAATGCATAAATTGTTTCATCCCCATCTCCCATCCCCAGTTCCTGCTATTCAGCTTAGGACAGGTAATCTCTTCAGAATCGGAAAAGATGCAGTTACTTTCTTTTTGTCAAGCTGGCAAAACCTATGATACGCAGAAATTAAGAGCATGAACTACAAACCAAAACACTCATAGCAAATCTTATTGCAATGCTTGATGAGTGCATGGATCCATCATATACAGTATACCAGATGCCCACAGTAAAAGCAAGAGAGAACAATCTTTCTGCATTCCAGGAATATTGTCTTGCTTTTGTTTGTGGAACATGCGTGCTGCATTAAATGGAGCAGTATGACAATTCTTGTGTGAAATCCCTGCCACATGAGATCAGTGTCAAAATCAGTCTGAAGCCAGAGCTGTTTGAAAGCATCACTTAGGCATTTTTTTTCTTAGATAGCAGGAGTGGGTTTTTTTAAAGCTTATTAAAGCAGCTTTTTCCAATTGGGTTCTAATACACAATGTGCTGTTGGGTTGCAATGGCTGTTATTGGTCAGGAGACTCATTCAAATTGTAGATGACTCCCTTGTCTTTCCTTCCATGTTAATTCATTTATATCACACACCTTTCAGGGCAAGCCTTCCCAAGATTTCACAAGAAAGAGCTGATTTAAAATATGTTTAACACAAGCCATATTACACATGAAATGAAGAATGCAGATTTAATCTCCAGACACAAATATTTTCAAGTGAAAAACAAGGTAAATCAAGAGTTCACATTTATTTTTCAGAACAAAAGGAAATTTGAATATTATTAAATATATAAATATAAATATATTAAATCCCCAAGGACATATATTATGCAAAAATCGGTCACTTTTTCGTCAACAGCAAGAGAAACAATACAGCAGAAACAAGTTAGGAACCTGTAGTCACATTAGCAATAGCAATAGCAGTTAGACTTATATACCACCTCATAGGGCTTTCAGCCCTCTCTCAGCGGTTTACAGAGTCAGCATATCGCCCTCACAGTCTGGGTCCTCATTTCACCCACCTCGGAAGGATGGAAGGCTGAGTCAACCTTGAGCCGGTGAGATTTGAACCGCTGAACTGCAGATAGCAGTCAGCTGAAGTGGCCTGCAGTACTGCACCCTAACCACTGCGCCACCTCGGCTCTTTAGAGGCTTCTTGGTGATAAACAGCAATGTTGATGGACAACAAGCTCTGAGAAGTAGCAACATCTGTAAAGCATTTTGTAAAGTGGGGCCATGAGTTAAACAATATTTCCCTCAACCCTTGGTTTTCATATGTGCTGTCTCTGATATCTTTCCTCTCCCAGTTTCAGTTTAGCTGCTTCATGCACCTGCTTCATTTGCAAGATGTAGAAATTAAATGCAATTAGATGTGATTTTTTCTAAATACAGATAAACCTGCTTTCATTTCTGCATATCAAAATTGATGCCATTTTGTCTGCAGACCATGAAAATGGCAAGGCTAAAATCACATATCACAAATTAAAGTTGTCCTACCTTATAGTCTAAATCAGGAAGACAGTGCTAACCGAGTTGTGCTGTTATACTTTTTTTTTTAGTATTAAGGGAAACAAGTTTTATGATCAGAATAACACATTTTTTCCTAGAACATATGACTTCCTCCTCTGCAATGAAAAGCCACGAAAGAAGAAAGAACAAGGGCAAAGGCACATAACAAAAGAACCCAGTCAGAAGAGTAGTTGTATCTCTACACATCCATGAGAAAACCTAAACCAATGAAGCATGGAGTACAGTAAGCCCAGGAGTATATCGCATCAGGATGTATTGTACTTGGTGGATATTGTATTGTACGAAAATTGCAATATATGCAGTTTTTAAATTTTGTAATAAGAAATAGTCACTCTGAAGTTACAACCCTTGAACATGTTACCTGTTTTACATGTAATAAAATATTCCAAGGTCATTTATCAAATCTGATTATGAAAAGGTATGCTAAAATCTATGCAACTTTAGTTTACAACGTAGCCTGATCTATACTTCTATTAAACAAGTTCAATAATATGATACATTTTTAGAAATTCTTTTCATGAGTATATGCAATTTGTACAGATTTTTTTCACTAATATAAACTTCATATTTGTTGGAAGAAGTATATTGAGACATTCGGAGGTCTGCGAATTTTAAATAACTGAATTGACTGAAAAATAAAAATTAAATAGCTTTGCATTTAAATGCAACCTCTAGCCCTTGGGTGTGCTTTATTGGCATCAAATTCAAGTAACCAGAAAGGAATGTGAAAAATATTGTGAGAAAAGATGCCACTCTATACGGCCCCAAAAAGCTATCCTGGAAATTGAAGCAGGGTTTAACAAGAAAATCAATCTACTAAGTTCACTCAAGCAATGCTTCTACTCCTGCATGCATTTTAAATTGCCTGTCAAAAGGTGAAAGGGGAGTTTGTTTACCACATTAAATTGCCATCATCATTGAGTCAGGTGGCTCTTTAAATCTAGGAGGGCAGAGGAAATGATAGCTGAAGGCCAACAGTCTTTTAGGCTGGTTGAAACCTGTTTCAAATTGTAAACTGTGAACATATGGTCATAGAGAGAGTCTTCCTAGCTAGAAGCTACTAGCTCTGTAGCTTAAGGAGAAAATGATCAGCACAGCAGCTGGTTAACATATAAGGCACAATTAAGGGGCGTGCATAAACGCACCAACTTGCCTACCGTCCCTGTCATAACAACCCCATTTATTCGTATCCATTTCATGTATTAATAGTTTTGTATATACTTATATCTATTATCTTCTACATGCTTGGCAAAACAAAACAAACAAACAAACAAACAAATAAATAAGAACTGCTTTTTTCACCCCTTCTGATTTCTTACTTTTGATCTGGATTAGAGGAACTTTTGCTTTTCATTTTTATTTTTAATGCTTTTAATTCAGAGAACCTACTTACCATTCAACAGAAGCCTTATCTATAGCAGGAAGTATCACTGGTTTATAGCATATTAACTGCTAACATTATTTGCTACAACCTGTAACATACTCTAGGGAAAAGGAAGTATTTAAAAGACAGGAGTGTACTGAACATGATTAACACCAATAGCTGGCATTCTGGGCAAGACATGTCTGCTGCTCTGAGCAACACTAAACAATTCATTAGTTATCTTTTAACTTCTATAATGTCCCTGACCTCAAAATCTGCTCCAATTTGCTTGGATCTCTCCAACAGACTGGGTGTTGGGTATTAGAGGATACTATAGTTATCCAATGACAACCAACATGTTTCGTGTGTGGCCTTCAAACACAACTGAATTTAATGTTTTAAAAAAATCCCTTATAAGCCTCTATAGCAGGGGTGTCAAACTTGATTTCATTGAGGGCCACATCAGGGTTCTGTTTCACGTCGAGGGAGGGGCATGGACAGGGGGGGGGCATGGCCAGCTCGACGTCACTTGTGTCATGGGCGCCTGTGGTGGCCTGAGTGCTCTGCCAGTGAAAACAGGCTCCCAAGCTCCGTTTTCAGCTGCGATGGCCTCCTGCAACTCCCTGCCAGTAAAACCGGAGTTTAGGAGGGCTGTCTGTGGCAGCCATCCCAGCTGAAAATGGAGATTTGGAGCCCATTTTCACTGACAGAGGCACTGCGGGCCAGTCCTTTACTGTTTCCAGGGAGGCCCCATGGGCCAGATCTGACCCCCAGGCCTTGAGTTTGACACCCCTGCTCTATAGCAAGAAAACTGCTAGAACTCAATAAGATTCAGCATTATAAGTGTGTGTTATATGCTGATAATGTTCAGCTACATTTATTTTCTGTTTACTTTTTCTATAGACTCTGGACTGGCTGTAACAGACTCTCTAATTTATCCAGGCATAAAAGAGTGAATATAGGAAAATAAAACTGAAGCTGAATCCAATATGAAGCTATAACTGGAAGCAGGGTTTGGACATTTTGGGAAATACACAATTTTGATGGAGTTTTAAATCTCCATTAAGTGATATAATTGTACTCTAGGGGTTGTCCAGGATCCATCATTGATGCTAGATGGCCACATATTATCAGTGGCAAGAATGGTCTTTTAGAGGTTCTGACTCATAAAGTAGGGACATCTATCTCTGAAGAAGGCAGATTGGCTTTGATAACTGATATACTTGAAAGGTTGGCCTACTGCAATGAGCTTTTTATTTGAAGATAATTAGGAAATTTCAGGTAGCTAATAATAATAAAACAAAAACAAAAAAGTCTGGCTAATGGACGTTGCAATACCTGGAGATAGCAGAATAGAAGAGAAAAAACTGAAGAAGATAACAAAATACAAAGATCTGCAAATAGAAATAGAACTACTATAGCAAAAGAAAGCAAACATAGTACCAAAAGTAATAGATGCCTTGGGCGCATTTCCAAAACAACTGGAGCCTCACTTGAATACCATCAACATTGACAAAATCACCATTAGTCAATTTCAAAAGGTAGTTAATATTACTTGGAACATCTTGTGTCCTGTGACAATTACCTTTAGCACCATCAAACATCCACCTATGTCTATCCCAGATCCTTGGGAAAGACTTATTAGGTGGACAAAAATGCCAAATCCAGTCTCAACATCTGGCCGACTGGGCAACAAACAATTTAATAGGTATGCAGCATTGCTATTAAATAAAATTAGAAAAATAAATATTTTTATATCAATGCAAGCTTTCATACCGACAGTCTATTAACCCAGAAACATTCCACTTTATTAGCATATATCATGTGATTGAATATAAAACAGCTAACCTGATATGTGTTGTCAAAACTGTCATACATGAATCTTGTGATCAGGGATGTCTTCCCAACTGTTAAGGAAAACAACAATTAGAGATTGAACAGTAGCCATGAATGTTGAGAGATCAGTCACAATCCTGTATATCCCATTCAACCCATAAGCAGGTATTTTAGAAGCATAATTCTTATTCAAATCAGATGTGAAATCTATTTTCTATTTTTTTAAATTATTCACAAATGATTATTCACAAACAAGGCTCCTCAAACCTGTATCTGTAAAAGGACAAGGGGGCAGCCTGTGTACAGACATTCCTAAGAACTGCGTATTTTAGTCACAGTAAAATGGTTGCCAAAGAAGTTGATGAAGGCCATCCACCTTTCCTTTTGATGTAATCACTTTATTCCATCAACTGGCAGTTTAACTATGGTAAAGAGGAAACATTTTAAAAAGGGTCTTTTTAACCCCATTCCTCAATCCATTCTCTTTAAACCCCCAGATTTCAAATACCTAAATATATACTCGATCAATTTATCATATGTAAAGCATTCTAAAATATGCAGGAATTTTAAACTTCTAAGCTACCCCAAAGTTCAAGAAGTTGAGACTTTAATAAAACTATTTTATGTTACTCCATCATATATTTGGAAAAAAATAAGATTAGAATGAACATATAGGGTAGTATGACAAGGAATATAAGATGATAAAATAACAAGATCAAATTTTGTTTTATCATGTAATTTGATTGACTCAAAAACGATTTAGTTTTCTCCTGTTATCTCCCCAAGAAACTCAAAGTGACATTTTAATTCTCTAGATACTGATATCATAGGTATATTTTTCATAATATCATATTTTATGGAGAATTCTAATTATTACAGGCATTTTCCAACAAGACAAACCATAACAATATCTATCTGTAGTTTATTTTATTATTATAAATTATTGTGTTAAAATAATTCTTATATAATAATTCTAGAGAATTAAAAAATTACCCAAGTAGAAGAAATGTTGAATCAAAGACAGTTTAATGATCTTGCAAGTTAAGTAAGGAAGAAATCACAAGGTTAGAAGTAGTGTGTGTAATTCTGAGAAATGATGGAACGTAAGATTTAAACCAAAAACATCTAAATGTCAAATATTTGATTGATTTGAAGCACTGCAACTTACCATGATATAACATCATGCCACATCTCAATCATGCTTATACTATACACTCTACTTGACTCCTCTAGGTGTGCTCACTGTGCTGGTATTTCCTAAAGAAAATCTGGTTCTTGATGACCAGTACATTGTAGGCATATTATCGAACCATTGCTTACCCTACAGGACTGCAAAATTAGATATTCATCTTATTGGACAATACTGATTTCTTTATCTAGATTCCTGACTGAGGGCCCTAGAATCAGTCAAAACTGAAAATCAGGTATAATGGGATTCATACAACATGGATTTAAATTTATAGCCTGTATACCTTTAAGGAAATAATTGAATGTTTTCAGTGTGCTTCAATGTGGTCATTGATACAAGGAATAAGAAGCATACAGACTCATACAGAGTGGAGAGAGGAGGAGCCGACGTCACAATGACACAACGTGCGATCTTGGAGCTCCAAGATCGCAGTCGATACTTTTGCCACTGGACGGTGGACTTAAACCGTCCCGAAGAGATGGTGATAGGTAAGAGTACGTACTGCTGATCTCAGGGACACCGCAAAGTCCCTGATTGATCCAGGAGAATCTCTTTTTGCCAGCGACAGAAGCGCAGCCATTGAAGCTGCTGAAGTTGAGACAGCTCTGGAACAGGAGGAAAATGGAAAGAGAAAGTGTGTCCATCTGGTGAGGAAATCTTATTATTATAAAAGAGACTACCACCCAAAAAATTAAAACTAAATTAAATTTGAAAACAGAAGAGAACAAGCGGCAAAATTAAGCTACATTAGACAGTGTGTTATTTTATTTTTTTAATTTTCTTTTTCGTATGGAACTTTTGCAAATGTTTCCTATTTAAATTGAATGGATTAGTTTTTCTTCTACTACATACTTTTTATATTCTTTTTTTATACCTATGGATTAAAATCTTTTTCCTTATTTTTATAATGCTAGATTGGATGGGTTGTTTTTTTGCTCCATTTAATACTCATACAGAGTGATGAGCTATGAAAATCTAGAGATAAAAAGCTACCCAACCAGAGACCCTCTAAGTAAAACTAGTATAAGCAATTCCGTTTTTTTCTTAACCAAATTTTTCATTTTGGAAGAAATATTTATATGGGAAAGTTTCTATTATTTAACAGCAAATCTATAACCACTCCCCCTTTAGCTTATATTACTGAAAAAATACACTGTTGAATTTAATGTATTAATTTATTAATAGTTTTTACATAAGATTATAGGATATGTTGTACTGTTTACCATTTAGAGCCATCGAAACCGAAGTGTATACATTTTATAAATAAATAAACAAATCCTTAGTCCCATCAGGGAACCAAAGCAATAAAAAGTGTTAAGAAATTGGCCCTAATCTTCAAATCTTTATTCATGATTTAGTAGGATATTACTTTTTTTGTGGAGTCCTTGATGATCTCTGAACTGGGTTGATTACTTGCAGATGATTCATTATGCAACTCAGTAATATAATCAGTGCTATATTTACATTTTCTTTCCAGCCAACCAGTACAGGGGCTACTATGATGGTTTGACTGAAAAAAAAAGTACTATTTCCATCCCACAAATATAAGTTATTTTATTATCAAGGCAGATGTTACCACTCTGTCAAAAATTGTCACTGCATTAGTTTCAGTTATTCTCATTACATTTGATAAGGTTGCTTTCTTTGCGGTTTCAACGTTTCCAGCATTTGCTTTAGTTTCAAAATAGGTGAGTAACTTGTTTCTCACTAGGCAATTAATTACCTTTCTATAGTCTGCAGTTTCCTACCCTAACTCAAGAGAAGATACGATGAGGTCTGATCTATCCTTTTCCTGACATGCTCCCAAATGTAACGTGTATCTCAGAAAAATCTACCTTTCTACACACAACAATGAAAAAAACAGCACTCTGATTATGCTAATTAAATGCATAAAAAGGAAAACATTTTAACTCAACCTTGGTTTAACACCATCTCCCCCCTAGGAGACATTGGTTAATTAAGAAACTTTACAGAGCCATTCATCAAGAGCCTTAATTAAGTATGCTAATTCCCTCTGTTGTGCCTGCTATAAAGATAGGAGCTCTCTTTAGGTTTAATGAGCATCCAGTGTTGAGGGCACACCAGCAGGAGTGCAACAACAAGAATCTTTATTGGTTGGAATCTTTTCACACATTTCCATTCCATCAAAATCTCCTGCCAGAAAAAAAGTAAAATACCATATTTTGCTTTACCACTACATTCAGTGGATAAGGCTTAATGCCAGCTAATTTAGTATTCCAGCATTCCAGAGCTATCATTAAAAATATGATTCGCCTGTGGAAAAGAAGGGAATTATTGTTTAAAAGAATGGTACAACTATTTAGCACTTCTTTTAAAAAAAGTATGGCAAGGTGGGGACATAGCAGAGTGATTTTCTTTTAATGGGAAAGGAGAGAATAAATAATATTGCCTCCAGCAGCCATCACTATCGATGCCAAAGACAATTTCATTTTAACACTAACAGGGACAACAGGAGGAATTATTCCTTGTAGAGGGGTTCCACTGTACCATGACATTTTATAATGCTACAACCAGCATCAACTGTGAATTCTATCTTACACTGTTTATGCATTGTCAAGAAGGAGAAAAAGAATTAAGAAAACATGCCCGCAAACGCAGAGCATGACATGAAGAATATTTGCATAAAACCTACATTTGTTAATTTATGGATATAGATTTGATTTTATAAAAGCAACTCATTATGTCAGAAAAACTATAACTAGGTAACCTGTGCACATATAGCTTCTGCCTCCATTTAAATAACCTTTTTTTAAAAAACCAGACAATGTTCAAATTTATCTGGTAAAATAGGACACCCAGCTAGTTAAATGTACAGTATCTTTGAGTTAATAGGAAGGGGGAAGATACAGAATGAATTTTAGCAATTATTCCAAAATTATATTTCTCATATTGAATTTACAGCTTATCCTTTTGTTTATTCCAATATTCAAGATGGTTTATAAGAAGAACCAAGAAAAAAATCAGAATATAAATAACTACTTCTGGATGGTAGATGTCAGCAATGTTGCAAGAATTCTCACAAGCTTTTATTAGCCAACTTTAATTCTATCAATGAAACAAATTCCTAAATCTATATTCTTCACTAAGGGATTTATGGATAGGGCCATTAGTTGGAAAAAGGTTAATCCCTGCACACACACCTCCCTCAACCAATTTAATTGCATTGCTCTCACTTTGTATTACATGAAATAGAAAAAGATACAATTCTGGATCTTCTCTTTCCAATAATTCTTTTGTACAACAGCATTCAGTTGTTAATTCAGAGACTAAACCAAAATGTAAGAATGAGAAATACAAGCTGGTTTGAGGCTTTTGTATAATGAAACAAGAACTCACAGCTTCCCTACAGTGGACCCTATACATGGTTTCTACATTGGCAGCTTATTTGTTTCATCACGAAGGACTAGAATGTGCAAGTTGCAAAATAGTACAAAAAGAAGAGACACACGTCTCCTCCCATTCTTGATAAAATGTAAGCAATCACAAACAACACACAACAAAATAATCTAAATATCCTAATAAAATATCAACCATCACCTCCATCAATGTATAGAAACGAACAGATGATCCAAAAATGTTAGTCCGATTTAATATGTGTCTGACTTCATTGTATACATCTTGCAAGAAAGTATCTTAATATCTTCTGGGATAATCTACACAGTGATTTAAAACTGCTGGAACAAGAACCAGGCAGAAATAATTTGATTATTTTCCAATGTTAGTTTTTGTTAAATACTTTTAAAGATAAGATATAGTATTTGAGAATTCCTATTTCCAGAAAACTGATAGAGCTGAATAGTTTTATTCATTTGTTCACTGAAAAGCTGCAAATGGCACAAGATATATTCTATATAGTAGAATACTTATAGCATATAATTTTTATATTTCTTGTTCTTACCTAAGCAATTATTTACCTATGATTAAAAGCTAATTCTTTTTTTAAAAAGTGTTTTTCTTTAGAAACCTTTAAAAATATTAAATACTTCCAAAAACATTTTTTGGTAACTGAAATCTTTCCAAAAGATTTGGGGCAAATTAGTAATAAAATGAATTGAGGATGAAGAAAAGTAGTTTTCAGGATGAAAGCTAGCAATCAAAGACCAAATAATGTGCTAACATCTTTCACTTTAGGAACAGAAGGTAACTGTAAGTAAATCAAAGTAGAGAAGAAAGCATACACATGGAGCCTCCAGTCAAGGACATGGTAACTGGCTTAAAAATAAAAAGATTTATCAGTTTGTATGAAGGGAAAAGTATGCAAAATATGCCAATGCTGAGGCATAAAGAAAGAAAATAGTAGCAGTGAGTTTCCTGTTATCAGAAATCTGCATGGCAAGTTTTTCTTGCTCTTTGCTATGTCAATTTGCTGAAGAGGCTTATTGTCAATCAGTGGTACTGAGAAGGGAAACTACAGATAGTCCTTGACTTACAACCCCAATTGGGACCAGAATTTTTGTTGCTAAGAAAGGAGGTTGAAAAAAGAGTTGCATCTGATTATATGAGCTTTTTTTGCCACGGTTGTAAAGTGGATCACTGCAGTTATTAAGTGAATCACATGGTTGCTAAGTGAATATGGCTTTCCCCATTGACTTTGCTTGTTGCAGGCCATCTGGGAAGATTGCAAATGGCGATCATATGATCTCATAAATATACAGTATGCTGGTTGCCAACTGCCCAAATTTTGACCATGGAGATGCTGCAACTATTGTACGTTTGAGGACCTGTCATAAATATTTTTTTCAGTACTGTTGTAACTTCGAATGGTTGTCACTAAACAAATGGTTGTAAGCTGGGGACTACTTGCACTGTATAAAGCTTTGTTCCTAAGGATGGATTTTAGATGTCATTTGCATGTGAATATATTGGAATAGTAGGAATATCACTACTTGTCTGCCTTCTTGATCTTGATCACCATGAAAACCATTTTGGAAAACCAGCCCCATTCACTCAAAATTCCAAACATGTCTTAAAGGTTGCTTGTCTCTGCCCTAAATTGCAACTGCTTTCTCCAACTTAACATATTGTTATTTCATATCCTTGCTGCAAGGCAAAAGCCTGTCCAGGTATTTTATCTTCTTCCAATCTTTTTCTGCCTAACCCAATCACATTTATTTTGCCTAAGGACTTTATGTAGGAATACTGGCATTACATACAGCAACCCTTAGGCGCATGTGGCACACATTCAGTATAGGATCCATGCACAGAATCCAAGAAAGAGACAAATATTCAGCTAGCAATCTCTGTAACACTTGCATCAGTCAATCCAGTTCTTCAAAGCCCAGTCAGTCAAAGGTGAAACCTGCTTCATACATGCCTTGCTTGAAAAACTGATGAACGGTTACGCAGCAAAGCCTAAACAGGGAGGCTATTTGTATTCCAGGCGCATGCACCAGCCAGCATTCATGCAAGAACACCAGAATCTTGCACAAACTCACAAAATATTTTCTCTCCTTTTTATTTTTGATCATTACATGCTGGCAACTGTAAAAGGTTATAAACATTTGCTCTTCAGAGTTTTGATCTGTTGCCATTTTCACAGAAACACAAGCTTGCCATTTGCTGTGCCTACAAATCTAAAATAATAAAAAAAGCAGGGGAAAAGAATAGATGGAAGATCCCGGAGTCTAACAATTCATCTAAAATTTCTCTCACAAGAAACCACGTAATGCTTCGCATTCAGGGACTGTGGCTCAATTGACTTAGTTATTAAGGATGGGTTTCGTGAAAAGTGAAATAGATGCATAATGAAACAAGAGGGGAAAACTCAGTTCCACAAGAAACCTAATACAAATATGCAACAGTTTTTTTTAATCATACATCAGCTTACAGAGATTTGGAGGTCTGATTTTATACTATTAAAATCTAGCTTTATCTGGAACTCTAGATGAGAATTTAGTACACTGCAACCAACCCAGATGTTTTGTTCACAGGCAGGTGAAATAAATAAGCCATTTTGGGGGCTTCATGGGATACACTAAATTATTACTAGCAACATGATATAAGTTCAGTCAACACACAAGACTAAAATGGTTAGCTACTTTATTATTCAGTGTGTTGTGCAAGCAGGGACAGAGAAAATTGCCACTTCACTGCTCTTCTTGGGAAGATATTGAAGACAGGGAAAGAAAAGGGACAATTTTTATACATTAGCCAGGCAGCCCAGCCAAATCAATACTAGATCAAAGGTGTCTAGCACAAAACAGTCTCAGCAATTCATCATGGAGGTCACAGGCCTCTTTGACATTATCTGTGGAACGCAGGAAAAATCTGTCCTGACTGAGCTACACTGACTAGAGGAGAAAAAAGGTATTGTGACTTTGAACAAATAACTGTTTTATAGTCTGTCTAGAGACAACTGTCTGCTTGTGATAGGCTGCTGGTTTTGAACAGAGTCCTACTCTTCTTCATCACATTTTTAAATAGTAAAAATTTACAACAGGCTCTAGTATTCTCTGCAGCAGTGGAGATGGGGGCCAATGGTTAGGTGCCCCTAAATAAAAGATACCAGCACACATGCCATTTCGGCAACATCTGCAAATTAAACAAGGCATTTTCTAATCTTACAGCAATTTTAGATGAAATGATTGGGGACTGTCCAACTTCTTTTTTTCACAACCAAAGGCTCAAAGTCCATTTGAAATTTATGACAATGGATAGTCCAAGTTTCCAATTTCCTGTTGGCAGGAACTAATGCCAATCTCTGCCTTGGAGTGGTTTTTGTTTTTTTGTCTTTTCCCACAAGCCATTAAGCTCCTTCAATGCCCCAGGGCCCTTACATAGGCTTTTATGATGATGTTGAACTAGTCACCTAGATTTCTGCAGGCTTATATTACAATCACAAACATGAGATGAAGAAGCAAGGGCAGGGATAGGTGATGGGTAACACTGGAGGCTGATTTTGATTCCTCCTTCTTGGTCAGTTGCAGCTGATTAGCACATTCTGAGTTCCTGCTACAGTTCCTGTACAGTGAGAAAAGCCTTGGGCCACTACAAGACTGTCTTTGAATATTTCTGGCCTTTTAGCTCAATGCAGGAAGGGAGAAAATGGAATGCCCAGGAATAAAGATCTTAGATGCAGATACTTGGTGTACCCTTTACATCTTCACCAGTTCTATAAATGTTCTAAATTCTAAATTATTATTTGGATGGAAAAGCAGAGGGTATAAATATCTTAATAGCACCATTGAAGCATATTTATATGCTACTTCCAATTTATATTCATAACTACAAAGCAGCATATTTCTTCCATTACAAATCCTTGGGATCTTTTATTATCATCAGTGTTCCAGAAAGCATTCTAATTTCATTTTTTACCTCTATAGTTGTGCTGGACTGAAAATATTGCTCTGAGTTCACCTGAGAACTTTGATTAAAACATTAAAGCAGAAGCAGACGACACTTAACTACTCCCTTCTCACTGCATATGCTACAAAACTTTTGGAGCCAATAGTAGTCAAAATGAGAGCTCATAATCAGAAGTTCGACAAAATGAGCATGATTTGAGACTTGCAAAACACGTAATTTGTTCAGAATAGGATGTTATTCATCAAGGATTAGTTTCACGATTTAAAGATGCTCTTAAATGTTAAATTTATTTATTTAAATTGAATTTTTTTATTATACCGGCTGAAATCATTTTATAGCTATATTGTTTCATTTACTGATTGATCTTGTAAAGTGCTCTGCAAATCCCTTGGTGCCCAAAGAATTGAATATTAAATTATTATATTAATTTGTGTATCAAAGCATCACATGTAAGAGGAATAACAAAGAAAATGTTATAGTAGTTCATAAAAATGATAAAATACAGAGCAAGACCACTAGGATATGCTTAGCATCTTTTGGTAACACATGGTATTTTCCATGTCATACCTAGAATTCCAACCACCAATTAGTTCTATGGTCCCTCAACTTGAAAATATGCACCATTAACAGGTTTTCTATGCAACTACACTTAGAGCTTGATTTCTCAGAATAGTCTTTCAGAAGTTCACAGAAAAGGGGGCATCCAGATGTGCTTCTCCAATTTAGCACCCTACAGAAACTGTGGGCAATGTGCAGTTTTTATTATGTTTTATTTGTTTGTTTTGAACATCAGTATCAAAGATCTCTCTTCTATTTAGAAACCTTAAGTGTGATTCTTTCCAATAAAAAATGATTTCTGCTATATTTCATTAATGGGATACAATTGGATACATTAAATACATTTTACAGCTCTTATTAGGTCTCAGGTAGGTATTCATGTTAATGAAAAAGTACACCTTTTTGTAATTTATTTTCATTTTATTTATTTTTCTACTATGAAACTACCTTCTCTTACCTGCTGTCCTGCAGTTTTATTGGACTAAAATGCACATTTCCCCAGTTGCAGGGAAGATTAAGAAGGCTAAATGTTTCCCAGCTTCAGAACTGGAACATTTATCTATGTGTAGGCCTACCCATGTTGAGAGAGGTTAATATCAGGAGAAGAATCTTTCAAGAACGCTCACTGTCACCATTACTATTTGTTATTGCACTGGCAGCAACATCTGCTAACAACATCATCCACCCTATCCCAAGTCCTTGGGAAGGACTCGATCAAGGGCAAGAATGCCAAGTCTGGTTAAACATCTAGCTTGATATGTCACCCACCATAATAATTGCTTTGGTTGGTCATGCAATTAGTCAGATGTTTAGAGTGGATTTGAAGATGTTAGAGGTACTATCATGGGATATAGGCTTTTCCAAGTAAGGTTGCCTTTTGCATTTGATCAATGGTGAATTTGTCAGTGCTGATGGCATTCAGGCGGTGCTCCTGACGTTTTGGGATTGCCCCCAAAGTGCCTATAACTATTGATATTATCTTTGCTTTATTTTTCTACTGTCATTCTACTTCTATTTTGAGGTCTTTATATTTTGCTATTTTCTCCAGTTTTTCTCTTCTTCTGTTCTGTATATGTTGATTCATTGCACAGATGTCCAGATTGGATTTTATTATCATTATATTCTTTACTTTATTATTAATACTGTTGTTTTAGGAAATAGCAAGACCATTTTCTCAACGGAACGTCTACAGTTTTGTCCTAAGCGTTGAGTATCAAAGATTATAAGGAATGGGGAATTAGAAAATTCAGTCAGGAAGAAGAAAAGAATGTGTACATTATGGGAATGCATGAATGAAAGAGTTAAACCATAAACTGACTACTGAGAAAGCAGTAGATGATAAGAGCTATGAAGGGAAACACAGAACTCACGAGAGATAAGCAGTGGTACTGCCAAACATCCTGATGCATAATTAAAGCCCATCCTGATGTCTTATGGAGTGGAAACCACTCTTCCCATGTCTGCTCTCTCAATTAGTCATGCTTGGGCAGAAAAAGCATCTGTCATGATGAACAGGGCTCCTGGGATGGGAAAGTTACTCAGACACGCATTGGCAAGGGTGCAGTACCAAGCAATCCCATTTCCATGGTAGCACAGAATCTGGGGCGAAGAGCAGGCATCACTTCTGGCTGCTTACTCTGGCAGCTCCACAAGTAGCTGGCTCCCCATGCAGTGGGCTGGAACAAATAACATTCAAGTATATGTGGCATTCATAGCAAACTCTGCGCCTCTCCTCGTCATACCAGCCAGCATTGCAGTCTCTTTAGCTGCACTTCCACTCCATCACAGCGGGAGAGAAATTCTTCCATTCACTTTGTGTAAACCACTGGCCTTTGGAAAAGTGTGATCCTGACAGCAGGTACACAGATACAGAATGCTGCTATTCAGTTGCCAGGCAACCAGCAGGAAAGTGAGCAAGGAAGCAATGAGAGGTCATGGGGAGCCCTGCCGATTGGTGATGAGCTTCAGGCCACTTCCCTGACATATGGGCAAAAACACCCAATTAATGTGTGATTCAGGCATGAAAATGCTCGGAGATAAATCTCACCCAGAGTCAAATAGGACTCATTCATATGCAAAAGAACAAGGCATTATAACCCACTGCAATACATTCACACTTATTAAGGAGAAAGATCTACTGAGCACCATGGGACTTTAAACAGTACAGAACACCTGTTTAGTTATCCTCCTGAAACTATTGAATGTGGCTAAAATACTGAACTACGTTCAGCCCAGGAAAGTATGGCTTTCTCTCGCAACGTCGTAAGATTTGCCCGGGAGTGTGCTGTTGATAATATTAACAAGGGCTTCTTCAGACATGGAGAGCAAAGAGGTGAGAAGTCTTACATGATAATCTGGAAAAAAAGAAAGGCACCCTGTTTCTCTTGCAAAACACTTCCATGGTTGGGTATCAGAAAGATAATCCTTTGGATAGTTCTGGGAAATATAAACTGTAAAGGATTTTTTTTTGGTCAACAATAGGAAGTGGTTTGCTATCCCCCCCTCCAGATGTTCTTTGAACTTTCCAGCTTATCTATGATTGTGAGATTTCCTGGTGTATCCTCATCCAAGGACAACCACGCCTAACAATGCTTTTTTCCCCCCAGATCAGCAAATTTCACCAGTTCCTGTGGACTTCAATCAACAGTGATATTTGCTGAACTTTCAGTAAGCTTTCATGTGTGGACTACAAGTCTCAGAAATCCCAAGCCAACATGCTGCCTGGAGAATTGTGGTGTTGAAGTCCACACATCTTAAAGTTCACAAGGTTGAGAAATACTGTATTAATATCTATTGCTTTAATTAATATTCAATTAAGTTTCAAAATGATTACGGTAATGTTATCGATAAGAGCTAATTAGTGCTCGGCACCAGCAAGTTTTGCCTAAAAACGGAAAAGAATGAGTTCTCATCCTTAAATTCATCCTGAGAAGAAAAAAAAGTTTAAACAAATTGATTTACCGAGCTTCCCAATGCATGATCTAAAACAGTGTTTCTCAACCTTGGCAACTTGAAGATGTCTGGACTTCAACTCCCAGAATTCCCCAGCCAGCATTTGCAAATGCTGGCTGGGGAATTCTGGGAGTTGAAGTCCAGACATCTTCAAGTTGCCAAGGTTGAGAAACACTGATCTAAAAGATGGTTTATTTGCCATAACCCATTGAGCAAGATACCACTAAAAGCAAAATCTTAATATGGATGAAAATTCAGTGATGCCATTCAGAATCTGCACTGCTCACATTGTTATAAGCAGAATGACAAACTGAAAAGAATCTTGTAGGGATATAGCTATTACATAGAACTGTAAAAAAAAACCAAGAGGGTGGCAAAACGTGTTCTGCTTTGTCACAAATCAGTTGGTTCAGTTCAACCCCAGGCCTACCGAAACAGGGAGTTTAAAGTAGCCTCATGTCTTTGCCTTTAAGAAACCAAAGTTTCTTAAGTTTTCTTTAACGATGTCTGATAGCTATTTATATTTGCCACCTAATTTAGTACAAACAGCAACCATTTTTTGAGAGAGGACATAAGCCAGTGATGGCAAACCTTTTCAGCACCGAATGCCCAAATCAGAACATGTGTGCATGTGTGTGCACCAGAGCATCATAAACCCAAAGACCAAATGCCTGTTTTTTGCCTGTTTTGGGGGCTGTTTTCAGGCTGTTTTTGTAATGGTCTTCACGGGTGCCGGAATGCTGGAAAATGGCCCCAAAACAGCCCGAAAAATAGCCTGGGTTTTGGCAATTTTCAGTCCATTTTCTGGTGCTCTGGCACCCGCAAAGACCAGTAGGCGTTTGTGCATACCACAAACCAGAAGAGCAGCTGGCAATGTTGCACATACCCTCTGGCATACGTGCCACAAGTTCGCCATCATGGACATAAGCTATCTATATAGACAAAGTGGATAAGAAGGAATCGTATAAAAATGGAGGCCTGCCAGTTTCTTAAGGGGAAGAAACTGGATTATGAAATTAAAAAATCATCTTTTTGGTCCATTCGTATTCCTATGTTAGAAATGAATGATACTGACCCCCCCCCCAAAAAGAACTTTCAGTTTACTAAATCTTTCATTATCCCCAATGGCCACAACTAGCCAGGCCACTATTTCTTTACTAGACCCATTTTTCAGCTATTTAACTATATTTTAATTTTTCATTCACTTAATCACATCCTCTAACCCAACTGAATAGCTGCAATGTGTAGGCTCACACCATGGAGTCCTGCAGGTTCTTCCCCTGAGGGATGCAGCTTGAGTTTGTTTCTTTGTTTTGTTTAGGCCTAAGCCTATCACGTTAAGAGAAAAAGGAAATTAGGAATAATACTTAAAAACAAAGAAGCATGTTCTTTTATTGGATTATTTAATATTTTCCTCGATTCAGACTCAGAGCATGTATTTCTGCACCACTGCAATTGTCTATCTGCCTTAAGAACTGAAACAAAATTAAGAGGCCATCTCCTTCCACTTTTAGCCTCAGATAGCAATCCATGCCAACAACTGACTCCCCCCACCCATCCATGGGTCAAGAGTATACAGTTCACAAGGAAACCAGAACATGACACAATCAGGAGAGGTGGTGAAGAAGAAGAAATATACCAAAGCTATTATTTTAATGGTTTTGTCCTGAGGATAAGGAGGAATGGCAAACACTGATAAATCAAATATTTTTTGTTCAATATAAAGCCATATAATTATTTGAAATATAGCAGCCTATTTTGATGCCTGGGTGCAGGCAGCCAACCAAGGTCATCTGGCTTGCCCTTTTCTGCTCTAGCACAATTTTGAATGCAACGTTTTCAAAATGCAATTAATATTTCTTTTGTCTCTGAGTAGGACAGCTCAAAGAATTTTGCTGCTGAAGGAAGAGTGACGAAGGCAACCTCAGTGTTCTGCAGATCAAGATGCATAATATGCAAGAGGAAGAAGAACCCAATGCACCCTTTCCTACCAGGCAGTAAATGCTAATAGTTATGGTGGTAATTAGTATCTTTCATGACACATTTCGTGACTATACATATTACCTTTCATATAGTGTGGTGAATTCAGTAATTGCAACAAAATACCTCCTGATGGGGCTGGTCCTGAAGAAAGATACTTACTGGCCTATACATCAACAAAACAAAAAACAAAAAAACAAGGAAAACCCTCCCAATGCTTACATAGCCAATATAAGTACAACAGGATAGCCCTCTTGTGTGATTAAACTCTTTTATATCACCATTATTGTGTTCACTAGTGGGACTAATTCTTTTTCTAATTTTGGAATTTTTAAAAAAATGGAATGCAAAAATGCTTTATCAAACTGTGAAAAAGGTGGATCCAAGATGGTCCTGTTTTTTCAATCTTCTCCAATCTGCAGATCCTCTAAATTCTGGCATTTCAGCTCTCTGAATTGCCTACTATATTTGCATGTGAGTTGAAAATAGCCAAGACTGGACCATGGCTAGCATCATATTGTAGCCAGCACAACCAATCGCTACAGGTTGGAGATTCCTGTGGTATAAGTACTGTGCATTTCTTAGCACCCTGCACTCTCTAGGCTCAGCTTCCCAAGTTGATTTGGAGCACAAGGAGTGTCAATGTAGCACCTGTCTACAATTTCTTAAAACATCATACATTTTGAAGGAATCATACAAGAGTTTTAAATACTGGAGCAACGTGAGTGGAAATGAGGAATCCTCAGAATTTCTGTGGTCCAGACATTCTTTTAGGGAGTTCCAGGCTATAGAAATCACTTTGGACATGGATTTGAAAGCATTAGAAACAGCTCATGAAAATGAAATGTATCATTCATCAAAGCTTTCTTATGAAGAAAGGGGATCTCTGATCTAAAATATAGAAATGGCTTGGTTAATAGACTTCATGCAGCAAATTGGTGTTTCTGTGCTAAATTTTAAAGAGGAAGGTATGTCCCAAGAGGATGGTCCCATAGATTGACCTATTATACTGCTCATTAAAGTGATTATCCATGCTTCCTCCCTTTAGTGTTTTTTAATTGTTATGATGTAGATATTATCAAATGGATGCTTAATTTCAAGAAAGAGGAAAAATGATGGGTCTCAAGAGTCTTTGAAGTCATGTGCTCCATATTCCATAAATGCAGATGCTGGTTTGTGGTTTTTCAACAGTGGGACAAGGAAGCGACATACTGGAGCCAGAGATAAAAGTAGCAGTAGGGCCATAATTCAAATTGCAGATAGAAGGCTCCAGGTTCCTTCCCAGTACTCTTAAGTATCATTGAGGCTGGATAAACATCCATTAAATATCTGTCAGATCAACAATACTACTCCAGATGCACCAATGTTCTGAATCAGAGGCTAGGACTGCATTGCACTAAGTCATAGTTTGTTCAATCACAACTGGTTATGTTCACTCATATTAGGCCATAAACCATCACTTACTGACCTCAATGAATTTAACCACGCATATCAAATCACAGGTTTATTTGTTCAACATTTGCCTAAAATAGATTTAGAATTTGTCAGTATGATTTGCAAAGCCGCCAAGGTAGTTAGATTATACTTTAATTTGTTCAGATTTAATGCAGATATGTATGTTATCCATTACACTGTTATGCAAACAATACAGCTTAAGGCTAAACCTGTTGTAGAAATCCAGTCATTATAACAGCCTAAAGCCCATATCCAGCCTTTTGGCTGTCCGGAGTCCAGCCCGCATAGATGGCCTCCATTTTGAAGGTGACTCCTATTTATTTATTTTTCAATTTACATATCAGTGTACCTATATGCTTATGTATCTCCACAGCCCTATTGGTTCAGGCCTTCACAACAGTCCCAGGTTCTCATGTGGGCTCTTGGGAAAATTAACTGCCCACTACTGCATTATAAGCAGCTTCCCATTTCTTTTATAGGCTCTTGACAAGTCTTCTCTGGAGCATCCTACTGGAAAACGGGATGCAGGTGTCTTTGTGGTCCAGTCTAGCTGGGCTGTACTCTCACTCCCTTTGCGCAATACATGCAACAAAAACCAGCTTAGAGAGAATGCTTTGCCAGGATCTGTCTTTTTTGAGGTACCTTGAGGCAAGCCTTCAAACCTGGCCCAAGTTAAGCCCTGCAGGCTGCAACAGCTGTCTTTTCCCTTTCCGCTAGGAAGTAGACTCCGCAGACAGATGCAATGGGAGGGAAGGTTTCTGGACTCTCTCCCTCCTTTCAAAGCCAAGGAAGGAATGATGCGTGGGTGTGGGTTTTGTGTTGTGTGTGTGTATTTGTGTGTAAGCGCGGGGTAGGCCTGAGACAGAACGCCCGCAACTCTCCTCCCTCGCGGCGGAAACAACCCAGTAAGTTCTGTATCTGGTCGCAGACGGAAGGGGGGGGGGGAGAGAGAGACTTGACCAGCGGCAGGGTGTGTCCTCTCTCCCGTATCTCGCTTCCTGCTTTATTTGCGCAAACCTTTCCCAAAGGAGCAGCAGCCGGCTAGCAGAGCGGGGAGGATGGTGGGGAGAGCGGGGAATCACCTGGTTACGGTGCCACCTGGGAGGTTAAAAAAAAAACCCGAAAACCACCCGAAAGGCGAAAATAAAAATTAAAAATAAATAAATAAATAAATAAAAGTGTCTACCTGCACCCGACGCCGCCCCCATCTCTTTTGAAGGAGATCACACGGCTTCTCCATTAATGGGAGGTTTGCCTATTAGCCATCGCCCCCCCGGATAGTTCCCACAAAGCAGACGGGGAGGCTGCCTGTTTTCAAAGACGAAGCGACGGCGGACCGGTAGGGAACCCCCCCTCCACCCCGACTTCGATCTAATCTTGTTTCTCCTTGGGAGCAACCCGGCCTCCAACTCCCCGGATGCTCTTTCCCAGGCAGAAGCGACATTGCAGCCCACCCGACAGGCCAGAGAAAGGGGCCAAGCGGCGCCCCAGCCACGGGAGAGTTGCCGCAATAGAACCTGGCTCGTCTTTCCCCGTCTGAAAGGAGACCGGTCGGGCACAGCGAGCCCACAAGCGAAGGGCTTGTGGGCAGCAGCCGGGCGCATCCAGCTCGTCCCTGTCGCCGCGCACGCAGCGGCCGAAGCTTTCCAGGCACCTGCCGCAGCGAGCCGGGGACACCGCGCGCAAACGCTCCCTCGGCCGCTCCTGCTACTTTGCCGGAGGCGAGCCGGACGGGGAGCGGGGGAGAAGGCGAGAAAGCGCGCCCGGCCACTTACCGCTTTGCTCCCCTAGGAAGACCAACTTGAATTTCCTAAGCGGGTTCCCGAAATCGCCTCCCGTAGTCATGATGCGCCTGGCTCGGCAGAGGGCTGCGCCGGGAGGAAAGCGAGGACAGGGCGGGGAGAAGCAGCGTCTGCAGACTGGCTCCTTTGCTCAAGGCGACCCTAGCGCTCCCCTGCCCTCGCCACCAGCGGAGGGAGGCTCCGACCTCGGCGTTCTATAGGGGAGCCGCCAGAGCCGGGCACAGCCTGCGCTTGACGGGCAAGGACGCGAGTCCGCACCGGAGGAGGGCTGCGGGAGATGCTGGAGCGAGCGTGCTGCTTTCGGCCGCCTTCTGCCGCTGCTGCTCCTTGATGCCGCCTGCCACCCGCTCGCCTCCCTCCCCAGTCCGCGGCGCCTGCGCTCTGGCCCTATCCCGGCCAGCCTGATGTCATGCTGGAGCGCCAGCAGTCCAATGCGGTGCTGCAGGAGAGGGGTGTGCTTGTGCATAGACGGACCCGGATTGCTGGTGGGGAGGGAGGGGCTCGCGGGTGTCTGTGATCCCGAGGAGAGGGTAATCCCAACCCCTGGAGGAGTTGGCTGCACCTTCCCGAAAGCCCAACGGCTTCTCTGCCTCTCATTCACACCCATCTGGTGTCCATCCTCCCCCCACATCTAACCGGCACCTGCTGGGAGTAAGCAGGTGCGGTAGAAGCCACAAGTGTGTCCCTTGAGTAGAAAAGGCAGACGAATTGGCTGGGTGGTGATGAAATTTTCCCATTGAACGATCCTGAATTATAACTCTTTTCTGGTGGTTTTAGCAACAGGAGTTATTAATGGAGATATACTCTGTCTGTCTGTCTGTCTGTCTGTCTGTCTGTCTGTCTGTCTGTCTGCCTATCTATCTATCTATCTATCTATCTATCTATCTATCTATCTATCTATCTATCTATCTATCCATCCATCCATCCATCCATCCATCCATCCATCCATCCATCCATCCATCCATCCATCCAACATGTGTAAACAGGTATACTGGTAACACAGCTACAAGTCTGGCATTGCCTTGCTGTATTTGTTGGGTGTGGCAATGGATGTTAGGGGTAGTGAACAGATGAGACAGATGGGCAAAAAGTGTGAGTGTTAGTGACCTCATAGATTAGGGGATAATCCTTATTGAATGCATGCATGAATACTCATATTTTATACTTGTTCAATGATATCAAATTCTTTCATATTTTTGCAATCAAATAACATGAAACAATAACACTGTGTTCCTAATGACAGCCAGTTTGGTGTAGTGACTAAGGCACCAGGCTAGAAATCCGGGAGAATGTAAATTCTAGTCACTAGTCACACTGTAGGAACAAAGCCAACAAATGACCTTGGTCCAATCACTCAATCTCAACTGTAGGAAGTAGGCAATGGCAAACCAGCTCTAAAAAAATCTTGACAAAAAAACTGCAGGGGCTCATCCATGAAACAACACTTATTCAAAGTCACAAATTCTAACAAATTGCATTTTAATAGTCTTCTAAAGTAACAGAATAATGCAGTTGGGAGGGACCTTGCAGGTCTTCTAATCCAACCTCGCTCAAGACCAATGGCTGTCCAATCCTTCTTAAAAACCTCCAGTGATGGAGACAAGTTATTTCACTGGTTTATTGTTCTCACTGTCAGGAAATTTATCCTTAGTTCTGCTTTTTGAACTTAATTCACTAGAAAATTTTATCAGGTGTAAAAAGTATTATTTTAACATTGGTAAGATATATGGTTTCAAATCATCTGAATACAGAGTCTCATTGAAACCAGTCAAATGGCTGTAAACTTGCAGCTATAAAATAAGTTCAGATAATAGCTCACTTAAGCTTACTTCAGTGACTTAGTGGTGGTAACCAGAAGAAATCAGTCAGGTCAAGCATGAACTGCAAATGATGAAATTGTGGAGGTAGAAATATTGAAATGATCAGTGGCACTAAATTTTGCATTATTGTACTCACTTGTATTAGAATAATGCTTACTGAACTTTGTAAGACTTCTGAATAGATATGATTGAGGTTATACTAACTTACACTGGATCCAACTAATGGATAGGGAGAGGGAGGCATTTAGCTTTGTTGCTTGTATTTAAGGTGAAAAATAAAGTAGTGGCTGCAAAAGTGAAGATAAGGGTCATAATACCCTTTCATACCCCTTTTAAAAAGATATATGGAGCCTAAAGTTTGTTATTAAAAAATATTTCATATGACAGGGTAACCATTGATTATCTACATAAGTGAAATTTTTGTTGATTTGGTGAATTCCTTAGAAAAGTTTGGTTTCTTCACCCACTCCAATGTGCATCAATACCATGTTCCTGTTTATGAGAAAGATATGCCTATACATGTTCATTTTGTGGCTAGGAATCAAGCCAAGAATCTTTTAACAAACATTAAAGTAGGAGAGAGGTGAGTGAGAATGATCTTTGAGCCACACGTGCATCTTTTCCCACTTCAGTTATCAGTTGAAGTTAGTTCAACCAAGATAATGGAGTATGGTGAAGAAAAGTATCAGTCTGATTGTTTCAAATAATCATATTTTGACTGGGACCAACTCCATGTGTTAAGTAGGGCAATTGCTTAGAAAGCCCAAGACCAAATCTGTGATAGCTTATATTTTTTTTTATTATATCACAATGTCTGTTTGCATGTCAGTCCATGAAATGAATCCTAAATTAAAAGTGCAAGTCACAGCTATAATAGCATGTAACTAACTGATTATCTTGAGAAAGCTAAGCCTGGTTAGAGCTGGTTATGTATGTGGAAGACTACCAGTCTCATGGTTAGAGACTACACAGAGATTTTTTAAAAAAATCTCTGAAATTAGATTTTATTGCCAAGAAAACAACCTAGACATGTCCGTTGAATCACCAGGAGTTTGATTTGAAGAAAATGTTACTTTTAAGTGTAGAGCTCACGGAGTCTAGTTTTGGGCTGTCTGAAAGTACTATTAATAACAATATAACGTTTCTAGACATATAACAAAGATCTTGCCTGCAGTGGACAGGTGTGAGACACTTCTGTAGTTTTTGCAGTTGGATTTGCTTCCCTTATTTTAATAAGAGAGCCACAACGAGGACATCGGAAGTCATCAGGTATCTCTTCTAAGGATCAAATGTCTTCTACCAGGTCTTTGAATGCATGCAAAGCATTTGGGTCTATTGCTTTGTAGATCTCAGCTGGAATGTCATCCTGCCCTGTTGCTTTATTTGAACTTACTGTACATTGATTTCATTAATAGAAAGAAGCATGTTGAGGGTACCAGGACTGGCAGGAATCTGCAGTAAGTATCATGATCAGTTGTGGATTGGCCTATAAAGAAAGTTGGAAAAATGTTTAGCCATGGCTTTTCAGTCCTTCCTACCCTGTTTCCCCAAAAATAAGACCTCCCCAGATAATAAGCCCAATCAGGCTTTTGAGCATATGCACTAAAATAAGCCTTCCCTGAAAATATTGCAACACAACAGCAGCCATGAGGTGACCACGCTTGCCACCTCCTGGACCTCAAAAATATTAAGACCTCCCTGAAAATAAGGCCAAGTGCTTATTTTGGGGGTCAAAAGAAAACAAGACCCTGTTTTATTTTCAGAGAACCACGGTAGTCTTTGATCAAGCTTGACCCATCAGATCACAATAAGGGGAAGCATCATGTTTTATGGCATTCTGTGGGAAGATGAGATGGTGTTTTGTGCATACAGTCAGAGCCCTGCTGGAGAAGTTCCCAGATGACGCTGTAGGATGGTGTCCATCTTTCTTTTTGGTGAAGCTAGCTCACCGCCTGTAGTACATTTTGGAAAATATGTGAGAGTGAACAGAATGTGCTAGTAGTCTTAGGTAGCCAAACTACTGCTATGTACTAGCATTATAGTCTGGCTAATGTAACGTCACCATATGCTAAATAAATAAATAATGGCATTGGAGAACTTTTTGATGTCATGCACATCTGCATCACTGGTGGGGTTCAATTTTTTTTCTACCGGTTCTGTGGGTGTGGTTTGGTGGGTGTGGCTTGGTGGGTGTGGCAGGGGAAGGTTACTGTAAAATTCCCATTTCCTCCCAATCAGCTGGGACTCAGGAGGCATAGAATAGATGGGGCAGGGCCAATCAGAAGTGGTATTTACTGATTCTCCGGACTACTCAAAATTTTCGCTGCTGGTTCCCCAGAACTGGTCAGAACCTGCTGAATACCACCTCTGGTCTGTATAATGTTCCCCCTGCACAGCCTTCTTCTGCCACCATTTATCCTGTATTTCGCACAGTTCCATCTGTATTTGGATTGCATGTGCTTAAATTTGTCTTTCTTTGAGACAGATGATGATTCATTCTGCCAGTCTGGGTAGGCTTTTCTCTTGGCTTAAAGGACTGCTAAAATGTCTTTGCAGTTTTCATCAAATCAGTCTTGTGATGTGACTGGGTTTTCAATCCAATACAGTTATCACAGTCTGCATGATGACATATTTAAACTATGGTGTGTCTACTTTTCTTAATAGATTCCTACAAGCAGCAAACAGTATTTCATTAAGTACATCTTGGGCACCTTGGACTTGGTCTAACTCTTGTAGTCTACCAATATAGAATGACTTACAGTCCTTGGTTGTATATAATGTAAATGGGCTATGTGTAGGCTGAGGACTGACCAGACCAGCTTGTGATGCAGCAATTCACATGACATGAGTGATGGTGACATCTTTTAAGATCTCACTGGTATATTATGACATAAATTTCAAATAGGTGCCAGTGCTTGGATCTGTCAGCTTTGTACTTTTGTAGCAACTAGGTAATTTTGTACTTGTTGGGAAGTCTGAACATAATTGTTTATGATGCACAAGTTGCTTTCAGCATATTTGCTCAGAAACAGCCCTTTGACATTTTGTTTTCCCACCTTGTATCTTCCAAAGATTCTGTTCCAGTTGTCACTGTCTTTGTCCACCCTAGCATTGAAGCCTCCCAGAATGATGAATTTATCGCTGCTGGTGGTTGTTTGAATAATTTGCTCCAAGTTGTAGAGAGCTTCCTTCCTCTGGACTTGTCAGAGTTGCGGCATGGGCACTGAGAATGGTGAGAGTTGCTGATAGAAAAGCAGAACTCCATTATGTGTTCAATATTCTGGTGGTTAAAGTTGGGATGTTCTTCAGCAGAACAGATTTGAATGCAAAAAAACCTGTTCTAAAATGCCTTGACCTCATGTGTGGACTCAAAGGATGAGAACACAAGATGTAGGTACAATAGAGCTCACTAAGTAAGGCATTGAGGAAACACTAACATCCTAGCTGTTAGAATATTCAGTTAGCTATACCCTCCTAACTACTGCATGCTTCCTATCCACATTTTAATTATCTGTTCATTTTGTTGGGTATCCAGATCATTTCCTGAAATATATGAAGGTACATCCTCAGTCTGTTGGATTTCATACTGTTTGTGAATGGAAAGATGCCCATAGAATAATGGACGTGTATCAAAAGGAAGCAATAAATGGAAGAGGGAAATGCTACTCTCAACTTACTTTTAACACTGCAGCTTGGAGTTAAAAGGAAAACAAGGTGAAATAATTTTAATTTCTAGTATTTATTTGAAAACCAACAATGGGATTGATTATTCTTTATAGAACATGCTTAAAAACTTTGTTCTTCCATAATTATATAACTAATTATGTTTGACTTTAGGAATTAGAGTTGGATCTATTAAATATAAATAGTGTAAACTGCATAGGTAATGGCGCTCGGTGGTCCAACCTAGATTTGCGGCACATTTTCTGGGCTTTCTTTTTCCTTTAGAAACCAGCCAAGACATTGATTTATCTGTTGGTTAGCAAATCTAATGCTTGTTTGTTCAGTAAAGCAAAGC
Source organism: Thamnophis sirtalis (assembly GCF_051295495.1). Classification (NCBI taxonomy): domain Eukaryota; kingdom Metazoa; phylum Chordata; class Lepidosauria; order Squamata; family Natricidae; genus Thamnophis; species Thamnophis sirtalis. The sequence continues at coordinate 37,908,998 of NW_028261391.1, forward strand.
AATTTTGCATGTTGAATAGGTCAAATGTTAAAGCAAATATTTCTGTTGCAAGAATATCCCCTTTCCCAGTACTCCGAGTTCATTTTTTTGCTACTGTGAATGAAAATAAACAAATATTTGAATTTTCATTGTTCACTCTGTTTACATTTCTTGTTGAACTTATACACTGCCTTTTTACAATTTACTTTGGCCCTCTTTCTACCCTTCTATTTTTCATCACCTACACGTAGTGTTGCCCTTGACAATATCTGATTGATTTGCCTTTCTTTTCTCTTTTGACAAATAACTTCCCTAGCCAAATGTTGAAACTATTCTATATGTTTTAGAGATCTTGAAAGGATTTTTATTTGATATGGCTTTTCCCCATTAGAACACCAGAAACAAAGGAAACTGTAGCTGAAAGGATCTCTTTTCTCCCAAGGTCATAAAAATCACAGAATTTAAGCTGCCCATTTAGGTCAAGTTCAATAACCAGAAGAACAGAACCATCAGTGCAATTATTGTTCCACAATAGGACTTTTTGAAGTGGTGAACTATTTTTAGCATCTGAAGTAAACAATACCCAGACAGATTAGTAGGAATTTTGATAGTTCTGCATTAAAAAATATTGTAAGTAGCAGAAGAAAGGGAACGCTAAACTATAATTTAACTACAACCCATGGATGGGCTATTTGGAGGATAAGCTGTCTAGTTGTTTATGAATTCTAATCCCTATCAGCCCAGGGGAAGAATTGCCAAGTAACTGAAGGGACAGATTTCTCTAGTTTAAAATTATTTGGAGTCATTAGAATATCTGAGAGAACAGGACTGTGAAACATGTTATTCTGGATGTTTAAAAACATAAACATCAACTGAGTTACCTGGAAATAATAAATGTAGGAAATGAGACATTGGGCAAATGTTTCTGTCTTTGATTTTATTTCACTTGTTTTGCAGCAAAGATACGTAACAGTACTGAGTACTCAGAGTAAGAGAGCAAACCAATATATATATATAAAAACACACAGAGGCAAATAAATTGGAACACATTGATATAAACTAGCTTGATCAGCTGTTTATAAATGTCTAGCAAATATGTTCCCGTGATACTGAAGTGTCCTGCTGTTTGGATATGAAAAATATCTCACAAAGGAAAAGCCAGTATAAATTTAAAAAAAATTACAGTTGCATCTAACCACAACATAGACTTGCAGTGACAACATCTTTTTTGTGATGTATTGACATGAAGTTGCCTTCATATCACCCCTGTCTATACCAGGGGCCAATCCTTAGCTATTTTGATTTTAAAACATTTCCTCACTTAAATTGGCCACTTTCAAGGTAAGTCAAATGTGTAAAAAAATCTGACCATTCTGAATTATTCTGCAAGTGGCTCAGCTGATTGATAGATAAAACAGAACATTTAAAAACTTCCAAGATGTTGAGGCCATTTATTCCTAGACTCTTATATACTATTGATTTATTACATTGATAGCAATCACAGATGCATTTTCAGTTTCTCTCCTGCTTAGCCTATTCTTTCAAACTAATATTCCCTGGCCCATTGTTTGGTCAAGTGACAGAACTGGCCTTATCTCCCCTTTACTCCATTTCCCCAAAGAAGCAGGCTCTCTATAGCATGATATCTGCAAAAATTACATGTGATACACACTTTTCCTAGTTGGAGGATCACACTTGCCTGTTGGGTGGCATGACTGGGGGGGGGGGGACCACACTCCAAAGAAATGGGGAATGAAGCTAGAACAAAAACTAAATTGTGTTTCATTTCATTTCTAATTGAAGTTAATTAAATATAATTCATGAGTCTGTATAAATTACCTGTATGTTTAATAAATATTTTCAATAAATTTGTAGTTTGGTAACAATCTTGATATATTTGTTTTAATCCAAATTACAGTTTGAGGTCTCAGTTTTTGAATTTTGGGATTATGGTTGTTTTTTGTTTTTTTTGCAAGTCATGTCCTGCTGTGACATTACCTTACTTGTATTGAAGTAAATAAAAATATAGGTTTGTCTCCCCGGACATGACTTTCTTAGAGGGCACATAGGAATTCTATGCTCATTGTGCCTCCCACCTCCACCCCCATCTTCTAGCATTTACCAGATTTGGGAATAAGAAATGCCACTATCTGCTTGCAACAAACTCCTGAAACTTCTCCTCCAGTAGCCAGATCAAACAGAAGTCTCTTCAGTCTTAATCAGCTGAAGTAAGATTTTCTTTGCTGAGCTAGCAGTTCATTTCGGTTACTTTTTAGTTATTGGTGAGATAAAAATGGTTCTGCCGAACAGCGAATGGCATAGTTATCAGACAGGCATTGAAGAGAGTTAATGAAGCACCTTGCTGAGCAGATGTCCTCTTATCTTGATGTTACAGACACCTCCGTACAGATTTGTCACCTGCACGGTGTTTTATTAGCTCCCTTTGAAAAACTCACTGGAACAGGAAAAACATGTTGGATGATATATCACAACACACTCACCTTTCTGGTAATGGAATCATAGATGTTGCAGACTTGTATGAGTACCATTGAGGATGAAGGCAATCCATAGCTCTGAATGAACCAGTGGCCAAGAGCTTTCCCTATCCATTTAGTTTCAACCCGATTCCCCCCCGTTTCACTCTCCTTCATCACCACATACTTATTCTTTTTTCTCCTCTTTAAATTTGAGGTTTCCACTTATCTCCATAACATCAAAGAAAATCCCTTCTTGCCCTTATTGTTGGTATGCAGTTTCCTCCATCTGAGGTCCTGTACTAGAGACCTGGGAATTTGAAGATTCTCTGCAATACCTTAGCTGTTCCTAATACTGCACTCTTCTGGAGACAAAGCGATGATGTCCTGGGATCTGTTGTAGGAGCCACAGACCCAAGTGTTCCTACCATTACTGGCAGTGGTGGGATTCAAATAATTTAACAACCAGTTCTCTGCCCTAATGACTGGAAGGGTGGAAGTGACAGGGTGGGCGGGGCCAGGGACTCAGCCTCTGTCAGTCAAAAGAGGGCACGGGGGTTAATTACAAAATGTGGGCTTTGCTTTGTGACATCCAGATCCAGCAAGCAAGGGAACTGTGAACTGCACAGAAAATACACTTTTGTTTGGTTATCAAGAAATATCCCCAAAGTCAGATGTACACTAAATGTAGACTGACTTTTAACTACACACCTCCCCACCAAACAGCAAATTTTGAAGCTCCGGGTAAAGAGGATTCATTTTAGGATGAGTAACCACAGTTTGCATGTTGGAGGTTCCTAAAGGAATGCTGGGAAACTCTGTATTTTAAAGGACATTTGAGGGAGGGGTGCAGAATAGCCCTTCTCTGCCTGAGACTGTAGAGACCTACACCAATCAAAACACTTTTTGTGAAGCAACTGATAAACACTGAAAGGGTAAGTCACTAGTATATGAAAATAAGAGCAAACTCCACTCTCTTTTAGTACTGATGATGTTACCTAGTTTGGTAATGAAACATCTGCAAGAAAACCATCAAGCTCAGAGAGCACCACAGAATTCACAGTTCAACCCTAAGCTACAAATATTTTCTTCTATCGATAAACATTTTTGGGTTAGAGGGACTCAGAGCCTATGTTATTTGAGATGGTTCCCTGTGGATTTCATTCTAAATTTTGATATTTCTATAAATAAGGAATGTAGAATTATAATGGCCAAATATTTGATCCTTCATACATAAAAAAAATACAAAGCTAAGGGATGAAAAACAGATTTGAAAAAGAAAAGGCTCAGGAAAGAAAAAGAGTGAAAGTATAAGAAAGAAAGAGGAAAAGACGGAAAACTGAAAAAGAATAACTTCCAACTTTCTTTGGTACAAGTAAAAAAGTATATCAAACTTTTACTCTAAGATTAACATTTGCTTACATTATTTCCATAATCCTTTATTTAATCATCAAAGCCAAGGTCAACTTTTAATTTCAGTTTCTTACAAAAAGTCCTGTAAAGATTCATATCACTTTAATCACTATTTGTTAATGAAACCACAACTGATTTATTTAATTGCACCAAACTCTAAATAAAACAGGAATGGAAAATCCTAAGCTCTAGTGTAGACCCATGCTTCTCAACTTTGGCAATATTAAGGTGCATGGCAGTGTTGGGTTGCTAATTTTTTTACTACTGGTTCGGGCGCGTGCAACACCTCTGCGCTTGCGCAGAAGCGTCCGGGTGGGTGGGTGGAGCCACCCGCTGCCACTACTACGGTTCGTCCGATCTGGGCCAAACTGGCAGCAACCCACCTCTGGTGCATGGACTTCAATACCCATAATTCCCCAGGTAGCATGAAGTTCACCCATTTTAAACTTTGAAGATTGAAAAACGCTGATGTATAGAAAGGGATTTTTGTCATTCCTCCCTTACTGGTTCTTACTTACAATCATAATGTAAAATCACCATTCCCATCTCACCCTAGAGCAGGGGTTTGGGTCCTGGAAGGCCTCCTGCACCATGCTGGAAGGCAAAATGGGGCACGGGGGGACTCCGAAGAGGGGATAGGTGGGCGGGGCCAGACAGAGTTGGGATTAGCCAGTTCTCTGAACGGGGCAAAAAGTTCACTAGCGGTTTGCCTGAACCAGTGCAAACAGGCTGAAGTCCACCTCTGCCTACTGAAACTCTTTGGCTTTTACTTTCCATATCCTCTTTAATTCCTTCTTTAGGCCCTGTTACTTCTCCAGTTTCTTGTACTACTTCTTCCTGCTACTGCTGTCAATTGATACTTCTACATCCATTACCACCTCTATCTTTGGGTGGTAGATAGGTGGACACCTTGTCCATTACGCAATGTCTGGGTGATTGGCCAATACCTGCCTGGATCTGGAAGTCCCACGTGTTCTAAGGAATGCCTTATCTCGACTTGGGAAGGTTTAACCCATACATTGGTGCAGCTGTTCATGTACACAATGCCAGCTACCTAATTGTGCCATTCAATGTATTCTATTCTGTCATGCATTTCACACCCTGTCATTATTTATTGGACTGTCTCTGGGGCCTTTCTGCCTGGATCTCCGAGACTTTCTCTACCTGGGTCTCAGACTCCTGCTTCTATGGATCTGAGTTTTGGTACCTATTCTTGTGCTGCTTTGGTCAGACTCTCACTATTGCCTTTAAATCCAGCCTTTTTCCAGCCATTTCCCAATGTCTGACATCTCAGCTATCTTTGATGGTACATCCCATTCAGGTTTTGACTTGCCACAGCACTTCCTTTGCTTGATCTTTCTCAAATGTCTGTGGGTATCTTAAGCATTCTTTAGCAGCTCTTCTTTGGATGCCATGTACTCCTGGATGTTCTGGGGTTTCTCTGGGACAGTGGTTTTGAAAGCTACCAAACTGTATCCACCCTTTTTCTGGTTGGTATAAAGGTTTTGGGTGTTGGACTTGCAGTGGAAACTTGTGTGCATTGTGAAGACTTCCCAGTTTTCACATTGGCAGCTTCTATATCCTCCATATTCTCCTCGGTAACCAACAGGTTATCTGATAACTGGCAGGGCATGTGTTGATGGTGTGATTTTTCCTCCCATTAAGCTTGCCTTCAGGACTTGTCTTAACCTTTGCTGATACTTGATACTTGAATGTTGCTGTCTTCCTTACACCTTTCTCATGATTCCCATGTGGCTGTGGGATACCAAGGTACTTTTAGCTGGTCTATATGTCTACTATGTGGCCCACTGGTAGTTCCCCCTTCCATCAGTCTTAACTATGTTCCTTCTCTTTACTTCCATCTACAGTCTAAATGACATCCCAATGTCCTCACGGTAGATCCACATTAAGCGGATCAATGGCTCACTTACTCTTAGCATACACTTGACATCATCAATGTACAGGAGGTGACTGATTGTAGTTCCACTCTTAAACTGATACTAATACTCATAGTATTGTGATAATTTGGCCGAGGAAGTTTAAACATATGCAAAGCAGAAATGGGGACATTGCAATACCTTATTATATGCCTCACCTAATAGCCACTTATGTGAGCTGTCTTGAGTTGATTCTCAGTGTTGTCACCCACAATCCTCTTGGGGAAGATCCTTAGTGTCCTGTTGACATTGTATAGTGCCAGGTATCCACAGATCTGTCCATTTCCCCCTGAGTTGTAAGCTCTCCTGTAGTCAATCCAGGTTGTGCTCAGATTGATCTGTCTCGGCCTTGAGTGTTGAGGATGGCTGTATTTATCTTTTAGCATCTGGTGTTTTGAGCCTCTGGTGTTGTTCCAAGTGCCTTTCTGAGCTCATGTGGTGGCACGTATGGTCCTGTAGCTTGATGGCTATGATACCTGATAGGACTTTCCAAGTTTTGTGAAGATAGGTTAATGATCCATAGTTGGACAGTGCTGTTCCTTTGTGATGGTCTTTTATGATCAGCAATATCCTTCCTTGTATTAGCCAGTCTGGGTGGGACCCTGGTGCTAGCACCTGTTTCATCTGTGCTACTAGGCATTTATGCACTACTGTTAGCCAATAGGTGTAGATCATGTCTGGGTCCGGTGCTATATAGACTTTCACGTTGTTGACTTACTGTTGGCTATTGTGCTACTGTGATTGTAACTGGTTCCTGTTTTGGGAGATCATATGGTCTGCTTTCAGGTCCTGCAGCCATCTGTGCTACGTGTCTTTTCTTTCTTCCATATGTTCTTCCAGTACTGTTGTTACTGTGTTGCACTGCAGTTAGGTGTACACATGGATGGTTGTTTGGAGAACAGGGCATTTGCCTTCTTGACATCTGCTTCTCTAGTGTTATCTCCTTAGGTTTGGTAGCCAGGGATGTGAATCTTTTTTTAGCAGTCTCTACGGCTTCAGATGGAGTCAGGTCCTTGTGTTTATTCAGTACCTGAGTGTTATTCTTTCTTGTCATATTGTCAACCTGAGGTTTCCACTTATCTCTCTGACATTACACACACATCCATCCATCCATCCATCCATCCATCCATCCATCCATCCATCCATCCATCCATCCATCCATCCATCCAGTTCAGCTTTCCTGTTCCTCGCACCACAATCTGTAAAATATGATTTACAGTTACATAAAGCTGGCTTTGTAAAAAATGTTTAGGTAATGGAGACAGATTGCAGTATAATTAAATTATATGCTTTCAAACAGCAAACTCTTAGAGGAACAGTAGGAAGATATGGGAAGTATAAAATTATGTTATACAACATAATCTAATCTATATGGATGCAGAGATGCTGCTATCTTGGACTGAATAGATACAGCTGCCAATCCAGTAAGCTTCTATGTAGAAACAGAAAGTATTGCAATTCTTTCAAGCATATCCTATTTACTTACAGTATGTAGCATATACATACTGTAGTTACATCTTCTTCTCTGATTCGGCAATTCTCTTTAATTCTTGTTCCCTGAAATATAACTGGAATCTTCTATTGATCTGAATGTAATTTCAGTTCCCAAACCTTCTAAGATCTGCAGATCAAGTTATTTGTTACAAATCCAGTTAGAAGGAACATTTTTTTACTTCTATTGCAGTAAAATCAGTTTGCTTTTTTTTAAATAAAAAAGTGTTTTAGATATGTTGTAAAAGCACATAAGATTGAGCTGAATGCTTTTTAAAAATGTGATTTAGATATGTTGTAAAAGCACATAAGATTGGGCTGAATGCCTAAGGCTAGAATTATAAGTGGTGGCTCAAATAATGCTTTAGATGCAGTTTTAGGACCCTGAAAATGTGGCAAATTATTAGTAGTTTCATATTTTTTTATTAAATTGAATACTATTTAACTTTCCTTTCAAATGATAACATTTTCTTTATGGTTTTCAGATATGTGGATTTTGCAACATATAAACATTTTGCAATAAGTAACTACTCAACTACTTTGTTTTTAAAACAAATTTATTATGTATATCAAAAGTGTATGTTGTACATGTGTGTGTTTACAATAGCAGCAGAAGGAATGGTACTGTATACTTGAACATAAAAACACATATAACTCTCCAAACCATTTTTCTATTCAAATTATACTATTTTATTTTGCCATCATAGGATTGCCAAATAAATGTTAAACTTAGTAGAAACTAGAAATGAGAGAGATGAGTTGTTTGCGTCAACTGAAAAGTGAATAATGTTTAAACTCTCATTGCCAACCCAACACTTATAATTACATCTTCTTATGCCTTGCAAGTTAAAAGGACTCATGTGGTTTTCCTTCACTGGCTCTGTTTACAATATGTATTTCATTTTCTTATTGTTCGTAAAACCAAAAATCAGCAAAAAACAAACTGTACCTTAAATTGTCCTATTGCTCAGATTTGGCACGCAGTATAAGAAAACAACTCTGAATGTTAAGCATAACAAAATATATCTGTCATAAATCAATGTGCCACTAGGTGGTGGTACAACATTTCTTTGTAGTAAAGTTTTTATTTTTATGCAGATATTTTTTTTAAAAAGGTTTGAAGGAACCACTAAATTTACGGAGTTGGAAAATAACCTACACTTTCCTCAAACTTTATAATAAGTTGTAAACACCTAAAACAGTTGTTCGCCAACAGTGCATCTCTTTCTTTAAGACATGCTTCCTAATCAATTTATTAATCCAGTTGTTTATTTGCATCTTGCTCTTTAGTGTCCTCAAGCAGAATAGAGAATTGAAGACTCACTTCAATTGAGTCAAATCTCAAGCAAATACAGTGCAACATAAACTAAATAGCATGTTAGTGGTTTTAGATTTAAGAAGCTTAACAGACTTTCTCTGTCTCCCCAACTACTCTTCAGTTTTGGAAGGTAGGGGAAAGACCAAAATGACAAGTTGTAAGTTGAAGAGAAAGTAACATGAGAAATGAATCATTTCTTGATGAAATATCTATATTTTCATTACTAATTAAAAACTATTCCATGACTAAAACAATTCCTAGAATTAAAATTTGGATTAGTACCATGTCAAAAAATTCCAAAGTCAAACATATATATGCCTATAGCAACAAGGAGGCTCAAAAGTAGGGAAAATATTGAAAAAAAGTGGCTTCTTCAAAATCTGCCAGTAAAAAACCAGTAAGAACAAACAAGAAAAAAAAGTTTTTTATTTAAAAGTATACATGTCATAACAACCAACTTTATACATCAACTAGGATTTTTATCCGTTCTGGCCTGTATAGTAAAGGAAAAAGCAGCGAAGGCACGAGAGAGGGCAGACAAGTTGAGATTGCTTCTCCCTTGGTCCCATCCCTTTGGCAAGCTTGGATAATGCATCAAAGTTGATTGAGTAGAACAGTCCAAGACCCCATAGCCAAATTGGACGGCTTCCCCCTGCTAACAACTTTTAAGTGACTCATACGGTTCTTTTAAGTGTTAACAGTTTTTGCTAGCCATTTCCATTGTTTTGACATAAAAACAAGAGAACCCATTGTCTTCCAAACCTCTGTACATGCAGATGGGCCAGTCTTTGAAGATGCCTCTACCACTGTAGCCAGTGGTGGGGTGGGCTCCCTTTTGGTGGGTGTTTTCATTTCGATGCCTCTCAATGAGATGAGCTGGCTGTGTGATCTCTGTTCCCCAACACAAATATGTTCTTTTAGCTGGACTACATGCAGCAGAAACTGTTCATGTAGGAGTTCCAAGTTCAGCTGCTAATATAAAATGGTGTCTGTATTGTTAAAAAAATTATAAAACAAAAGGCACAAAGGCCAAGTTAAGTAAATTCAAACATCATACAAAATGATGCTTGAAGCAGGTCTTGTTGTAGTGTAGAGCTATTCTGGGTCAGCAGCTTTATCTTGCACATTGTATTGCTTGTTCCTGGTCAGCTTCCAGCTGATGAAAGATAACAGCAGAATGCCAATAATTTTGTAGCCAACCTGGAGGCCTAAGTATCTGGAGATATAAAGAGAGAGATCATTCCCTTTGAAATGCAACTTATCACATTTGTAGGGATGCAATAATAAAACGTAGCTGAATGACTGAGAAAAAAATGAATCATTTGTAAAACATATTAAACTATCCAATGCTGAATTTGGAAAAAAAACACATTTTGAACTCCAAACAGTTACCCAAGTGCAAAGCAAATGTTTCACTGAATCTGGCTATTTCATTTCTAAGTGTTTCAAAATGCTCTGTTTTAAGCTCTGTACACTTCCAAAATGATTCAAGTCAGATCTGAATGCAGAAATATGAACTTCCATTTATATGAAAATGGAAATTCCGGATCTGGATGAGTTTTGACAGTGGGAACTATTAATCTTGCGGAATGGCTTGCCTCCAGAAATTGTGAGTGCTCCATCACTGGAAGTTTTCAAGAAGAGACTGGGCAGCCACTTGTCTTGACTAGTACAAGGTCTCCTGTTTGAGCAGGGGGTTAGACTGGAAGACCTCCAAGGTCCTTTCCCAACCTGCTATTCTATGTGATAGCAATAGCAGTTAGACTTATATACCGCTTCATAGGGCTTTCAGCCCTCTCTAAGCGGTTTACAGAGTCAGCATATCGCCCCCACAGTCTGGGTCCTCATTTCACCCACCTCGGAAGGATGGAAGGCTGAGTCAACCTTGAGCCGGTGAGATTAGAACCGCTGAACTGCAGATAACAGTCAGCTAAAGTGGCCTGCAGTACTGCACCCTAACCACTGCGCCACCTCGGCTCTATGTGATTCTACGTTGTCAAGAAAAGAAAGCTTGGGGGGGGGGGAGAGAAACGCCTCTTTAAGGGACAAAAACCAGTTTCCCTCCAATAGGTATCCCAAAAGTGTTGTAATATTTCTTTTGGAGAATTAACAAAGAGGTGGAGATAAATAGTAATTTTTCAATCATTTTATGAAGCGGAGTGTTACACCTGGCTGGCATAACAAGTCTTCCAGGATCAAGCTGTCCTGAACTTCCAGATAACTCCTAGTCACATAGCTTTTTAAAAATGAGGTTATAAGATAACAGCAATACTATACAGGTGAGGAATTCATAGTTACTTAGTGAAGCAGTTCCTATCATGGCAGATAAGGGTTAATATGTGTGATTCAGCCTGCCAAAATGTTTTCTGCTGTCTGGAGAGCATAAGATGTGCAAGCCAAGTTAATGATTTATTATTATAAAGGTAGGAATATGCTTGCCCCAGACTGGTTTCCATTTTATTTTCATTTTAAGACAAAATTCCTTCTTTCCTTGAATCCATATTGCAATCTTCCCAGCCACAAATGATATGTATCTCCAATTTCTATTAGATACAAATTGGTACCGCTACAGATGTTGGAACTGCAAGCCACAGATTTCTGACCTTTTATGTCCCATGTGGAGGCAGCAGGTTGGAGAGCTCCTCTACAGATGGCTCTAACTCAAGTGTCTGCACCCTGAGGAGCTGTGGAACTGTGCATTACTATTAGTTCCCGGTTCAGTTAGTCCCAGTTAACTGCTCTGTTTTAGGAAGGAATGTCACCTCCACTTTATTCATTTATTTTATTTTGTTTGGTTTAGTTTGTCAAACATGTACAAGATAACAGGTATCATGGGACATGAACAAAGAAAATAAATACAAATAAATGGGGACAGTAGGACAGGGACGGTAGACATGCTGGTACGCTTATGATGCCCCCCCCTTTATGGACCTCTTAGGAATGGCGTGAGGTCCACAGTAGACAGTTTAAGGTTGAAGCTATTCTTGTGAGGAGGAATGAAGATCAGGATCTTGGCTGAGACTATACTCAATGGATGCTTAATTCACTCCCATGGCTGGTATGCTAGGAAATATCTGAGATTCCTTGGGAGGTGAATTTCTGACGCACCAACAGAAACAGTCATTGGAGAATGTGGTAAGAGATGGCAAAGGGCCATTGAAAAGACTTCCTTTGTTACTGATTAAAGTCCCAAAGCTTTACTAATGTTGGGGTTATTGGAGTCTTGTTTGGTGGGATGGAAGGAAAGGTCAACCCATATGCATCCCAAGGAGGAAATTGCTAACGCACTGACAGCCAAGCTTATTTTCTTAACTTCACCTAGCCAGAGGCAGGCATGAGTCAAGGGCAGAAAGGGTATACAATATGTCCCTGCTCTTGAGACAGGCTTCATGGAACATTACTGGGGATTTCATGGCAAGATGCATTCCATTTTTGCTTATCTATTTGTGTTAGTCAAATCCTCTATTGAGATTCTTCTTTGCAAGTGCTGTGCACCTCAGGAGCTTGCTTCACTTGTAGATGACAGAAGCCTAAGGATCCAGGGGAGGAAGTCCTCATCCTCAAATTAAATCTTTGAGAATATACTTTCCCAACATCCTTAAAGTGCCTGTCCTGGAAATAGTTATTCAGTAATGAATAGCCACAGTTAGTTCACGGTCACAATGCACAAAACTTTCCTATAGCATTTCAATACACAAACATTTCCACAAAAAGCCAATGTATTTCAAAATCATGCAGGGGGGACAGGTGGCCTTCGCTCATTTTATTCAATAACCCTACCAGACATTTTGAGCACAAGGCGACTGACTGGCAAAAGTCACCCAGTAAACTCTAACTTCAAGTAGGAATATAGATGTGGATCTTCCTAGACCCAGTAAAATACACTAAAATGGCAGTTCATATATTTTCCCTGCAGCAAATGTGCTTAAAAGATGGCATTTTTGAGAAGACAGCAGTATTTTTGCATTAGGATGGAGGAGTCTTCTCAGAAAAGTGATATAAGGAGATTGCGCTTACAGAAGAGGCACATGGCAAAAGTTCTGAGAAAAAGGGACGGGGAAATTCCTGGGAATTTACCTTCTCTTCAAAAACCAAGTCAAAACAAGTATTCTCAAACGATTTTGTGTGCATGTATATAAAAATCCTAAGTGGTTTGTAAAAGAATGCCAAGGCATTCATACATTAGGCTCCAGGAGTATAAATAATTCTGACTCCCCCAAAATAGTACATTTCTTAAGCTGATTAAAAAACAACAACAGCTTTCAGATCCAGCCAATTCAGATGCATAGGCAGAGCAACAATCAAAGCCGGGGGGGGGGGGCGCTAAACATAAGAAAGAAGAGCCAAGAAGATTCAGGCATCAGCCACCTTTGTTCAGATGCAGAGATAACTGCATCAAAGTCTTTTAAGAGACAACCAGAACAAAGCCACATTATGAACAGAAGGTTTTCCTGCTATTGCTTTAAGCTTGTAATTATTAATTTTTCATCTTGCTTACATCGCTTAAAAGTGATTTTAGTGCAGCAGACTTGCACCCTGATTGTTAAGCACAATACAGAAAATATTGGGCAAATGACTAAGTTAGATTATGCTGCAGATACTACTACTACCATGTTTTCCTGAAAATAAGACAGGGTCTTATTTTCTTTTGACTGCCGAAATAAGCACTTGGCCTTATTTTTGGGGAGGTCTTATTATTTTTGAGATGCAGGAGGTGGTAAGCATGGTCACCTCATGGCTGGTGCTGTGTTGCAATATTTTTGGGGAGGGCTTGTTTTCAGGGGAGGGCTTATTTTAGTGCATGTGCTCAAAAGCCCGATTGGGCTTATTATCCAGGGAGGATAATTATTAATGGACACCAGCATTTTTGAAGGACAAAGTAAATAGTGACTTTATGATATGACTTGTAGAAGGCAATCTCTCCATCAGTTCTATCTATCTACCCCAGATAAGAAAGGCCCTTATCTAATTCACACGGAGAACTATCACTATTCCCATTTCTTACCTGCTGCGGAACAAGCTATTGTTATAATAATGGCAGGCTCCACTCTTACTGTTGCAGGCTTTCTTCCACCATATGCAGGAAGAGTCAATTAGGATACCAAAGAGGGTGGGAGCTGGCAACCAGGCTAGGAAAAAAAGAAAGAAAGAAAAACCTACTAGTATTTCATACCCCAAGTACACAACTCTACACATTTTTCACATTCAGAAAAACCCCTATGGGTCACTCAACAAAACCCTTTTATTTGTTAGTTATATCTCTTCCAAGGGAAAATAATCAAAGAATCACCTGAATCAAAATTGGATCTGGATTACAACTAATTTAATGTAAGAGTTCATGTTATATTTTCAAGGATATGAAGATCAAACTTTGTTGATATCTTTCTCTAGTTTGATTTGAAATTACAGTAAACAAAACAGTAACATTGAAACAAAACAGTAAGATTTTCTACAAACCCAATAGCAAATGAAAATTATCCCAATATCTAAAATTATATTTCAGAAATGTGAAATGTATTGAAATATGAAGAACAATGGATTTAAGATAATCTGCATCTGATTTAAAACCCTGGGAGGAAGGCATGTATGCACCTTTGTATACAAATAAACTTTTAACCAATATTAGGAAAAGTACAATCAGTATGATTTGTGTCATCAAATTTTAATTTATTGTTTAAAACCTTGGTTATCAGAACACCCATTGTTTTCAATTTTTGTTTTATTTTTATTTATTTTTATTTTTTATGTACACCGAGAGCATATGCACCAAAGACAAATTCCTTAGTGTGACCTATCACACTTAGCCAATAAAGAATTCTATTCTATTCTATTCTATTCTATTCTATTCTATTCTGTTCTGTTCTGTTCTGTTCTGTTCTATTCTATTCTATTCTGTTCTGTTCTGTTTCTTTGTTTTGGATTATTAAAACTTGTGCTTAGATAGCTTCTCCTTTATTTGTTGATTAAAGGCAATTAAAATATTTTGTAAAGAAATCTTATCACACCCAAGTGCAATATGTACATCCAGCCCATGAGTGTTTGAGTCGTCATCTTCTCTATTTAGAACACTTGGCTGTTTTCTTACCAATCCCAAATCTATACTTGGCCTCAACATTATATTCAGCAGAGCAAAGAAAAAGAGAAATTACTTAAGGATTGGTAACTACCGGTATTGTCCTGAGTAGAAACAATTATATGTGTGTGAAATGGGGGAGAAGAAGAATTATCCAAATGTGGTTGGAATCCAATTCTCATTATTGAAGTTCTGACTGTTAAGCTGCTAGACACTTGTATTTAGATAATTGAATTCCTAAGGCTGTTCAACTTTAGAGTGACTTTGATTGCATTTGAAAGAAGATGCAGCCCAACATCTAGAGAATGGTAAGTTCTATTCTGAACCAAATGCCATGTCTTCAAGCTAGAATATGGAATTTATAGAATAGAATGGAATAAAATTCTTTATTGGCCAAGTGTGATTGGACATACAAGTAATTTGTCTTTGGTGCATATGCTCTCAGTGTATATAGATCAGTGATGGTGAATCTTCTTTGGCTCACATGCCAAAAGCGGAGGGAGCTCAGAGGGGTTGTGCATGGGCGTGCCACACCCATAATGCTTTGCGCACGACCCCAGTGAGCATGCGTGCACGACCAGCTCTCCTCCTCCATTTTTGGTGTGCTTTTTTCTCCCTCTCCAGGCTCCTATAAAGTCTTTGGGCAAAAACAGCTTCCTCTGCCCCCCAAAGGCCCTCCAGAGGCTTCAGGGGCCTTCAGGAGGCCTCCCTGAAGGCTCCGAAGGGCAAAAAATGACCGAATTAGCAAACTGGAAGTATGTTCCTAAATTTCCAGTTTGCCCGTAGGGCCATTTTTTTGCACTCCAGAGGTTTCAAGGAAGCCTCCGGAGGGCGAAAAACGGTCTCGAAAGGCCAAAATCAGCTGGCCAGCATGCGCATGCACGCTGGCCAACTGACAGGGCAACACATCATGTGCCCTGATAAATGGTTCTGCATGCCACCTGTGGCACACATGCCATAGGTTCGCCATCACGGATATAGATAGTGCAGAAATTATGAGCTGATTCCTTTAAGAAACTACCTCCTGGGAAATGTAGGCAGAGACTGCCTTATGGGAAATGTTGTTCCATGACATGTGATCATGGGGCAGCACAGTACAAAAAAGAAAAGATACATTTTTCAAGAATCGTAAGGTACAACACTTAATGATAGTCATAGGGTACAAATAAGCAATCAAATCATATTAGGAAATATCAATATGAATAATACAGATACAAGCACAAATTTAAAGTCATGTTATGCTCTCAGTCCTATTCATTGTGGATGATTTTCTAACATTAGATGCAGTTCAGTTGTGGAACAAACTGTACAGAGAACTCCCTTTTACCTGATAATTGCAAGCGTATAATTAGCCATCCAATTTTCTGGAATTCTTTAATTTGGATTCTTGTACTAAATAGGGGATTGAAAGTAATGGCCTAAATGGAACCTTGCAATTTTAGGATTCTATGGAATTCAAAAACATCTGGTGGGCAGAAGTTTCCCAATCCTCATTTTTAAAAAATTCTCCTCAGAAAAAAAATCATTTATATAATGTTTTTGTCCTGCTCTCCCCCTCCCCCCTCCCTCTTTTAAAAATAACCCTTCAACTTACCTGGAATGACCATAGAAACTACAGGTAGTCCTTGACTTACAACTGTTCATTTAGTGACCGTTTGAAGATACAATAGCACTGAAAAAAGTGACTTATGACAATTTCTCACACTTATGACTATCACAGCATCCCCATGGTGATTTACACTCAGATGCTTGATAACTGGTTCATATTTATGGCGGTTGAACCTCCCCGGGGTCATGTGACCTCCTTTTGTGACCTTCTGACAAGGAAAGTCAACGAGGAATCCAGATTCACTTAATAACCATGTTACTAATTTAACAACTGCAGTGATTCACTTAACAACTGTGGCAGTAAAAGTCATAAAGTGGGGCTAAACTCACCTAAAAAATGTAATCTAACAAATTTCTCACTAAGCAACGTACATTTTGGGCTCAATTGTGGTTGTACGTTGAGGACTACCTGTGCACATTTCTGATAAAAACCTTCAAATACTATTACAACAACCTTTGTATGTATAGTCAGATGCAAATCCCTACTATATTCAGTGTGGGTTACTGCTTTATAAATAATTCTAGGATTGCTGTTACTCACCCAGTAATCTCATCAACAGGAACTGGACTCCAATAGCAAAAGACTTTTCATCACAGGACACCACTCTGGTTAGAATCAAAATACAGCAAAGTATGTCAGAAAACTAGGGAGGGAGAGCAGTGATCTGTTCCTGTTCTGGGAAAAGCTAGAAAGCTTGATGATGATTATGAATGGTTGTGGAACAGACATAGCGAATTAGTTACATATTTAGCATATGGCATGTCATACATGGACTAGCAATATATATTAACATTTCACCTGGATTAATAATATACAGTAAAATACAAATGTTAAAAAGTTCTATGTTGAAATACCAATGTCAAGGCTGTCTGGCCACTGAAGTGCAGCATCGTTAATGTAAAAAAAAAAAAATTAGATACTGGACTGGTATATGCCCTTAGCTTACATTTGGTCACAATGTGATCTACAGTTTGACATGGGATGCCACAGTCGCACTGAGAGGAGGATACTACCCCCATTTAAACAGAGAGTCCCAGCAGATGCCATGCGAGATGCAAATCCTATTCAGGATTGTCCATTGCATAGTTCAAAGCCTAGCAACTTCTTTTGTGGGGTTATTTATATGTCTTCCTACCGTAAGTCTGTTCAGTGACCCATTTGGCTTTAGTTGTTTAGTCACTGAGTTACATAAAAAGAGGGTTAAAATTGAAAAAGGGGTATAAAGCAAAATATTTCTGGCGGCAGTTCTCCATAAATTCTATAAGAAGAACTACGGGGAGACATGATAGCAGTGTTTCAATATCTCAGGGGTTGCCACAGAGAAGAGGGAGTCAAACTATTCTCCAAAGCACCTGAAGGTAGAACAAGAAGCAATGGGTGGAAACTAATCAAGGAGAGAAGAACTAAGGAGAAATTTCCTTACAGGTAGAACAATTAATCAGTGGAACAACTTGCCAGAAGTTGTGAATGCCCCAACACTGGAAGTTTTTAAGAAGATGTTGGATAGCCATTTGTCTGAAATGGTATAGGGTTTCCTGTCTAGGCAGGGGGTTGGACTAGAAGACCTCCAAGGTCCCTTCCAACTCTGTTATACTATTCTAAAATAAAACCAGGTGAAACCTAATCTCTCTTACTTTTAGAAGACTTAGGTTATACTTCAATTTCAAGGTACGTATTTCAGCAAATACTGGTTCAGGAATTTTGGAAATTGATTCAAATCTCAGTAGAGCATACAGATTGGGAAAAGCTGTATGAAACCATATCAAGGTTTTAGGATTTCTTTTATTTGATTCCACATTGCTATGCTGCCGCTGGCATTTGTGATTATTACAAATTACAGATGTATTGCATGGGACTATCTACTAAGGCCTTAGCCCCTTCTTACCGTAACACCATCATGTAGAGAGGATTGTGAGATAGACAGGCAATCAATGCAGAAAATGAGATGATGAATATAACAGGCAACAATAGATGGGCACAGCTAACAGAGCAAGATCCAGTCTTTGCGGAAGATTGTCCATTCTTGGCGTAGATACAGGAGCAATTTGTGTAGATCTAGTTTAAAGAAAAGAAGGGAAATCAATCTCAGGAAATAAATTCACTTTAAGATCAGACCACAGCTCAATGATAAAGCATCAAAATCAGAAGTACTCAGGTTCAATCCCCAGCTTTTCTAGCTAAAAGTACAAATGTAAAAAAATCCCTCTCTCCTAAATGTCCAATTGGTCAGAATTTACAACATTGAATAAGCAAATAGTTTGATACAATATAAATCAGTTGCAAGTGATTCGTGACTTAATTATTTCATGCCCAATTCACTGTTTGGCTGCTGAGAGAATTGTGAGCATATGTTTGAAGGAAACAGGGAGTTTAGTTGTAGCACTACTCTAGTGTTATAGACATTGTATGCACATTTAAAATTATATACTGATATTATATTTGTGACCTATTTTCTGAAATTTTAGAGCTGGAATTAATAAAAACAAATATCTAAGTAGATAAATAAATTAAAAAGTACAGTGCTGATACTGCATCTTAAGCAATTTTAAAAGTAAAGCAGGTCTTCTAAAGCTTAGTTTAGAAGTTTAGTGTCTGCAATTCTTGAAGTACATATGAAAACCCAATTAATAAACAGAAGACATTATGAGAAGGCTGTTTAGCACATCAATATAAAATCTGTGGTCTCAGCCCTATAAAAAGGTAAAGGTTTCCCAGGCAGTCATGTCTGACTCTAGGGCATGGGGCTCATCTCTGTTTCTTGGTTGAGGGAGCCAGCATTGTCTGAAGACAATTTCTGTAGTCATGTGGCCAGCATGGCTATATGCCAAAGGCACACTGGAAGGCTTTTACCTTCTCAATGAAGTGGTACCTATTAATCTATTTGCATTTGCATGCTTTGGAGTACAAAAATTATTATATACTGTAATTTTTATTAAGAGAAGTAGGAAATGATTAAATACATGGACAATAAACATATTTAACTTACTGATCTGATGCTAAATTTTAATTTAAACAACAAAATCAACTTTGTTCTGGCCTGACCCATTTTTAAGTGGAGTGTCCCTTCTCACCATACTCCTCAAAATATAAATGTATCTCCTGGCCTGAAAAAACATTGTTTATTTCTGTTTGAGTGCCACTATAGAGGTGAGATATTAAAGAAATTGATTCCTTTTAAATAAATAAAAAGGACAGGACTCATATTAAACCTAAGGGACATTAAAAAAAGCTGGTTTTGTTTTTGACATTACTAGTAAAGCCATCTTATTGTATTACCAATTCATGTATTTTTTATTATTTATGTTGAATAACACTATTTCTTCAATTTTTTTCTTGAAAAGTATATTTTTAATTAAAATAATCAGAATTAAAACTGAGTTTCTCTGCATGAAAAGCACATATTCTGAGTAATGAATCCTGCTCTAACACAATCCTGCTCTAATCATTCAGGAGAAAGCACTTCAAATTCCTGCAGAATGCATGGCATATTGCCTTCCTTATCTACAAATGATTTGGTCATATTCCCACCCTGTCTGTATGATGAGTGCTAGAGAGATTTGAATGCACTCTGCATCCTTAACCTCTTACCATTCCAGATGTTGAAGAATTAGAGAAGAACCCAGTACAGCCAGCGTGACAGGGAGAGAGGTACTCCACACCATCATCTCCACAGACTGGATGAAAGAGATACTTTGAGCAGGAGCAATGAGGGTTACATGGATCTTGTTCTGGGGAACTTGATGTACTGCCAGAAAAAAAGGAGACAAAACAACATGGAACCAATGAGTGAAATATGTTTTCTTGAGTGGACTGGTGATTTCTAGGCTATCATTATTGGGTTCTTGCCATCTTGAACCTTGGACTATTGCCGTCTGAAGGCATTGCTAACATTGTTTAGTTAAATCATATATAATTATTACACAAGCCAAAATGTGTAGATAATTTGGGGAGCAATTTATTTGATTCCTGAAATAATCTATCCAATATAAGCCTGTCCGTAGAAACCAAGGGGAAACCAAGGAGAAAAATGTCAAAATGATATTGGAATTAAAATGGAAAAGCTTCTTAAGGCAAAAGTACCTCAAGGCAGAATCACATTCTTACAATTTTCTTTTTGAATTGGGTCCCTCATTTTGAACAAAATTATGAACTCCAGACCAATGACAATTTAACATTAGGAATCAATGGAACACATTACCTAAGCTTTCTCAAGAACACTTTCATTATAAGCATAGATCATATATTCTATTAGTGAGCATGTATCTTTCTAAAATATCAGAGGAAATGTTTACTAAATATTGGGATTTGCTTGGAACTCTTCTGGACAAGAGCTTATAATCTTTTGAATGAATAAGACCTCCATCACTTTAGCTTCTTCTATGCTCAAGAAAGAGTTAATGAAAACTGATATAGGTAGTTTTCAACTTACAGTGTTTAGAGACCATTCAAAGTTACAATGGCACTGAAAAAAGTCACATGACTATTTTTCATATGATCGTTGCAGCATCCCCATAGTCATGTGATCAAAATTTGGATGCTTGGCAATTGGTTCATATTTATTATGGTTGCAGTATCCAAGGTTATGTGATCACCTTTTGTGACTTCCCAATAAGCAAAGTCAATGGGGAAGCAAGATTCACTTAACAACCGTGTTACTAATTTAACAAGTACAGTGATTCACTTAACAATTATGGCCAGTAAGATTGTAGAATGGGGCCAAATTCACTTAACAAATATCTCACTTAGCGACAGAAATATTGAGCTCAATTGTGGCCATAAGGTGAGGACTATCTGTATTGCTTTCATGTCTCCAAACTGTTTTAAATGAATAATTTGAAGCTTTTTGCCATATTATAATATAAGAACAACTCTACTAAATTGGGCCACAAATTCATGTGAGTAGTTTACCATGGGAATTACTGGGATATTCACAGGCAGAGCATGGACACTAAGTCTCTTGTTGGTTATCTCAAAGCAATTTGCATTAACTGCCTTCATGTCCTGGAATTGGGAAGACCAACTTAACCATCCTAACTGACAGTTGTAGCTATCTTTTCTCTCTACTTATCTTTTAAAGCCATCTAAAATAGTGGCAATTCCACCTAATTCCATAAATTAATTATGCACTCTATGTAGAAGAGTTCACCTCAAATATCACAGAGTGCCAGTGATACTAACAGAGCCCTATAGCAGTGGTTCCCAAACTTGGCAACTTTAAGACTTGTGGACTTCAACTCCCAGAATTCTCCAGCCAGCAGAGAAGTCCACAAGTCTTAAAGTTGCCAAGTTTGGGAACCACTGCCCTATAGCATGCAGCAAGAAGATGTGTAAGCATCATTGGAAAACAAAGGCGATTTTTTTGGTGATATCCCTGCCCCAAACGATTCAGCAATATGTAGCCTTCACAAGTCAGAATAGCAAAAACAATAAAACCACGGCAAAACACTGGCTAAAGATTTTGTTTTAGAGTTTATCACTAAACTCAGTCACCATATTTATTAGATGAAGAATGAAGCAAATAAAATAAAATAAAACAAATGAATAATGAAATAAAAATCCAAGGGCCGGGACAAGGAGAAATTGTCAATTCAAGATAAAGAGAAATCTCTGTGCCATGATTTTATAGCCCCATGTTCTAGTTGCCATAGAGTGCTGCCAGAGGAGTAGAGCATATTACCTGGACAGATGAATTCCAGCCACGGTCTGCGAAGAGCAGCCCATAAAAAAGAGAGGAAGATAGCAAAGGGTGGAAAAAAGTAACACCACAATGGTGAAACGTGGGATGGTTTTGAGTGAGAAAGCAAAACGTTTCATGATGAACCCTCCAAAGAGCATCCCTAGGGCAGCTGAAGGTAAATTCACAGATCCTACAAAGGAAAGGAGGGGGTTGAATTACAAATCCTTAACAATTGGAAACAGTGCTACACAACTGAAGACAAAAAAAAAATCTCTTGATGGAAAATCGATCTTAAAATTGGTACAGAAGGGATTGCATGTTCTTTTTGCATAATAAAAACATTGTTTATTTTTATTGTGAGGGTAGGATAATCAATTCTGTTTCCTGGCTATTGCACTTTGAAATTCATATTGGGATTCCCCCCCCCCCCCCCGCGCATATAAATCTGAAGGAATCCTGCGTCTTGCACTCTAAAAATTCAGCAAAAGGTAGACAATTTCTATAGGAAAGGCAAATGCAAACACAGGAATAGGCAATTCTTTTACAGAGGATACTGTGCTTCTAGTTACCCTTCCAGAGTTACAGGTACTTGTTTTCATGACATTACCAGAAGATGATGAAGCAAAAGTGCCAGCCTTTCCTTTGGGTTTCATAGGACTTAATTTGGGTTTTGACGAGGTAAATTGTTGGTTTGCCTCTTTAACTCTTCTCAAAGGAAGAGAAAATACAAGCAGGAATTTTTGTTTTAAAGATGTGACAAGGATGCCTTAATGTTTTCAAATTAAAACATTCATGCACTACCTTCAATTCTACCCCCTGCTTCATAAAACTTAAATGAATAGATAAATATTGATGCTCTTCAGTTCAAAAATGTCTCGGGAAAGTACAGATGGTTGCTGTAAGCTGCAGGCAACATCTGCATGTAAGCCAGGAGGAAAAATGACATTGTCTCTTTCCAACATAACATTCTCAGTGATTGGAAAAACAGTGAACATGCTCCTGTCATTAAAAGAGTTCTAGTTCACTGCTGCCACATGGCAAAAGAGGTGCAGTACTGAGCCACTTATTTTTTTTACAGTAACAGCAAGAGATCCCTAGGCTCTAACCTCCTATACAGTATCTATGTGATGGAGAGAAGGACATTTAATTTATCATAGGGATATTGAATTATCAGACGTCCTGCTGCTTTCTGAACTTGGTTGTTTTCTTGCAGGTGTTTCATTATCCAAACTAGGTAACCTCATCATTGCTAGGAAGGAGTGAGCACCAAAGACCCCCTCATTTCAACATTGAGCTGGAAATATTTTCTTTTATCAATATTGAGGTATTTTATCCATTTAATTCAAAGTGCCTCTTAACTATTTATGGCAGCAATACAGGCCTCAAAGGTGGAGTTGCACAGCTACTTTTTTAAAAAAACAAACAAACATAAGTATAAAAGGAAGGAAGGATTTTGGATGGATTGGCAACTAGAATGCATAGAAATGCTTGATAGTCACCTGCAACCACTATACTGCAGATGCATTCAGAGCAATATTTTTGGTGAGATAATTTTTGACGCAGATATAAAAAAGCATGGTTTCAGCCTGACATTTTAAGATTTATCAAATCAAGTCGTGCTTCAACTTCTAACTAATTTTCATTGCCCTCAATTTAGTGTTGTTAGCAGATACTTTATTAACAGATATTTGATGTCAAACGCTGTTGGCAGCCCACAGAAGATAATTTGCTAATTTTTCTATGCCTTCCAATTTCTCAGATTACATCTTCAATCTCAATACTGTGTTCCACTCTGGTCTGTTATTGGATGAAATGAATATGGAGAATTACCTAAGCACTCTGTTTAAATAGCTAGTGCTTTGTTCTCAAAAAGCCTCAGCCATTATCTCAAATTAAATGAGTTATTCTAGTTTTCTCACCAATGAGCAAGTTAGCATAAGAGGAGGAAACACCAAATTGTTTTTCCAGGTACTTGTTGAGGAAGGTAGAGAGCCCAGCAATAATAGAGGAGAAGCTGCATTGTGTCAAGACCAACAACATGAAGAGAGGATTGAGGAGCAGTCTTAAGAAGCCTTGTGGGAACTCTGAAAATAAAAATAGAAGAGTATGAAGATTAGAAAAGGAAAAGGGCTTTAGGACTTGAGTACACCCAAATAATTGTTATAGCATCTTATTAAGGATGTCAGTTGCAACAAGAAGATCAATTCTTAAGGTAGATCTACTTGGGGTCTATTCTTAAAAATGTGTATGCTTTTCTAGACTAAGGTTCCCCAATCTGATATTATTCAGATGTATTTAACTAGGTGAAAATGTAAGGTTGCAGCCCAACATATCTGGAAACCACTAGACTGGGGAAGACCAGGCTTGATTGATTTAGGCTTTAATGGCTTTCTGCTAAATGCTCATGGAAAAAGAAAGACGAGAGCTCTTTAGAATCTTTCCCCCCCTCTCCTTTACCCTCACAATAGTTCAAAAGAAGTATATAAGATAAGTAACACAGATAACATTTACTCATACTCTCACTGTCTTGTGTTCAGAGTTATCTCTTCATTGGAGCCTAAGAGACTTAAATCTAAAATTCTCAAACTGTTAAGGCACAAATCTCATTCAGAGCTATATTCCTCTTACCTTGTGGACTTTTCTCTATGCTCATCAAGTAAAAGTCAAAAAGCAAAATCAGTATCAACAAAATGTAAACTTACTTTTGGAAAGCAAGCATCAGATGGGAAGAAGGAACCAAGGTTATAGAGTAATCTCTAAGATTAGCTCTCTGTATCTCGGCAGAAACTTCAACCTCAGATGCTGTATGGAAAGTTAAACTTTTTTTCCATTCAATCATGTCTGATTCTTGGAGACTGTCTGGGCATGTCCCTGCAATTACTCAGCAAGTTTTTTTGGCCCCAGAAGTGGTTTGCCATTACCACCTTCCTAGGACTGGCTCTTTGACAAAACTGGGAGTAGAATTCAAAGCCTCCCAGTTTCAAGTCTTATCCTTTAGTATGCCAAACTAGCTTGATTAGATTTATCTTATATGGGTGGTTCTTGACCAGTGGTGGATTCCAGATCCCATTCCAACTGGTACGTACCACCTGCAACCCACCACTGCTCTTGATTTACAACAGTTCATTTGAAATTGCAATGGCACTTGAAAAAGTGAGTTATGACCATTTTTCACACTTATGACTGTGGTAGCATCACCATAATTATGTGATCAAAATTCAGATGTTTGGCCACTGATTCCTCTTTATGACGGTTGCAATGTCCCAGGGTCATGTGACCACCTTTTGTGACCTTCTGACAAGCAAAGTCCATAGGAAGTCAGATTCACTTAACAACCATGATAACTTAACAAGTACAGTGATTCTCTTAACGGTTGTGGCAAGTTAGGTCGTAAAATGGGACAAAATTCACTTAATGGCTGTCTTGCTTGGCAACAGAAATTTTGGACTCAATTGTGGTCGTAAGCCAAGGACTACCTACATATTATGAAAAGTCATGTGCATATATATTAGCTTACAAAGAACTGACCACTTTATTTGGAAATGAGATTGTTTTTTTTAAAAAACCAACTATTAGGAAATATGTACCAAACAGCTGAGTTAGCTATCAGTTTGAACTAGTGAACAATTTTCTAAGAATACTATACAGTATGCCTAAATGATTATCAGAGACATTTTTTCAGTCATATTTCATTCAGTGTGGAATATCTATTGTCTCTTGGAGTAGAAGTTGAACATTCCTCTACCAGCTAAGCCAGCTACTATAATGACACCTAAAAGCACTGAAAGATGGGTCGATTTGATGGCTAACTAAAATCATAATAGAACGAGTAAGAAATAAATAGATATTTTTAGTTATCCTGCTTTTCAATATTGCTACAAAAATTGAATGAAATCTGGAATGGATTGGCTTGAAATATCCAAACAATTAATCCATATTAAACTTGCAAATATGAACAAGATGGTTGGCATTGTAGACATTAAGAAATGTTGTTGTTTCCCCCCTAAGTCGATATAATTATTTAACAAAACAAGCATTTACTTTTACTGGAAATACACTTTCATTGAAATCACTTTACTTTTGATAAAAACCATCAGGGACTCTTCCTCTGCCTTTGTTTTCTCAATCTTCTTCGGGATATCTGCTTCAGATGCTTCCTGATGGAAGAGAATAATAATAAAAAAATCACTGCTGGGGGCTCTACTGAATTTTTTTCCCCAGGTTCCGTTTTAAACATTACCACATTTTGCGACTCCCCCTGAAGGCCTGAGATTGGTAGGGAGGACTGTTAATGAGCGAGTAGCAGAAAGCAAAAGATTAATGTGATATAAAAAGATGAATGAAATAAAGTTTTTTTTAATGTAAGAAAACAGAAGGTTGTTTGAAAGATGATGGAATATAGAGGGACTGAAACTGCAGCATGTCCAAAATGCATTATCCAAGCTTATGTTAGACATCTCCCTGTGGCTTTGTACAACATTGCCTGCATTGGCTTCCGGTTGCCTTTCATGTCAAAATAAAAGCATTTGTTTTATTTATAAAATCCTATATGGCTTTATTAAAATGTAGTATCATTTTTTTATCTCTTCATTGTCTCTGGATCTATTGATTTCATTATGTATATCAAGATGTTTATCTATGAATTTAATTTATATATTAAAATAACCAAGGGCAGTTTCAGGACAGTGAAAAAAGAGAAAAAATATTTTTTTAAAATGACTAATCCAGAACAAGAAATAATCATTTCCCACTGGCAAAGTGGAAGTAAATAGTTTTTTTCTCTTATGTAACATTCTACATTCCATTATGGACAGGACGGTGGCAATTTAGCAAGATAATTTCCAATGCAATACTCGAGGCTTACCTTCCCTTTCAGCATATATCGAGGGAAGAAGAAATAGGGAATGGAACAGAGTAACAAACAACCAGCAGCAACGAGAAGACCCAACCACCATGCTCCAATCCAACGAGGGTCATCTGGGGTCAGGTTTACATCCTCTAAGAGACAAATGGGAAAAACAAATCACAAATATCAAGAAGTGAAGTCACCAGACCCGATTCTTAACCTGGCATTTTTCAGGTTCTGCAATTCCCTGAAGTCACCTTGCGAATTTCAATCCCATTGTATCTGGAAGGTACCAGGTTGGAGAAAGCTGCACTCAGTAATTTGTTACTAAGAAGTTACATTACAATTCTGCCAATACGTAAAATATGATCCTTTTTTCTTCAGTGGCCAAATGCCATGAAATTCAAATTATTTCTATTCTTAGAATCTATTTTCTCCAAGACCAATCCATCCCAGGATTCTTTTTTTTTAAAAACAGCAATGCTGTCACATTTGATCTGTAGTCCTGTTCCCCATCCCCCCTTCTTTAAAGTTATGGCCAACCACAATTATATATTATTCAGCAATCCTAACCCTAATATTTCTTTGTTTAATTGGTTGGATTATAATTGTCATAATTCCAACAAACTTTAGCAGGGCTTCAGCAAGTTATAGTCTTAATATGTTAGCATAGCTTTACATTCTAATAGTATTTTGTAAATCCTAGTGTTACTTATGTCTTTTTATAGTTTCTATCATTTCTATCTTGGTTATCTATATAGTATTTAGTTGATTGATGGTAATGCTGATTGTAATTTTACAGGTCTCCATTGAGTTTTGATTCCTGTATTTTGAAATTTTACACTAATAAATTTATTTTACCTTATTTTGTTATTATGATTTTTTATTTTTATTTCTATTTCAGAGTTACTGTTAGTTTTGTTCTGCTCTGTGTTTGAAATGAAATAAATACATATTATTTAGTATAATTTAATTAAGTTGAGTTGAAGAAGTGATTCACAATTTTTAAGGAAAAATTGCTCTAAAACAATTAACAGGAAATATTATCTAATGACAATTTTTTAGAAGAAACAACCTCTAATGGAATTGTGAATAAAGAAGCATAAGTAATGGGGAAACAGAAAGAAAATGTATCTATAGGACCGGGCACCAAATATGAACTTCTGGTGAGGAGGAAACTTAGTAGTATCATGTGGTGAAAGGTATTTGTTTAAAATACAGACTTTTAACAGTCTACAGCTGAATTGTGAGGCTGAGGGCGGTAAAGTGGCAGGTTTCATTCACTGGTAGAATTGCAGTATTAATTATGGAAACCGTTGTATTAAAAAAATTCTAGACAACTGATAGTTTTTT
The DNA here is from genome assembly GCF_051295495.1 of Thamnophis sirtalis. Lineage (NCBI taxonomy): Eukaryota > Metazoa > Chordata > Lepidosauria > Squamata > Natricidae > Thamnophis > Thamnophis sirtalis. The sequence continues at coordinate 37,937,168 of NW_028261391.1, forward strand.
AAAACTGATTAGCCAACAATATAAATAGTAAAGGTAACTGGAAATATTAACTGGCCTTTTCCTGAAAAGAGTCTCATTAGAGTAGCTGTCTTAATAAGGCCAACATTTGGAGCCTCTATTCTCCTGAGATCTTAGAGAAGAGACCTCAAATCAGTGTATTTTGAGAGCGGACATCCTCCCAGCAGGAGGTCTTGCTTCAAACAGGCAGCAGATCACTGAAACTGGCATCAAAAGTATCGCTCCACATTGTTAATGAGCAGGAAGAAATAAATAGCAATCTTCAGACTTTTCCAGCTCTGTCCAGGTTTCCTGTCCTTCAGTATTAAAAGCATGCAGACAAGAAGAGCCCACACCCCATTTAAACAATGGTATAGCTTTCCTGGATGTGACTACCCCACTCAAAATTGGGTGACATAATCAAGGGGCAACTAATGAAAAGAAACCTATTGCCACTTCCCGCTCTCAGCTCATTATTTGCTTAATATAGGACAAGATGTCAGCAACCATTCTGAAATTCCAGTCTGCCTGAAATGGGGATATGAGAAAGAAAATCTGTGTACTGATAGAAAGAACTCTGTGTACACCGCCCCCACCCCCCACCCCACCCCACACGTTTTTGTAGATTTTCATGGGTGTAGGTATGCTGGTCTTGTTGTATTTGAGTCTTTTCCCATGTAAGATTGAGATTGTCTTGGCAATGTTTCAGCGAGGTCTCACTCACCATCTTCATGCTGGGTTTTGGGCTTAAAGCCCATTTTAAGCCCAAAACCCAGCCTGAAGATGGCGAGTGAGACCTCGCTGAAACATTGCCAAGACAATCTCAATCTTACATGGGAAAAGACTCAAATACAACAAGACCAGCATACACAGACAGACAGACAGACAGACAGGCAGGCAGACACACACACACACACACACACACACAAAATATATATGATGTATCATGACTTTTTCTCTTCACTAAATTGGTGGGTGTGGCCAGCATGTGATGCATCTGGCCAGTGGGCTACAAGTTTGACATTCCTGTACTAGTGACGGAAGTCTGTACCTTAAGATTTACACAATTCAGTTAATTAGCTGTATTATTAGCAGAATTAGTTCATTCTTTTAGCCTTACAAATAAAGTAGAACTGGTTCATCTAGTTATGTTTCCTGTCTGATTTACCTGGGAGGACTGACATCACAAACTTTCTGTTGCTACTTTGAATTGCTTGATCAATTAGGGCAGCTCCTTTCTAAGTTTCTTCCTCTGACTGTTAAGCCACTGGGAACTCCTTCCTTTCTTGTCTGATTCTTTCCTATGGAGCATCTTCTCCCCTCATTTCTCAAGGTCATCCACATATTGCATTACACTTAAGTCCAAATTCTTAATTAGATGTGTATTCCACAAAACCTATTATAATAAAATGTGAATTTCTCCCTAGAAATCCCATGATAAATAATAGAGATGTATCAAGAAATAATTATGATTATATTGGATATGGGAGAATTGGACAAGAAAAGATGGAAACCGATCTCTTGAATGGAGCGATCTCTCCATTCAAGGGAGAATCCATCCAGATGGATTCAAGGGATCTATCTTGACACATGGTTTCTGTAAATGTGATCTGAGTGCTTGGCAGCACATTACATGCCTATTATCCATAAATTCACATGACAATATATCATTTGAAGCATTATTCAAGCCAGAGTAGCTTATATATGCATATCCAACTAACTTCATTATGTGACAACAAAATTGCCTCCTCCCAATTTGATAATATTTATATTAAAATAATATTCTAATAAACATATCTACATACGTCTTACTGTTTCTAAACATCTATCTACAAGAAGGCATAAATGACTTGTTGCTTCAAGAACAAAGAACTGCAGAATTTCACAGTACCTCTAATTTAGGCAGGCTGTACTTCCACCCTGCAGGGTATCAAAAATCTGCCTGCAAGTGGCAAATGGAGACAGGAACATATTCTATGTGATTGCAGCTTAATTTCCAGGTCTCTGATTATTCAAAGCTTATGTGTGAGAGCCCATAGCTTCCCTAAATTAGACCAAACACTTACTTGGGCTAACCCGTCCAAAATCCACAAAAATCCTCAATGCGGCAGAGCCAAGTAGGTAGCCAAAAGCTGGACCAAACACTGAGATGGAAAATAAGATTGCTGAAAAGGAAAAAAAGAAAAGAAAAGTGGATTATTTTATGTGGAATGTTTTTTTCCACATGGTTGACTGTTTTTTCCACATGGTTGACTCAGCCTTCCATCCTTCCGAGGTGGGTAAAATGAGGACCCAGATTGTTGGGGGCAATATGCTGACTCTCTGTAAACCGCTTAGAGAGGCCTGAAAGGCCTATGAAGCGGTATATAAGTCTACTGCTATTTTCCAAATACAATTCATTGGTCTTAATTCTTCCAGCCTGCAATGAAGTTTGATCTGAATATTTATTTTGTACTACAAACTGTGAAAGTACTGGGTTAAAATAAATTGTATAATTAAGACTTACTACAGTAGATTGTTGCAGATCTTTTTTTTTGGTAGCAAATCCATTCTTATTTGTCACTGGAAGAAATCCCTAACAATTTCCCTAAAATAAAGATCACCTCCCACTTTAAATGACAAAATCGCATAGTGCAATGCAGTGCAGGAACTCTAAAGCTGAGAATATTTGGATCTAAAGCATACTTGCAACTCATTCATTTTCAGCTGCGAAATGCTCATGAAGTCTTTCAAACTAATCCTTTGCATGCATAAGGACAACTGAATCACTGAATAAAGAGTTAAAAGTTCCCATTGCCCTAAAAATGATATATAGGAAATGGCATGGCAGCAACAATAATTCAAGGACTTTTTTTGTATTGAGGAAAGAAACATCCATGCTATGCCAAATTATATTTCCTAACTTATATCTAATTGTTGAGCAGAATTGGATGGCAATCTTTTTTGGCATCATCATCATCATAATCATATTGTATTCATCTAATGCCTAACCAACTGGGTCAACTTTAAATCATTTTTATCTGTACCATTGTTAAAATAATATATGTATCCAGGGTTTATATTTAGGTTGTGCATAAAATCTGATGCCCTTCACCAGTTATTCGCTGGTGGTGCATGAGATCTATGCAGCCCAGCAGCTGTTATGGATGTTATAAACTGGATTGTCTCATTGTGCTTATACTTATAAGACAGAGAAGCAGCTGCAGAGCAAGATGGGGTTGGGAGAACTGCTCAGTGAAGCAGGGAAGAGGTGGTCCTTTCTGCTCCTTCAAAGCACAACACTCCCACACCTGTCAAATGTTGTTTTGGCTGCTTTCGAATATTGGTTTAGTGCAGTGATGGCGAACCTATGACACGCGTGTCAGTGCTGACACGCGTAGCCATTTGGGGTGACACGCACAGGATTTCATGCGATTCATCCTCAGCTCCTGCACGGCCGCCGAGGATGAAAGAATCTGTGCTGGAGGAATGGGGGGGGACGTGTGATCTCCCCCTCCCACACTCACTTACTGTATCGCCGCCGCCCCTTTCTGAGCGCAGGGGCTGCTGGTAAGGCGTGCGTGCCATGCGCACACACGTCATCAGCGCGGCGAGGGAGGACCCGCAGGAGAGGAGCGCGGGAACAGTGCGCGCCTCTCTCCAGTCAGGCCGGCACAGAGAGTCTACTCCTGGGACTGTCAGTTACGACTGCACCACAGCAGGGAACAGCGGAGTGCCAACGGGAACTGTGAGCGCCATTAGCAGCAACTATTGGGGTGCCATGGACTTGTAATTGCCCACAATAACTGAGATAAGTGAGGGGGAGGTTGTGTTAGCTTGTTAGGCTAGTTAACCCCTAATTGGCTATCTATAATTCTATCTGCTGTCACTGGCCCACTGATGGAGCACCCAAAAAATAAAAAACAAAGGTTAAGTAAAGGGAGTGGTAGTGGCAGTGGCCGACCCTTTCAAGAGACATGGAGCGAGATGTATGGCATTATAGAAAAAAATGGCAGATCATTTTGCGTTCTATGTACTGAAACGGTAGTAAGCAGAACGTGGAATATAAATAGACATTTTGAAACAAATCATTCCCAGCTCTTGGAAAAAAGTGAGGATGAAAGGAGGGAATACATTTCCAGGAAGCTACACCTTTATAAGAGCCAATCTAACTCCATCCTTAAATTTATGAAAGGCTCTACAAATTTAAACTCTGCAAGTTTGAGCATTGCTCACTCCATAGCTCAGCATGCAAAAGCGCTTAATGAGGGAGAATTTATTAAAGAAACCCCAAACAAGTTCAATAATATCAAGGGCAACATACGAAATCGACTGATGAACAAAGAAGTTACTAAGCAGGTATGTTAAATAATTTGTTTTTGGTTTATTAAATACAATTATATATTGCAATTATACATTTTTGTAGTTTAAACTATAAATTGCGCAAAATTATGTTTTTGTCGAAGTGACACACAACGCGAGTTATGCTCGATTTTTTGCCGATTTTTGACACACCACGCCAAAAAGGTTGCCCATCACTGGTTTAGTGCTTTTGGGAAGAGGATTAAGCCAGTATCTAAAAGAACTTGACTATCAGTTGGTCTTTCTTTGAACATACATAAGCCAACTACTTGCAAAAATAATCCAGAGTGTTAAACATGGGTCTAGCATCTGTTAAAACTTGCTTTCTCCATGTAAAAGAAAGTGATTAATGATGACTTCCCACTGGAACTGCATATTTAATGGGAGATGAACGAAATGGCCACTTGGCATTAATAATTCTGGAACACCATGAATTAGGACCACAAGATTTGCTAGTAATGTGCTTCTGGGCAGGATAGGGATCACCAAATGGGAGTAGCAAATGTTATGCTGGCATTGTTTTCTACTAGCACAGGAGTGTCAAACTCAATTTCATTGAGGACCGCATCAGGGTTGTGTTTGACCTTGGGGGACTGGTATGGACGTGGCAAGAGTGGGCATGGGCAGCTTGACGTCACTTGTATCAAGGGCACCTGTGGCAGCCTGAGTGCTCTGCCAGCAAAAGCAGGCTCCCAATCTCTGTTTTTGGCTGGAACGGCCTCCTGCAACTCTGTGCCAGTGAAAATGGAGCTCTCCCGAGCTCTGTTTACACTGGAAGATGATTGCTGGCCATCCCAACCGAAAATGGAGATTGGCAGAGGCACTGCGGGCCGGTCCTTTGCTGTTTCCGGGGCAGCTCCATGGGCCAGATCTAAGCACCCTGTGGGCCAGATCCCGCCACGAGCCTTGAGTTTGACACCTCTGTCCTAGCATAAGGACTGGCAACTAACGCTGACATACCAATACTAAACAAAGAAGAGATGATTGATAGATGACCAAAGAATCATAGAAACAAAACCAGAATATAACCGATTTTATCCAACACAGCATAAGGTAAAGGTAAAGGTAAAAGTTCCCCTTACACATATGTGCTAGTTGTTCCCAACTCTAGGGAGCAGTGCTCATCTCCGTTTCAAAGCCAAAGAGCCAGCATTGTCCGAAGGCGTCTCCGTGGTCATGGGGCCAGCATGATTAAATGCCAAAGGTGCATGGAATGCTGTTACCTTCCCACCAAAGGTGGTCCCTATTTTTCTACTTGCAGTTTACATGCTTTCGAACTGCTAGGTTGGCAGAAGCTGGCACAAATAATGGGAACTCACTCCATTACACGGCACTAGGGATTAGAACTGCTAATCTTTCTGATCGACAAGCTCAGCATCTTAGCTTCTGAGCCACCACATCCCATCCAATAAAGCATATAGTGCTGCAATTGCTGGATAAGTTGTGATGAGTTGGTATCTGGCAACTGCCAGAAGACGGTAAAGGCCACAAAACATCAGTTCTGGAGGATTAAGTGTGCAATGAAACTGCAAAAACATTGCCATACTAAATGCCAATGGCCACATGTATTATGGCAGAAAACCAGAAAAATATATTTCTTATTCTTTTCATAAGAGAAGTACATGAGGCAAAAGCTGCCATTATCAACAGGAACAGACATTAAGTCTGTCATCATGTTGTCAATAATTCCCACAATTGAATATGGGTCTCACCTCCTTCCTGCACAGCGATTTTTATTACAAGATTATGTCCCTGACTTACGTTACATCAGAAAGAGTTCTTCTACATCAGTGACACACCCATGACAGTGTGCTTAGCAGATACCTTCTCAGCCAGCACCACACTGGTATTAAAGCAATACAAACCAGACAATAAGGATGCTACAGTACAACTTTCAAGCAAATATTTACCTATGTACAAAGGAGAATTGTTTGGTTCAGCAAAGTCATCCACGTAGGAAATTCCAAAAGGCTGGATAGGGACTGTTCCAATTCCAGCCAAGAGTTGGGCAAGTATCATTAATCCCCACATGATACTAGCCTCTGCCTGGACGTTCACAGTGGCATTCAAACACTTAAATCCTCCTTGACAGAGCTCTAATCTGGACTGGCTGCTCTGGTTATCTAGAACAAAATCAACAATAATTTCAGAGGAATACACTGGGAATTAACTCTTTATGATACTAAGTTCTTATATTAAATCCTTATTAGCATTTTTGTTTGAAAAAGAAAATTATTATAGGTAGTCCTTGACTTACAATGGTTCATTTAGTGACCGCTCAAAGTTACAACAGCACTGAAAAAAGTGGCTTATGACCATTTCTCACACTTACTGTATGACCGTTGCAGCATCCCCATGGTCATGTGATTTACATTCAGATGTTTGACAACTGGCTCACATTTGCAGTGTCCCAGAGTCATGTGATCCCCTTTTACGACCTTCTGACAAGTAAAGTCAATGGGGAAACCAGATTCACTTAACAACAGTTTAAGAATTGCAGTGATTCACTTAAAAAATGTGCCAAGAAAGCTTGTAAAATGGGGCAAAACTCACTTAACAAATTTCTCACTTAGCAACCTAATTTGGGAGTTCAATTGTGGTTGTAAATTGAGGGCTACCTGTACTGTGTATATAAAAATGGGCAAACAGCAAACTTGAAAATCAACCTGCAGTAACTTATTCATACATAATCACTTGTCATGTCCAGGGGGGGGGGGGAAATGAGGATTGATGAGGTAGCACAAGCCACATTTCTGATGATTATTGGTATGTATATTTAGGGTCCAGATGACCAAAGAATCATTTAACAACAGAGGCTGTAGAGACACAATAACTCTATTTGGGATCTAAAGGCCGCACAAGTAGAAAGTAAACATTTTGGAGGGAAGAAAACTTAATAACTCCGACGAGCACCTGAAGCACCTTATGCTGGCTAACATCCATTCAGAATCATCTTTGTAACAGCAACATCGTGGGTGGTAACATTGTGGGTGCAATTCTTGTAATCTCAGGGATCTACTAGCAAGATCAAGCTAGAATGAAAAGTGAATTATATACCCTTAAATTTGCTTAATGATTTCTCATTCCTGGAGAATTGCCAGACCTATAAACTTCCTTAGTTTAATTAAGGAATTTTACATTTTCTGTCAAGATATGACAGCATTGTTACAGGGTAAGTTCAGAAAGATTTTTGGAACCTGGGTTCCAAGGATGAAGGGACAAAAAGGAGAGACAGACAGAGACAGAGACAGAGAAAGACACAGAGAGAGAGAGAGAGAGAGAGAGAGAGAGAGAGAGAGAGAGAGAGAGACAGAGACAGAGACAGAGACAGAGACAGAGACAGAGACAGAGACAGAGAGAGACAGACATCAAAAGATAAGAGGATAGTTATCACAGGACCTAAGCAAAGTTAAAACACACACAATGTCCTTGCCCTTCATTCAGTTTTCCTACATCCTAAATCTTGTTATTTGCATTTTCACTGTTGATTCAGATATTGCCACAAATTGAAATTACTTAATGAATTACCATGCAGATTTGTGTACTTCTATGAATTTGAAAGTGAGTGAAACAAAACATGCTGAGCAGTTAATGAAGGAAATTCAATTAATACATTGCACTGACATTTCCATATAAATTCATTATAGCAACAATATTACAGCACAGGAGGCCATGATGTAATTCCAGAATGCAGGAGCCTTCATAAATATTTCATATTTATTTGTATAATTCAATTCCCACAGGACCATATTTGAGACACATTGCATGACAAAGTACAATTTTTAAAACTGAAACTGGAGGTAAATGAGAAAAATGATACAATCCAACAATTTCTTTTTTGTTTGTTTATATAAATGCTCTTAATTTTCACTTCTCATCTCTTACTGAAGAGATTCTGAGGAGATCAGAAAGGATCTCTCTGGAAAAGAAAAATGGTTTACTGTCCTCACACATATACAATTGAGGTAGATAAGTTTTAGATATACATATGTAATTGAAATGAATCTACAGATGGTGTTTAAATGGTAACTAAAAATTGTTAATTAGAAACAACAGACAGCCCTACATAGAAAAGTATACTGGAGGCAAATCTATACATTCCATGATGAAGAAAACTATGTTTTAAAATGTCTTAATATACCTAAGAATATGTTCTATTTATTAATGAGGTATGATCCACAAAATCGTTTAGCCTGAATATCTCTAATAAAACATAACTAAAAACACCCAGTTTCAATTCCCAGAAATACCCAGAAATTCCCCGAAAGATTAGAGAGATCTTTATTGTCTTTACTATTAACAAATGAACTTTACATAATGACTTTTTCTCCAGAGAACTGATTACATCTTCCCCAAGATCTTCAGAACCTCTTCATCGTTAATTTGTGTTTCTAAAGATTGTTAGGCATGATCGCTTGGATGATTTTTTTTTCTCATTTTGAATAATGATAGTTCATAATGCGCAATACAGTAACATTTTGGAACCATTGCCTGCAGTGGAGTAGAGCCTACCGAAGTTCTTCATACAACTTGCCAATTTTTTATTACTGTACTCCAGGAGTAAAATCCAGCAGGTTCTAACAAGTTCTGGAGAACCGGTAGTGGAAATTTTGAGTAGTTCAGAGAACTGTCATATGCCACTTCTGGCTGGCTCCAGAGTGGGGTGGGAATGGAGATTTTGCAGTATCCCTCCCCTGCCACACCCACCAAACCATGCCCACCAAACCACGCCACACCCACCAAGCCACGCCCACAGAACCGGTAGTAAAAAAAATGAATTTCACCACTGCCGTACTCCCTTTAAGTGTCATGCAGATTCTACTGAAATAATATAATGCACAATTTTCTTTGATTTTCTTAGCTTAATATGAAATGGCCACTTCATTTTACTGAGAATAATATGAAGCTCGTGTGCAAGAGGGGGGGGAGGGGAAGAGAGGGGGGTGGCAGCAAGGAGCCGCTTTCAAAGCAATTGTGCAGGTTTAGAAAAAGACTAAGCTTCTTTAATGATTTGAAAAGAGATACTTCATACATGCTTTCATGTGTTCTGAGGAAATCTTTTGAAAGACTTGCAGAGCCACAGTAAATAAAAATCCACAATCTAAGTAATAACATTTTTGCTGAATCTTCTGCCAAGATCTTTCTTACCAAATTCATAAGCATTTTCAAGATCATAGCATTTTCTATAAAGGCACTTTCCAGTAATTTTATTCCATCATGGTTTGTGCATAAAGATGGCTCTGTAAAATGACAGTTATAACAAAAATCTCGTCTAGTACAAGAGAAAACGCTGTAAGATGTTGCATTTGTGCTTGTCAGTAACTGTGACTATCCAGATTTCCTCTTCCAGGAACAAATGAGAATAATGTTTTCCTGCATACTTGCTGAATACTTTATAGATAAATATCATGACCGCGTAAAAGGTACTATTACATGATTATATGTATGATTAGAAGGTTCAGGAGAAGCCAAATGTACTTGTCAATGCTTCCTAAATGAATTCTCCTATCCATCATCCTATGTTGCTTTTTGATGAATAGCATATTGTTTAGAAATTCAGAATTTGAATCCAAATCTTGGCAACCAAACAATCAAATCCAGCTGATGTCATTAGAAACAATTGCTCCTGCCAACCATATGTGGAACTCTTTTCAAGTAGAGTACATCAGGCTCTTTGTTTCTATCTGACATTAAAAGGAAATGTGGGAAATACCGGAAGCAAAGCTGACTATATAACAAATTAATGTATAAATCAATAATTTCCTTTTAGGTCTAAATAGAAATGAGCAATAATACGGAAGTTTAAAACATACTGCATTATATCAATATTAAAGTAGAGGAGGAAAAGAACCAAAGAGAGGGCAATAATAATTTTTTTCTTAGGCATATTTTTCTCTTTTTAATTTTTTGCTTTTAATTTTTTATATAATCATATCAAATCTCATCTTTGGAATTTTCACTTCAGTCTTAATCTCAATTTAAAGCTTATATAAGGTCAATTATAGCATTAAGTTTAAAAAAGATAAATAACACAGATGAGTATATTGCTATATATGTATGTATATGTATTCTGTTCCTTTTGCTTTTTTCTTTGTTTTGTTTTTCCTGTTGGTGATTTTCTTTAATACAGATAAAATATTGTATCATATATACACTGAACATTCTCTTTTTATAAGGCTTTGATGACAAAAAAAGCATGAACTATGCATCAATGTCCTAATTACCATTATTTCTCTATCTGCATACAGTTTCAACTCATTTTGCTAACATCAAAGAATCCCAATATTTTCAAAGCAGAAATTCAATACATAGAACAGTGTTTCTCAACCTTGGCAACTTGAAGATGTCCGGACTTCAACTCCCAGAATTCCCCAGCCAGCGTTCGCTGGCTGGGGAATTCTGGGAGTTGAAGTCCGGACATCTTCAAGTTGCCAAGGTTGAGAAACACTGACATAGAACAATTATCAATGACACCCAAAACTTGCACTGCCTCAGATTCAATTGGTCCTGATCCAGTTTGGCATGCTCAGAGTAGACAAGTCATTACATACAGAGACTGCACATAGCCCTGCAAGAGATGTTGGAAGTTAAGATGGCCAAAGGCCAAGTTACTATAACATGCAACTAACCTTCCAAACTTACCTGTTAGGGAGAATCATATAGTACCATACAGGATTTAACAAGAACAAATCAAGAATTTGGGGAACCTTCCAAATTGAAGGTAGAAAAGAAAGCAAAAAAAAAAAAAAAAAAAGGTAGGGAGCTCAACTAAACTTTCAAATATCTACAAAAGACTTGGAGACAAAATGAGTTCAAGAAAGTTACATACTGATTTGTGCTGAAGAATATTCATATCGGCCAGAAAGGAAATGAGGAAGAGTCAAAAGGAAGGCCCCTAGTGCCAACAGCAGACCTCCCAGGCCAATGATCCGAGGTCGATGAACTCGACTACCAAAGTAGCTCACAAAGATGATGAGGATGACATTGCCAATCTGTGGAGAGACAAAAATATACAGATGTGTTAGGAGAGTCCCAAAGGAAGACACATGATAAGGAGAAGAAGGATCATCTGGATCTCTTTTTTCCTCCTTCATTTGCTTGCTTGCTCTGTCTTACATAGAACTAGAACAGATTCTCTAATTGTGAATTCACCCACCCACCCCATTAATATACATACACACTGTCATCCTTTCTTGGTTTTACAGCTCATGGAATCATTTCTTCAATATACAATTTTATCAAAGGTTTTTTTAATACTAATACAAATTAATATAAAGTGAAAAAGAGAAAAGTAATAATCAAAGAGAAAAAATGCAAAAAAGAAACAAAAGTTAAAAAAAGAAACAAAATTTAAAAGATGCAAAGAATTAGCTTCTGATCTTTATAGCAGATATAAGTACTATTATAGGTTTACGTCTTCTTCTATTACTACAGCATAAAGCTGTTCTTTCTATAATCTATTTAATCCTCAAAGCATAAATCATAAATTCATTATTTTCTGTTCCAAGCAAAAAGTCTATAAGGGGCTTCAGTTAGCAATTAATGTTGATCTTATCATTTCTCTGATCAAAGAAGTCAATTTATCCACCTCAGCAGGTTCTATCATCTACCGCAATCATTTCTCCATTTGTGGGCAGTGCCAAATCATTCCATATTTGTACCTATAATACTCTTGCAGCAGTTATCATATATAAAAACAAGTTCCATGACCTTTTCCAACTGTTTGTCCATCAATCCTAAATGAAAAACATATGACTTCAATTTCATATTAACCTTTACATTCTCTTAGTTAATTAATGTATTTGAATCCAGAATTTTCTAGCTTTGGACACATCCATCAAAGATGATAAAATGTCCTTTCTTGTTGTTCACATTTCCAACATAAATTTGAAATGTCTTTATATATTATGGACAATCTCTGTTGACATATACTAATAGTTTTTATTAAAAATATATTTAAGATTATAAATTAATGTAAATTTCAATCCTTTCATCCATATATTTTTCTATTATTCCAAATGTACGTTAGAATCTATTTTTTTTGGCCCAGCTTTTGGAATCATTTTTAAACATAACTGAGAAAGCCTACGATCCCAGTCATCAGCCAGGGGAGCTTGTAGAAAAAGCATGAAAAATAGTTCCAAGCAAAAACATATGTACTTGGCAGGACATTAATGATGGCTGTTTGTGGGCTAGAATAAATGTGACCGTGAAGAAATTTTCAGGGAAGAACATCACAAAGCAGACATTATGGTGACCCTCAAGAGTAAGACCACATCTTTTTAATATAAAAAATATTTGTGTTTCCTACCGTAAATGAGGCAATGTGCTTGGAGTTCTGTTGGAACAGCTTTCCTGAGTGTCCTCCAGATATGTGGACCAGTTCCTAAAATTTCTTGCCAGAATGGCTTTTGCTGAAAATTCTAGGAATTGTAGTCCACACATCTGGAGGCTGTTCAACTTGAGACAAAGAGTTTTGATGTTTGTAACATATTAGTTGCAAAACATTTCTACTGATTTTTAGAACTGCATCCGCAAGCATTTTGTTGAATTTCTACATATTTTATAGTTTACGGAATAAATCACAGTGGGGTCATATGACCAATCCAAACAACACACAATATGTGTGAATATATTTACATGTATCATCTGGTCTTAATGGAATCCGCTTCTACATGTACAGTCTTTGGATTGCACTACAATATATGTCCAGTTTCAGGATTTTCAAATGATCCTTAGAAAACACCTATTCCCTTAGAAAAGCAAATGACATGGGACCAAAATTTGCAGAGATGTCTAAAAATCAATGTGTACTCAGACACACCTAACATACCAACAACATCACATCAAGTTGACCGGTAGTGGCTCTCTTACATTTATTTTAGGATGCTAAAAATTGAACTTTAGGCCTTCTTCAGGAAAATCATGTCCTCTGATACTGAGGTACATACTCTGCCCTTCCCAAAATAAAACTCTCAGCTATAAACCTCTATACAGGAACAACTTTTATACAATAGCTTTGGGAATGATGTTTTAAAAAAAAAACAGTCTCGGCTGACCCATGGGCTACCAGACACACTGAAATTGACTTCCCAGAATGTTTGATCAGTATGGCCAATACTCTGATTGGAATTTTTTATATCTCAATGCATCTGGAGAGTCAGAGTTAGGGAAGAGTACCCTAAAACAATCCTGAACAACAAACCTAATACTATGGTGAGTTGGTAGAAATATTTTAACATTCACCACACTGGAATGTTTGCCCTCACTTTGCATCTTAGGAGAAATTTATTGCCATTTTTTTTAAGTCCAGAGAAAAAGTCATTAAATCTGTTCCACAAAAGAGAATTTTTCTTTCCAACCTACCCAAATGTGGGAAACAGAAACATCTCTAGAAGCAACAATTTGGAATCTTGAATAAAATAGGTTAAAAAGAAATGAGTTGAGAAGGAGTTCAAGGATTCTAACTCTGGCATTTTGCTCATCATGTATAACTGAGCAATTGGAAAGAAATGCATGGTTATTATTGCAATTATCAGAAACAAAAGCCAGTAACCTACAGCCCTCTTAAACTTTAATTCCCATAGCTCAAACTATCACGGTCGACTGAAGGAATGATGAAAACTGTAATCTGAAGTATCTGGAAGGCACACCCTTAATATCTGGAGGAGGTTAATGAAGAAGATGAATATCAGAATGACTGGTTTACTCTAAAATAGTCTGGATAATAGAACGGGAAACCTATTATGGAAACAAATAATATTTGTATCCTTATAAAAATGATCCCTGAGGGATTCTGAATTCTACAGCTGAAGGAGCAGGAAAACTGAAATTGTCTGATGACCCTGGAGGAACAGGAGACAGATAGTTAAAAAACCAAATTGTAGTCTTTTCCTTGGTGTGAAAGGAGTCAATACATACGTACAATAAAAATGTTATAAGATGCTGCAGTAGCAACAGTAGTGTAATTTAAAGGTGCCTAATCAGCCCATCGTAAGATCACCTAATGTTCTTATCAGCAATGGTGAAATTCAATTTACTACTGGTTCTGTGGTCGTGGCTTGGTGGGCGTGGCAGGAGAAGGAAACTGCAAAATCTCCATTCCCACCTGACTCTGGGAGGGCAGAAATGAACAAAAAATGGGCCGTCAGTGGTGAGTCAAAGCCAGACCGGCCTAGCTTTACGGAGGAGGTGGATGGGAAGAGACTTGTCTCTCTTGTGCCTGATTCGGTTTAGCTCAAACTTTCTGACAGGCGACCTAATTATGAAATGATGATTTCAGCAAACCCAATCTTTTAAACATAATCAGCAAGTATTGTTCAAAAAGTATTTGGATGACAAGGTCTTATAACATATTAGGCCAACTGCCATATTTCAACTGAAGCTCATAATAATAGCAATGGGCCCATTTCTTCTTCTTGAGTGCCATAGTTTTGGTTAAATCATTGTTTCTGTTCTCTGTTGCAAGTGAAAGGCAGATGAGTAGAGTAAATATCAGCCTGAAATGCAGGGAAGGAAGAAAAAATGAAACTGCATGATTTTCAACTAGGATGGTCTTCCAAAAATGAAGGGTGGACTTGTAACCATAGACCAGTGCTAACTAAGGTACTCTGGGTCAAACCTTTAAAAAGGTTTTTAAATTGTGTAATTAATTGTTACAGTTTTGAATTTTACTGTTACTATCTTCCGTCCGTCAAGCTCGTGCAAACCGCCCAATCACATGAACCCCCCAGCCACGCCCACCAAGCCACGCCTACAGAACCGGTAGTAAAAAAAATTGAATTCCACCACTGGGTGGGGAGCACTGAGGATCAGTTTGTAGCACCAAGGAGGCGGTGGACTGAAAAAGTTTGGGAACCACTGAGCTAGAGTAACCCACAGCTTCACCCAGAAACAATTCAGCTGATGCAATTACCTCATGTAAACTGGAGATAAAGCCAGAGGACAAACTGGAGAGGCCAAAGCGCTTCTCGATGGTAGTCAAGCTACTCTTAAAGTAAGCACTGTAGAGGAGTTGACACAGCTGCATCAGGCCATGGCAGAACACAAACACCTGTTAGCAAGAAGATGCATAGTTAGATGTATTATCATGATGGAAGGCTAGGAAGTACCAATATGTATGTGGATGATATTGTTGGGTAATTCTGAGTTTTCAGACAAAATAGTAACCAAATGTTTATATAAACTTAAAATCAAAGTCCCTAAACATCTGAAGAGAATTTGCTTATCTGAAAAACAAGCTTTTAAAAAAATTGGAATCTGTTGCCCTACAAGCTGGTTTCAAGGTCAGTGAGCTCACATTTTCAATATTTGAGAGAGCTGAATTTTTATTTAAAATGAAATGTGAGATTTCTACAACTCCAGGTATTCAGGTCTGTTCCCGTGTAAGATTGAGATTGTCTTGGCAACATTTCGACGAGGTCTCACTCGCTATCTTCAGGCTGATGTTTTTGGCTTAAAGCGTGGTCGGAGCTGCCATCTTTCTATAAATCTTGGTGGGTGGGTGTGGAGTTCTGGCTTTGTTTCAGTAAGTAGAATGATTGGTTGTGTAGTTGTATCATAATTGGTAGATTGGTGCTGATTGGTGCTGGCTGTGTGTCTGTTGTTGTAATGGCCTGGGTGGTGAGTGAGGCTTGTTTCTTGACTAGGGCTGGTTTCCAGATGTCTGGTAGGTGGGAGGTATCATCATGTTTATTCATGTTGTGGGGGTGTTTTTCAATCTCAATCTTACACGGGAAAAGACCTGAATACAACAAGACTAGCATACCTACACCCGTGAAAATCTATGAAAATATATGAAAAGTTTAAATGGTATTGAAATAAAAGTTTAAATATGGTGACAGGAGTTATAAGGAAGATGGGAAAAAAATTTCCTTTTGAGATTTGTATAATTTTTGTAGCACATCAAACTGACAGTGGGTTACACAGTATATAGACTGATTGCTGAAGTCTTTGCCTTCTGATGGTCAAAACTTTATGCTACAATCATTTATTTAGCTCTTGTTTGACATAGGGATCATGTCTTCATGCTCTTTTAACATGAAATAAATGCTTGTTAAAACAAACAAGGAAATATATCTGGCATTAGGCTACAAAAATCCTGGACGTATATTATTCTTTCACTCCAACTCTGTGATTCAGCAAGCCATATTTTTCCTCTCTTCTGCTACTGGATTGCTCTGAGTTTGTTTGTTTTTTGATCCCATTACAGTTTTTAACATTTTATTTTAATTTTTGCATTTTTGTAACATTGGGCTTTTCTTTGGGAAATTTTCTTTTCTTCCTTGGTGGTCTCATTTTGTCCGTATTTCCTTGCATTTAAAAGACTTTCCTAGGATTTGGCAGCTACAATTACAACGAAAAACTACTTGCTTGTTTGAGATGTGTTACATTAATAAAATAAAGATAAAAAGAAAGCTTGGCTCCTTGCCATCATTTTAAAATATGATATATGGAAGTGACTAAATCCCTACCCAATTTGAACAAACTTAGAGAAACATTGTAGTGAAACAATGGAGATTGTCAGATTACAATAGCATATGTATCATAGAAAAATCATCAATAAAAATAAAGTAAGTTTTAAGAAGGAATAAGTAACATATAAAATAGAACCACAGAATCTGAAGGAACCATTTTGGCATTAAGTCCAATCCCTGTTCAACACATGAATGAAAAGTAAAGCATCTGGCTGTGGAGCCCCACTTTAACACAACCAGTGATTGTGATTCCATCCTTAACTACTTATTCTTTCCCCTTTTGCATTGCTCTTATTATTACATGTTTAATAGTAAGTAGATCTATAGCATCTATCTTCCTGTAACATAACTCTTGTCTTCCTCGTTCTGAATTCTGAAAAGACAAACTATAGGCTTTAATCTTTTCTCTGTGACATTCTTTCAGATATTTAAAGAGTGCTTTCCCATTTCCCCTCAATCCTTTTTCTTTTAGGTCTAAATATGCCAATTTCTTCATGCTGTACCTTCAAAATACTTTCAAAGTGCACAGGTATGGAAAATATGTTAGGGAGATCTGCTGTTCTACTTGCAACTGCATTCTCCCCTTTCCAAATCAAACGAATCTGGCTGTGTTGAGCAAATACTGGCTTTTAGTACAGCTTGGCATGACACTATGCAAGTTTAATGGCCAAGTATACTACTTTTCTTTAATTTATTTCTCGAACTTTTATAAAGAAACCAAATGTGGGAATATTTGATAAAGAGAATGCAGTAGTAAAATCTTGAGCCAAAAACTCTTTTACGGGCTGATGGAGACTGTTTGCTTGTTAGACATTATGATCTTGCTTGGTCAATTATGGTAGGGCGAGGCATCAAAATATGTATTTTTGAGTGAAAGAAAAGCCAAAAATGATATAAAACATGATAGCAGAATAAAAATCAAATAAATCACTAAATAATCAGAACCTGAAATTTGAAATGCAAAAGAACTTGAAGACCATAAATTAAGAGCCTGCACTACCCAACTGGTAATAGATATATATTTTAAATAAATATTAACATGACAAATACAAATTAAGTTATACAATACTTTTTCAAAATCTTAGCTTTTCTAATTCTCAATTCTCCATTGTTGCCGATCGGTATTTTTTAGGAGGGTTATCATAAACATAATTGTTTCCAGTATTTGTTGATGCTTGACATAGAACAGGCATCCATGAGATCCACTGGCCTCTGTTCCAACACTAATGCTGGCAATAGTAATAACATTTTGTGTGTATGTGTGTCTTTGTGTGTGTGTGTGTGTGTGTGTGTGTGTGTGTGCATACATGCAAACCTAAATTTTGCATGACGTTTTTTTGTTTAACCAATGACAATAAAGAACAGTTTCCCAATCAAGGCCACCAGTGGAACATTCCTTTCCCTCTTGTTGCTCTTAACTCAAATAATGTTTAACAAATATGACAGAAACACAGAAAAAGACAAAAGAAAAGTGAGGTGAAAAAAGGAAGGGACAAAGTGGAGTTTCATAGTTTGGAAGGGAAAATGAGAAATTCATGCCAAATCCTCCTCTATATTATTACTTTAAAAAATTCTATACTGTTTCTTATTACTAGTCCTCTCAAAACTCTTTTCTACATAACAAAAGTGGCTGTGACGGCTAGTCATTTTCCTGACACAACTCATTACTTCGCATCATCAACTGCAAAACTGGTTACTGCCTTTTTTTACTCAAGAAAAAGAGTAGACTACTCTTTGTTTTCTCAGCTCTTATAATTTGGTGACAATGTTCCAATGTTGTTATGTCAGCATTATTCACACATTACTTATGAATGACAAAGTGTACAGTTTAATAACAAAGCCTGTGTTTGTGAACGTCCCCCGATATCCATGAGCAAAATATCCATGAAAAAACAAAGGTAAAAAACATTATCCTGGCCCAGGAAACAGCGCCTCTTGAGATAAAACAGCACAAATTAGAGGAATGAGATATATTGGGAAGCTGATTTATGTGTATAGAAAGGAAAATCAAAAGCATTTCCAAGATCTGGACTGCGATCAAAAAAGCAGACACTACAATTTCTTAATAGTATCCAGATCAGATTCTTGGTTCTTTTCCTTGGAATTCAGACTGACACTACAGGAGCGCAGCTTACTGTTGAGCACAGTATGTTTTCCGTATGGCTTTTAACAGTTGTGAATGAAGCTGCCATGTTTTCACTGGCTTTGTTGAGTTACAAATACATTAACATTATCTGACAAAGACTTAACTGTTTTTAAAAAAAACCTCTCCTACCTTTAATTTTTCTCAGAATCAAGAATGATTAAGCAATATGACAGGTGTAACTGTTCTGTAACCATTTCATAAGAATGCTCAGTTCACGCCCTAAAACCCCATATGTTCCCCATAAAAACACAACCTAATCTTTCCTCTGAGATAGTTCTTCCCCTCTACACATCCCAAATTGTTTTAGACAACTTATAATAATGCCAGTAAGCTCACTTACAGAGAAGCGCTTAAGGAACAAGAACATTTCTAAAATGAGGATCAAACAAATTCAGTTCTTGGGCTTTTTTCAAAATTAAAAACTGATTGTCTTCCATGCATCTTTATACTTACTAGGGCAACTGCACCTTAATCTAATTAATCTACATCTATTGTTTGAGCCAGAAAGAAGCTCTATAGTACTATGTGTGCTCAATATGTTTCCATCAATATGCTTACTCATGATGGGTCTAGTGGTAGTAGGGCAATAAACTATTATAAATGCTGAAGTAGCCTACAGTAAAAAAAAAAAAAAAAAAAACAAACAGCATTTTCCAACATGGCACCCTCCATGCATTGAGATTTCAGTTCCCCAGCCAACCTCCATTCACCTATGAATTCTGGAAATAATATTAGTTCAGTTATGTACAACAATACAGGAAAGCAATGAAGCCATGGTGTCCATAAGAAGGAAATTCAAGCTCCTTAACAGGAATATGCCCTAATGTATTTATTTGAAGGGCCCATTTCTTGTGGCTTATTGTTGATGTAATTAGGCTGATATTTGCTACTAATACATTCAGATAGTTCGAAGGCTCCTGTATGTATTTGTGACTGGAGGAGCCCATTTTCTGAATATGGATTTTTAAATTTGTAAAATCTGAATTGGCTTTCAATTTTTGCATTTATTTGCACAGCTATACCTTCAAGATGATATTTCTGGTGCAATCTTAATGTTAGTTTACAGTGGCATTCTAAACTTGTCTATTAAATAAAACGTACTAAATTCCAAAATATTTTCATGTAAGCAGGTAAACATAAAACTAATAAAGAAAAAGGTTTAATCTTACATTAATAATTAAAGATATTCCCCATACAGGAGAAAAGAAAAGACAGAACAAGCAATAATGGGAAATAAAATCCAGATGGACATAGCAGTTAACCTTTCTCTGAAAGTAAGTTAGGGCAAATATTTTTTTAAAAAAAAACTTACTAATAATATCAAAAGGGTCCTGATTTTAGGCAGATGCATGTTAAAAGTTGAGTGAAAGGGGAGCCAAATTCTCCATTTGACAGAAAAAGACATTGGAATTGTCCGTTAAAAGGCATCTGGCTAAAATCAGTTGAGCTACCGAGGTTTCTCAATGGATGTGAGACACTAGCTCCTTCTGAGATATACTAGTATTTTTCCAAGAACCTTGTTTCTTTTCATTACCACAATCAGCTGTAAAAAATAATGTTTTGGCTCTCTTGAATTGAATGGTAAAAATAAGTCAGTGTAACACAGAAATGCAGTTACTGGGAAAGAGTGATCTTAGTAGATCATAAAATGTGATCTACATGGGAAATTCAATCTGCCACTCAGCTTTGTGAGTTTGGACAAGTCCTACAGGCTGATGGTTTTTCATATGAATTGAAAACTAGAAAGGCTAGAGTTGACAAAAAGCATGGTAGCTCTAGGTACTGTAATTCTTAAATATCTCTGGATATACAGAGCCTGTCCCCCAGGCCAAAATAGGGTTTTCCCCTAGACATAGTCAGGAACATTTGAAAAGAGTTTCAAACACTGTCACCCAACATTCTACATCTGTGTTTTCTTAAATCCCATATTCATTGCCTGGTTTATTTGAAAGTTGGATAAATCACCATAGCGGCAAACTGTTTATAGAAATAGCTTAATTCCAACCACAATTTATTTTTAAAATGTCTATTTTCCCATGCCCAACTCCTATAAAACAGAGAGGCTTTAAAAATCCATCACAGATTTTATTTTCAAGTAAATGTTATGATTTTCTAGAATAGAACCTGGCATAGTATTCAAGGGTATGTAATTTGCCATAATACATATCCATGTTCAATTATAGAAAAAGGAGTATGCAGTTATAGAAAAAAGCATCTCTTTGGAAAAGATGCCTGCACAGAAACATACATTTCAAAATGACAAAATAGGCAATGATTACATGTAGAAATTATGTAACTAAAATGTATATATTAGAGATAGCTGTATATAAATATACACTTCTTAGGAATAGTTGAATAAGAAAATAAATGAAAACTTTCAAAATGTAGAATTGACAGAATGGTCTACCCTAGACTTAGTTGTAGATGATCACTAGCACAGCAAAGAATAGGAGAATGCAATTCTTTTTATTAAAAAGAAACATATATGGAAAAGTATATAGGTCACTGTTGGAGGGGTGTTTTTTTTAAAGGGTAAATTATTATTATGAGCTTGGTATCTGAAACACCCTTAGCATTAAAGCATAAAGCAATGAAATCTGTTTCTTTTCTGATGTTGGGTATCAAAGTAATTAATGCAAATATATCCAGTCCACATTAGGCAACCAGATTAGTTTATGTAAAATAATACAATCAACAACTTTGCTTACCCTTCTAAAGGCAACATTCAAGCATCTGGTATAAAAATATAAGCACTGTTGAACATTTCCAGAGATTTGGCAGAAAAAAGTCTGTGCCATTGTTGCAACATTAGCTAACAAAAATCAAAGTTCATGTATATAGTAATTCCCCTGGAATTAATTATCAAGAAAATCCTACTACGGTTTAGAGTTAAAGGCTTTACCCTCTGTGTTTCCAGAAAAGCTACTTTCCTTTTATATCTTTGTATAAAATCAGAGATGAGGAGTAAAACACGGACTCAACCTATTGCAGGAAGTTCTCTCTTCTCCACCAACATTGAAGCATGTGATCACCTTTTCTGTTCAGGGCTCAAGCCATGTGGTCCTGTCCACCAATAAACCATCTTTCCAAGCAGCCTCCATGTCTCCAGTGTCTTTTTCCACACTTGGAGCTGAACCCAGAAGGACATTTCTTTCATCAATATCATGCAAGATACTGTTATGAGGCACAGAGCAAATCTCAATTTGGCATAAAGCTTTCCTTTGACGAATCTTTGTCAGAAGAAAAATAGAGGGAGGAGGTATCTGAAAGCCTTCTCATCATCTTGAGAAACAAAGAACTATAATCCTTATTTGTACTGTAATTTTCCAGTTTAAATATGTCTTAACTAATGCAAAGGGAATTGTTGAGGTATAAATGTTACCAAGCTGTGGGAAGGAGGAGCTGTAGCAGAACACGGCATAAATAGTCAGAGAGTTAGAACATTCAAACATCTAAACCTGTTTTAAAAGATTGTAACAGATGATCCTCTCTTAAATTGAATATTTGGGATTTTTAAAAAATGTTATCACTAGTAATTTATACCACGTCTCCTTCCTTCCTTTCTTCTTTCCTTCTTTCCTTCTTTCCTTCCTGACAGCGCACATACATAATTCTCTTTCCATCTCCTATTTTCACACAACTACAATCCCATAAGGTAAGTTGGGTTGAGAGAGAGTGACTGACCCAAAGTCACCCAGCTAGTGAAACTAGAACGCACTCTCTCCTGGTTTCTATCCAGCATGTTAATCACTACACCAAACTGGCTCTCTCTTTTCTTACTAAAAGTCTGTTGCATAAAATGTTTTGGAACTTTACTTGTGGAAAGTTTCCATCTCATTGTATACTCAAGAGCTTTAATTGTCAGTCAAATCTTTCAGAATTAAGTTTATGCCATAAAGTATATATTTTTCTTGGTTTAAGTTTGATATGGGGTCCTTAGTGCTTTCTGAGGTTGGTAGTTTTCTTGTAGACATTTCATTACCAAACTAGGTAAAATCATCAGTGGTTTGCTAGCTGGGAACTTTTACTCACGAACAATCTTGGAATCTGAATATTTGATACCTTTTCAAAATTTTAAAAGTTTAGAAAGTATTGCATTCCTCATTCTAAATATGGGTTACTGTTCTAACCCCCCTCTACGCTCGTTCACAAATGACAGTCAGACAGAACTTCAAAGGAAATATCTTTATCAGTCCTGGCTCAAGCTGGCTGCGAGCCCAAAAATAAATGTAGATAAAGTCTCTGGCAAAAAGTTACACAGCAAATGCAAAAACAAAAACCTCTTACAGCAAGCCAGGTTTACAGAAAGCAAATCACTTATCCAAGTGCCTCTTTGAATTAGGTTTGCAGAAAACAAATCACTTATCCAAGTGCCTCTTTGAATCAAGTTTACAGAAAACAAATCACTTATCCAAGTGCCTCTTTGAATCTCAAAACGATGAACCACACACGACAAATGACGAACCATGAACGAACGTTGAGTTCTGCCACTAAAGTGTGGCCCCATCCATCTTTTATCTGCAGAAGATGACCCTAACGAGCAACAGCTGCTCATTATTCCTGCATCCCGACGCAACTCACAGCAAGCTGATGCTAAGTCACAACAGGTTACTAACAAGGTATGGGTGAAATGGTATACCTGAGTTTTATACTTCTTTTCATATATAAAAGTAACATTACATGAAAATCAAAAATGAAAAATAGCAAGGAATTTCTCTTTCCACTGGAGAACCAAGGTAGTCATTTCACTGAGTTGCCTTTCCAGGTATTTCAATACTAAGAATGAAGTTGGGGCAAACCCAGACTTAATAATTAATTATACAATTATAACAATAGAGTCTAGGGCAGTGATGGCTAACCTTTTTCCCATCGTGTGCCAAAAGCGGGGGGAGTGCAGAGGGGTCATGAGCAGGCCTGCCCACACCCATAATTCTATACATGCGACCCCCACCTCCCCACTTTTGGCAAGTGGTGGACTCGTTTTTTGCCCTCCCCAGGCTCCAGAGGCTTTCTAGGAGCCTGGGGAGGGTGAAAACAGCTGCTCCCCCCGCCAAAGGCCCCCCAGAGCCTTCAGGAGGCTTCCTTAATGCCTCAGGAGGGCAAAAAATGACCCTACAGGCAAACCGGAAGTCTAGCCTCAAACTTCCAGTTTGCCCGTAGGACTGTTTTTCTCCCTCTGGAGGCTTCAGGAGGCTTCCATGAAGCAGCCGGAGGGAGAAAACAGACGAATGCATAAACCAGAAGTCGTTCCTAAACTTCCGGTTTGCATGTTGGGTTGTTTTTCATCCTCCGGAGGTTTCAGAGAAACCTCTGGAGGGCGGAAAACAGCTGAAAATGAAGGCCGAAGTCAGCTGACAGGGCAACACCTCGCATGCTCTAACAAATGGCTCTGCATGCCACCTGTGGCATGTGTGTCATAGGTTCGACATCATGGGTCTAGGTAATAGAAAAGAGATTATTCAAGGATCCTAAATCCATCAGACCCATATTTATAATCTCTGCCCCAGAAAAAATTAATTATACTCTTTAACACAATTTAAAGTCTGTTTCAAATAATGAGACCTGACCACCCAAGTAAAGGGATCAGAAAAAAATAAAATAAAATAAAAGGGAGCAGGAGTCAGATGAGCAGAGTGCAAGTGGTTATTACAGATACTGTGGTTATAGAAAGTTTAGGAAATGAAAAATTGGTGCAAGATATTTTTCAACAATCATGGTGTTCTGCAAGCACTTTTGAATCAAAACTTTAAAGCCATGATGACGAGGGTATTAAAACTCAGAATCTATATCATCAGTAGATTTTGCCACCAATTAACTACTTCAGTCCAACTGTCACTAACCAGGTTTCAAAGAGTCACAAGTAAAGAATGAACAAGAAGTGGGTAGGGATGAGAAAGACTGAAAAGTGAGCTGAAAAATGAGATCTTTAAGTTTAAAGGATAACCACGTTCTCAAAATGAAGAGCAGGGCACCTAAGCATAAAGTTTCAGTAAAGCAGAAGTAGGCAAGTAGGTAAGTACAGAAAAAGATGCTTTGGAACAACTCATGAAGCAATGCTATTGGAAAGAATGGGTGGAACATTTGGAAAGGATCAGGTTGTCTGCGCCTGCAGTCATGCCAGACTAGTTAATTTTCAACTGCACAGCACCTGCTTGCTACTTGACCCAAGACTGTGATATTATATATCACTTGAAAGACAAAACCCTATTGTTCCTTTAGGGAAACTGCAGCAACAATCTTTTAAATGGCTCTTTAATACTCTTCTATCCCTTTACTATAACCCAAATCAGTTGTGCAAAGTAGCTGCCACACTTTGTCAAATGACAGGGCCAGCTCTAGAGTTCAGTAACAGAGCCTTCCTGGGATGCTACATTATAAAAGCATGTTGTCTATGACTCCTGATTTGCATGCATTTCCAAGAAGTGCTCTGAAAGTTGCCACTTCAAAGTAATTATTCACAGAAAGAGATTATTAAATACATGGGGAGTAAGCCTATTACCTCATTAAACTAACTTAATTATATAAAATCAAATTAGTCTCCTTACTTTTTGGAGTGTATTCCAGGCATTTCATCTAAAGACCAATTACAAATCTTGGCTTCAGAAAAAAAAATCACACATCCCTAATATACAAGGTCATTGTCTTTGGATTAATTGAAACTCTTTTCTCCTAATTTAAGAGACAATTTATGCCTTGGCTGAGGATTACTATTATTCAAGAAATCTGCCAGTAAACAGTGAGGTATCTGGATGAAGTTAATGTCTGAAAAAGTACTGGCCTTTTTAGGAAATTTTGTTTAAGTAATTCTCAACATTCTCATTTGTCTCAATTTCAGCAGTCCTGAAAAGTATAAAACTCTCTTCCTCGTTTTTCCCCACCCATGGCTTATAAAGATCTTGAAATTTTTAAATAGACTAGAAATAAAATTAAATATTTCAAACAGTTGCTTTTATTATCATTATCCCCCTACATATACAGCTCAGGGGCTGCATAATACCAGTAATCTTGTTCTTTCCCATGAGATACATTTACACTGAATGTATGAATGGCTGCAGAATGCTAGAATGACTTCAGGATGCTAATATAATTGAAGCAACACTTGCATAGAAACAAAATGTAAGGTTATAGTAAGATTGTATTTACAGAGGTTATATTTATAATGTTGAAATAAGGCTTAAATCTGCTATTGAATCACATATAGCTTTAACACCTCAAAGGGAGGTAAAACCAAGAAAGACTGACAACCCATCATTCAAGAGCTATCAAAATAATATATTCAGATCTCCTTTCCTTAAAATCTCAGATCAGAGAGATACAGATATTACATTATGTCAGACCTCCCTGTGTGGAATTTTACATGGCTTCTCTATTTTATAATGTGTATTCTAACCCAGTGGTCTCCAACCTTGGCAACTTTAAGACCTGTGGACTTCAACTCCCAGAGTTCAAAGCTGGCTGAGGAACTCTAGAAGTTGAAGTCCACAAGTCTTAAAGTTGCCAAGGTTGGAGACCACTGTTCTAACCTGCTACTGTATTTTCAGCACTGACCACCAGGAGGTGACATGTGACCAGTTTCATCCTATTGGAACTCATCAGACATTTCCCTTCCTGCAACTACTAAACCCCAGCACCCGGATAGCTCCTAAAGTTAATGTAATGCACATAGTCATTGAAAGTGCAGATATCTGTGAATTCATGTCCTTGTGCCCACACTTAACTAGTTTGTCAATAAAAGAATTATGGGGATGCACTCTTGCTTAAATCAAGATTATTAGATCTACATAAGGGCAAGTTTGGTGTAGTGGTTAAGGCCCCGGGATAGAAACTGGGAGACATGAATTCTATTCCCTGCTTTAGGCATAAAGCCATCTGGGTAACCTTGGGCCAGTTATTCTCTCTTAGCACTAAGAAGCAGGCAATGGCAAATGCTTCCAAAAAGCCTCACCAAGAAAATTGCAGGGACTTGTCTGGGCAGCTATCAAGAATCAACACTAAATTCAAAGGCCTACAGAAACACAGAAAACTCCTACAACATCCACTTAGTCAAACAGTTGATAAAATTAATCTGGCAAAACTTGTGAAGTCTATACTGTTCACAATGTGATCACAGTTCATTGTCTTTATATCTGGTCCAAAAACTTTCTCAGGCATTGCTGTCAAGGTGACAGAGCGGTAGCTTCTTAGATCCTTCTAGATTTGCGAGACCGCCTACTGCCACATACCTCCCAACGGCCGATAAGATCCCACAGGGTGGGCCTCCTTAGGACACCATCAGCCGGACAGTGCCGGCTGGCGGGGCCTCGGAGGAGAGCCTTCTCTGTGGCTGCTCCGACCCTGTGGAATCAGCTACCCCCAGAGGTCCGGACCTCACCCACCCTCATGGCCTTCAGAAAAGCTGTTAAAACCTGGCTGTTCCGGCAGGCCTGGGGTTGTTGACCTTATTATGTAGGGTCCAGCCCCGATCAGAACATATGCGTGTTGGTGAATTTTTAAATTATTTTTTATTTTTATTTCTGTTTTTCTTTTCCTGTTTTTGTAAACCGCCCGGAGTCCCCCGGGATTGGGCGGCCTATAAATCTAATAAATCGAATCGAATCAAATCCTTCCCCGTCAGTTTGAAGGAGGACAAAGTGCCCTCCTCACTATGGGATTTCTCAAGGATAATAAGGAAAGAATTAGCCTTTGTAATTTTATTTTCCCAAAATCAAAAATGAGCCACAATTTACTGCTCAAGGGTTGCTCTCTTTCTTTGGACAAAGACTGCTTTTGTGCACTGGGTAGGACTTGAGGACTAGAGGATAGAAACATGATGCTTAAATGGAAATGCAAGAAAGCAAATAAAAAGGTGCTACAGTTCACATTAGAAAAAAAACATTACCAGGATCCAAGTGATAGTAAAAACAAGTTTTATGGAAGGGGCCAGTCATAAGCACAGGAGTGTATACATCCTTCAGACTGCCCACATCTACTCTAAGCGATCTGACTAAAACTACAGAGCACTTAAGGGATTCTCCTGCCTCTTGATTACTAACAGCCCATTAAAATAATAACAACTCATTAAGCATAGCAGAACAAGCTAACGGAGCAAGACAGCTTCTCTGGGCAAAGAGAAACAGGGCATTCCCTACCTTAAATATTCCATTGATATGAATATACTTTGCTATGAACCATCCTTTCTGTTAGCAGAACTGCCAAGTCAGACATATGCCATATCGTGACTCAATTTCCAGTGACCAACACCCTGATTTCCTACCAACATCTCAAAAGAAGCTAAGGACAGAAATGGCAGACTTGCCTCAATTGTGGTTGTAAGTTGAGGGCTACTATACACCAAGTTGACATTCCTCCCTATCTAAAGGTCAGGAAATTAAATGCAGTTTTGGAGATAACCAGATAAAAATGGACTTGCTGGGTGATCCAAAGTCCACCTAATGCAGCACACTGGTTATAACCAGAAAATCTAGCTTCCTTAAAAGGTCTTGTAGGGAGGAAATGGGTTCGGAATGAAACATCACTTGGATGTCACTTTAACATTAAATGCATTATTTAGAACTTAGTTACAAATTAACATTTTATTTTACAGCAGTTTTTTTTTCAAAGTTAGCAACTTGAAGATGGGTGAACTTCAACTCCTGGAATTCCCCAACCAGCATAACATATCTGGCTGGGGAATTCTTGAAGCTGCCAACCTTGCCATCTTCAAGTTGCCAAGGTTGAAAAATATGGTTCTATAGCATTACTTAATAAATATAAAGAACAATCCTTTATTTTAGTTACTTATAGTTCTGTGAGCTTTTCAAGAACAGCTGAAATATACTGGTATAAATAACAAATACATGAAATGTGTTATGGCTTAGAAGAAAAAATTGCTTGCAGCTACCATACAAAATATACTTTTCATGAATTTTGCACCTTCAAAAGGAGGGTGTTTTTGGTGCTGCTAAAAACAATTCATTTTCATACTCCAATCAGCCACAGAGGAATATTAGTTTCATTAATTTTCCCACTTTCCCAGCAACGTGGGCACATTTTAGTAAACTTTCCCAGGGCAAAGACAAGAATGTCCAATATCACAAGTATAATACCAAACTGATCCTATGAGTGATGTTGGTAATGGGTGTTATAGGTTCCCTCAGACTTGTGACTCTCAGGTGGCTCTCCCAATTTTTCTGACCTCTGGCTTTAGAGGTTGCAACCTGTTTGGGCAGCTGGGAGTTGTACTTCAGGGGCATTTGGAGCTAGTTAGCTGTTCCCTCAAATCCCTTTTTGGCTTTGATCTAATGGTTCATACAAAGCACAATGTGATTTGTTAAGGTGTTGTGTAAACTCAAACATATCCCAACATATACTTGGAAAGTATAATTTCTGATTTAGTATAAATTGAAATTTAATCTTTCAGTATCATCAGACAGCATAACTAAACAGCTGCCGTTTCCTTACCTACTTTATTATCCCAACTACCTTTTCCTGAATTTGCAAAACTTTGAAAGAGTACTAGATTGCATTTTCTATTCTTTGCTAAATTCCTGCCAGATTGTTAGCCAATGTGTCTCGTATAAAAAATAAATAATTACTTTCTACATTTCCTCATTTTCCTGTTTTAAATGCTTTCAGTCTTTTTGCTACCACTGTAATTAACATTCCAGCACTATGATGGATAAAGATTTTGACAGGTTTTTTTTTTTTTTACATTGCCTCTTCACTTATTCTTGCAATGGAGTTCAGTCATGGTATCTTTTACCATCCAACTTCCACAATCATGCCAAATCATTTAATAATTCCCAAAGGGGACAGACTTTTAAATCCAGGTCCCCAGTTCTAGGATTCCAGCAGTATTTATATGGCCTTGGGATTTTACAATATACATTTTAAAATTAATAGTTAATTTATACAATTCAATAATTTATCAAGGAATTTATGATGGTGTGTATGGGACTAATGATGCTAAGAATCGAGTTAGATGCAATTCTAGCCATCTCTTTTAGTTTAACTAAAATTTACATTCTTTCACCTCCTTCAATTTGTCAACTCAACAGTCACAAAGACCTTGATCCAGATTAAGACAATATCTACAAGGGTGGCTTTTTCCAAAACAGGAGCTTTTTTTTCAGTTCCATGCTCTCAACCCCTAAGAGTGTCTTTTAAAGCACTTTTTTTTATAGTCCCGACTATAAAAATATATCTGAAACTGGAAGAAAACTTCTGGTAACATTCAAGAAGCTGAGAAGAAGACTATTTCTAAGCCTACTAGAAGCAGAATATATCAATACAAAGCAGATTTCAATTCATATAAATTACCAATCACCTTTCTTTGGTTCAGAATTGTTACCTTTTCAATGAGTCTCTGTTTATATTGATTCCTATTAAACAAGGAAGTAGTGTTTCCATCTTCACTGCTGCTGTGATTGGTTATATCTTAATATATTTCAGTAAATAGTGCCAGATAGCACTGTTCTTGTTCCATCACTATATTTAACATTTTCTCCTTCTAACACCATGAATACGAAGCATGGAAGACACGCCAATCCTTTAATTAGCTCAACACTCACAACGTGGAATGAGAAGTCTCAGATTCCACAATAGTAATGTTTTGTTCCTGCTGTGTAGAATTCTGGGAGTTAATACCCTGTTTCCCTGAAAATAATACCTCCCTGGATAATAAGCCCAATCGGGCTTTTGAGCGCATGCACTAAAATAAGCCCCCCCCAAATATTGCAACACAGCAGCAGCCATGAGGTAACCATACTCTCTGCCTCCTGCACCTCAAAAATAATAAGACCTCCCCGAAAATAAGGCCAAGCGCTTATTTTGGGGGTCAAAAGAAAATAAGACCCTGTCTTATTTTCAGTGAAACACGGTACACCTGAGAGGCTGTTATGTGAAAGCCAATAAGATAATTTATTTAACCTTTTAAAGGTGCTTAACCTACTGTTCACCCATCTCTGGTTATCAGCAGGCTATGGGTACACCATGTTATTTGATTTAGCCTGCTTCTCCTCTTCTAAGTGCTGAAAGGCAAACCTGATATGAACTTTTCATTATCAGGACCTGTTGCTTAATCATTCAGCAGTCACAATTGCCAATTCCCCACCCCACGTCTCTCAGTGAAACCCATGATTCAACAATTCAGATAGCAGATAGAAAAGCTGAATTATTTATTTATAAACTGCTCAGTTACACTGTACGAGTCATAAGGAAATGATTCATCTGTACG
The DNA here is from genome assembly GCF_051295495.1 of Thamnophis sirtalis. NCBI lineage: Eukaryota > Metazoa > Chordata > Lepidosauria > Squamata > Natricidae > Thamnophis > Thamnophis sirtalis. Next base: position 37,968,342 of record NW_028261391.1, read on the forward strand.
GTGAAGCTCATTCATAAGTTTAAACAGGGGTGGGGAAAACAATCTCTGCATGCAAGGTTTTATGCTGAATCGATGTGTGTTGTTGCTGGAGTAGCTTAATAAAGGGACTTTATAAACACCGCTACAAAACAAACAGGAAGTCCATTATCTTGAGCTAACAGACCTCAGATTTAAAAGCAGTAATATTGTGCATTGTAATGACAAAAATGGACTTATGATAGCAACCCCATTTCCTTAGTTTTTGATAGAGCCGATGTGTTCAGTACAGGTAAATTCTTGATGCTGGTCTTCCTTTTACCCTGAGCAAACAATGCAGAGCTGCTGGTATCTGCCTGGCATGCTGATATGCAAATCCAGATACCGCTCCTTTGTACAATGCACTTCCTATGGGATTAAGATCATTGTACTAGTTGTACAAGCAAATAAATGACGTAGGAAGGAAGCCTTGGAATCAATCCAAACTAATGAGAGCAATTATGCCATTCTAAAAGATAAATATGAGAAATGATAAAATAATTCTATCATCAGAGCGTCAGCTCAGAAAGGGAAACCACAAGAAACAACAGAAATGCTAAGCAAATAATGATGCAATACAGGGGTGGCGTTCAAAAACTGGCAACAGGTTTGATGCCCCGTTGCTGGGTGGGTGTGGCCATGGTGGCTATGGCCTAGTCGGCCTCCTGCACCATGATGGAGGGGGGTTGTTTTTCACCCTTCCCAAGCTCCAGAGGCTTCTCCGGTGGACAAAAACTTCCCCCGGGCTCTGGAGACCCTCCAGAGGCTGGAAACAGGCCTGTTTCCGGACTTCCAGAACCTCCAGTAGGCCCATTTCCCCCCTCCCTGAACCTCCACGTAGGCCCTAAACTTACCTGGCATTATGAACGGGCCGCATGGAAACTCCTGGGAGGGACGGGACAGGAGGGGAAGGGTGGGAGGTGGCCAGCCAGGGGTGGCATTTGGGTGTTCACTGAACTGGGCAGAATCCTATCTAGACGATCACCCGAACCCATGAAGAACCCCAGCAGCCCACCTCTGAAATGTCTAAAAAAAAGTGGGTATATGCTGCAATGTGTGAAAACACTTCATCGTTTCTCTTGATAGTGCTATATCCAAACTACTGTACACAAGTACAATAATCCTTTGTAAAGAATCTCATTTGCTGAGAAAGACATGTTGCTCGGGGTTTTTTTTAAATGAAAAAATGGCAATGTTAAAATTCCATTGATCTGATAAATGCAGAATAAATAAAGTGACCAGATTTTCAGATTGGTAAAGAGGGACACCTTTGACCGGGTTGGGCGGGGGGCTTGATTAAAAAATGTATACGGAGCAACAAAAATTTTCATACAACGCAAAAATAGTATTGTAATATTTTTTTTATTTCAACATAACTACAATTTACAAATATAAATTGTAACTGTTGGCAAAAATGGAGGGCATAGCCTGGTCATCTCAAGCAGAGCTCCCCCCGCCTAGCTGCGTTGCGCACATGCATGGGGATTCAAAGTATCCGGCCGGATTCCTTGAATCCCCGCGCGTGTGTGCCATGCAGCTAGCCGCAGGGAGCTCTGGGTCATGCACGTTTGGGATGACCTGGCTAGGGAGGGGCAGCGAGCCAGGCGGGCAACCCGCTTGCTGTTGAAGACACGCTGGACGTGGCAGGGCAGGGGCCCGCGGCCGGGAGCGGCATCTGGCGGCTCCCGGGCAGCGATCCCACCACCATCCGCTCGCGGCTCTTCCCGCCCGGACGCCCAAAGCCTCCCAGCCCGCCCGGGCGAGTCAGCTGCAGTGCAGCCGGTGATGGACAGGAAGGCTTCTGGCGGCTCCCGGGCGGCGATCCCACCGCCATCCGCCCTCTCACTCGCTACGCTACCCCACCCATGCGAGTGCAGCAGATGGGCGGGGGAGCGAGCCATCAAAGAAGGCGCCAAAATTAAGCAGGATCTTTTGGGAATGGCCCGGGACGCGGGGAAAATTATGAGAAAGCGTGCCTGTCCCGCCAAATGCAGGACATCTGGTCACCCTAAGAATAAATGTAACTATGTTTGAGATTGAATGGAGGTTCTCATCACTACAAAAACATAAGTGACCATAAGAATCTACTTTCTTGAAAATACCCATGTTTGCATTTTGTAGAAAAGGTGTTGTAGGACTACAACAGTTTTTTATACCTCAAAATATTCTCCAAAGATTCTAATTTTCATTATGTATATCAGGGGTGTCAAACTCATAGCCCCTGGGCCAGATACGTCACTTGCTGGCCCCACCTCCACCTGGTTTAGCAAAGGGCAGAAAAGGCCCGATAAGTCACATGATGCCATTGTGATGACGCAAATTGACATCCTTGAGGTATGTCATTGAAACATGTAAGCCCGCACAGAACACTGCCAGTATGCTTGGTAAAAGAAGAATGCAAAGTAACACAGAGTAGTATTTCTCAATCTTACCAACCTTAAGATGCATGGACTTCAGTTCCCAGAATTCCTCAGCCATCAGTCCATGCATCTGAAAGTTGCTGAAGTAGAGAAACACTGAATTAGAGCAATGGTATATTTTCCTGACAAAGAAAGGTTTGTCGGGCTTTACTGACTGTAAACTTGAAATCCAAATTTTATATACTTCAGTTATTGGTTCAATTCCAATCTTGAAAATGCTGGGGACAAAATAGATGTTGCTTGTGATCCAAAATAATTCAAGACAAGAGACATTTTGCTCTGTTTATTTGCTAGTTTGGAGAAACCAGTCCATGCAAAGTCTGTTAGCTTTGCCCCATTCCTTGCTTGCATGCCTTGATTGATGGCTATTTCCTTCAATGGCTGGTGGCTTGTTTAGGAAAGAACAGCAGCAAAGCCAGATGATAAAACCACTCATCCTTCTATAACAACTGTCACACAAGCAATATCAGTCTAAAAAGACTTGAAATTATGTAACAGAGACAGAACAGCAAATGATTTGCTGGAATTTTGTTATGTTCCCTCAAGGATACAACGTGGGTGGTATCTGATTGTACCAATTTGGTAGTTGGGAAAAGCCCCACTTCAGGACTTTCCCAGTTTTGACTGATTCAAACATGCAAAAAACAAAACTTAATTTCCCTCTTGATGAACTACACAGACTTTGATCTAGAATCTATCCCTCAGATTTGACCAGTGGGCTCTCAAAAATTGTGCACATGATTTTGTTTCTAGTATTCTGAGGCTCATTCATAATGAATCTGGTTGATGTCTACACAATGAGCCATGCTATAAAGTTCTGGAACCAATTTATGTAGAAAATTTCAACATTTGTTTCCTTTTCTTTTTCAGTGACTTTTAAAAAATACAGAAAATTAAACTTAAGACAAAATATTTCCACTGCAAATACTCATTGTTATATATGGTCTGACCTCACGTTGCACCACCTGCCAGAATTCAGAAAAGGTAGTTGGCTTAGGTGGCTTTAAAGAAGAAAAAAATGTATGGGCTAGGAAGGGGTGGGGAGGTAGACTATGGGTAAAAACTAGCAGACAGTTATGTTCATATAAATTACAAAATTTTATCTGCCTGTAGTCCTGCACATCATTTTTTTTCTGTGAAAATCCTTTTTCACTCCTGTTCCATTGCTCTATCTCTATTTACTATTCATTACCAGGAGAGTGACCTAGTCTCATTTCACAGCAAAGTTGCTTCTCCCAACTGCCCTGTCTCTCCCACCTGAAACAATATACATATATAAAAATAGAGCTATGTATAACTGATGAAAGACTACATCTTTCATCACTTATACATTTTCTGTCAGCAAGAGCACCAGCATGTATGGCTTCCTTTGAATGGCACTGTTATTTGCACATAAGGGACAGGATACGTGCATTTGGAAATGGTGCTAAATTCTTCAGGCAGTTCTTTCAACTATTTATAGAGGAGAATCTTAAGTGTCTGAAGAGCATATGTGATTAATTTAAATGTTCTGATTTGATTAATACTAACACAAATAAAACGGAGGACAAGTTATCCAGATGGCAAATGTCCTGAAAACTTCAGTTCTCCAGAAAAACCATAATTCATTCTGGCAATTTGTTATTCAATAAAAATCTAGTTAGTGGGTAAAAATAAAAAAGAACAATTTAATGTATGAGTATTTGCCATCTCTAAAAAGGCTTTCTTGTTACTAATTATCTCGTAACATTAATCCCATGGGATTACTATTAATATCACAACAAGGGAGATGTTAGGATCTCTTCTTTTTGTCTCACTAAAACTATTGAACCTTCCTACTACAAAAGTGTCTCTTCGTGTGTTTTCTTGGTAGAATACAAGAGGGGTTTACTTATTGCCTTTTTCTGTGCAGTATGCAGTGCCTTTGCCATTGTCACAGAAGTTAGCATCCACCTCCAGCTTCTGCCGATGTCACTATTATCCAATATAAGCACCTGCTTGTTTTAACTGGATAACTGGGATTATCTTTATGCCTTGGGTGACCCTACTGGGACTACATATGCCTGGTATACACTCCCAATATTATTTGCTCAAATCTCCCAGGCATATTTGTCCATCATGATGAGGCAGTATAGGAGGACTGGAGGGAGGGGGTAAATTGGAGGAAGAAAGATTAATAATCTGCACATACTATTGGTGCTACTTAGACAGACTGAAATGCAAATGATGTCCAAATTCTAGTCAAGAAAGTCATGAACACAATTAAAAATAGGACTATGATTACATATAAAGAACAAATTAATGAAAATGGGTACAAAAAAATGCTGGATGTGTCTATACCCGCAAAGGTCAGAATTGTGCAGGCAATGATTTTCCTGGGATATTCCATGCAAGTGAACCTTGGTCACTGAGGAAGCAGGATGGAAAATAGTATTTATATTTTGGAATGTTGATGTTAGTAAATACTGTTATGTTTATAGCATATACAGTCCAAAAACAAATTGAACATAGAACTAATCAATTTAGAATTGTCATATGAAGCACAAAGGACCAGTTTAAAATTATCATATTTTGGATATATTATGTAAAGATATTGAAAAATATGTAATGTTGGAAAAGACAGAAGGAAAGAAGAAGGATGATCAATAGCAAGACTCATGGGCTGGATTACAGCAATAAGTACATCCATAGAGGACTTGAAAGGCCAAGTTGGAGATAGATGTTTCTTTAGAAGTATTGGTTGCTAAGAATTGACACTGACTTAATGACATATCAATCACATCAGTGGGAAAAACAGGCAGGAGCTCTCTGTAGGGAAATGCTTGCTGTTAAAGCTAAACCAGGAGGGACAAAACTAAAAGTAATCCACAACGAAGATGACAGTAAATGGATTTTTTCATTAATTATTGAAACAAACCCACTTAAGGCATTCCAAAATTTCTTCCAAACTGGAAGAAAACAGTGGAAAACCACTTCTGTGTTTCTGCCAATAAAACTTTTTCAACATGGCTGGGTTGAGATGGCAGGTGATAAGACACAGAAGAACTCTGCTATTACTAGAAAAAACTCTGAATTTACAGAAATAGATTTAGATATGATGACATAACCGATTATAAGAAAATCGGATCACTGATTATGCTAGTAGCGAAACGTTTTTCAATTTCATAAGGAAACTTAAAATCAAAGCAAAGAGAAGCATGGGCAAGAAAAAGTTATGTTGTCAAATAAAGTAGGGATAGGTAAACATAAATAGATCAGAATTTGGCACTCATATAATTAAATGATTCAGGCATGAAACCATATGAAGGAACAAAGTAGTAACAAGATACTAGGTCATAACCTAATGACCACCATGAGTTATTTGTAAAAAATAATAAAGGTGAGAAATTAATAGCAATAGCAGTTAGACTTATATACCACTTCATAGGGCTTTCAGCCCTCTCTAAGTGGTTTACAGAGTCAGCATATCGCCCCCACAGTCTGGGTCCTCATTTCACCCACCTCGGAAGGATGGAAGGCTGAGTCAACCTTGAGCCGGTGAGATTAGAACCGCTGAACTGCAGATAACAGTCAGCTGTAGTGGCCTTCAGTACTGCACCCTAACCACTGCGCCACCTCGGCTCTGAAATTAATGAAATGACTGATCGATCGATCGACTGACCGACCGATCAGCTTGATACACCTGATAGAAGAAAATTTTGAGGAATTACGTGGAATTGCAAGAGTTCCTATACCATTTGTGGACAAATGGCTGTACAATCCTTTCTTAAAAACCTCCAGTGAAGGACCATCCACAACTTTTGGAGGCAAGCCTTTCCACTGGTTAATTGTTCTTGCTGTGAGGAAATGTCTTCTAAGTTCTAGGTTGGATCTCTCCTTGATCATTTTCCATAATTCCAGTCCTGCCCTCGGGTACTTTAAAGAATAGATTGACCCCCTCTTTTGTGTGATCACCTGACGTCTCAAACCAGCCTCATCCAGAAAGTGAAATATTTAGCACACTTCATTTATATGAAACTAAAGCTGAGGATCTATGAGAAGAGTGAGACACATGAGAAAACTAAAGTGAAAAAATAATATTCTCAAAATGAAAAGGTTCAGAATGAGTTATTGTAATTGCCTTGGGCAAAGAAAAGTGTATATATCAACTGAATATACTTCTGAATGTCACCTTCTAGTATCAAGCTATAAAAGACAAAAAAAAACCTATCAAGTAAATGTCAGCTAATAGAGAAAAACAAAACGACCAATACTTTTAAGGTAAGAATATTGGAGAAATCACAAGAAAGCATGCATTTTAGTTAGGAATACTCAATAATAATTGTGGAAGAATCCAATAGAGAAAAATGTGATCAAAGAATAATGAAACAGCTGTACTCAAACTGTTTATTGACAGTATTATAGGATGACAGAAAGATAATATGTTCAGAAAGCTATTCACCAAAAAGTGAAGTGGTCAGGTAGGAAAGCATGACTTAAAGTATACTTTTAAATGGTTGAAAACTATAGGGTAAGATACTAAATTATTACTGTTTATTTCAACACAGACATTATATGGCCTAGAGATAAAAAAGGATTCATGTTTATACATATGGCACAGAATGTGCAAATTGCTGAACTACTAATTTCTTATGCAAACAAGCATCTTAGAAAGGAGCCTTATAGGTAGAGAGGAATTCCAAATGAATAAGCAAGTTTCAGAAAAAGCAGAGGGAGCCAGAACATATAGCTAATATAAGATGGTCTATTATTGTTTATAAAGTAATATAAAAAGATGAGTTATCTTTGCTTTGTTAACTACAGCAAAGCTTGTAGTTAATATCAGAATAAGCTAATAGTTGTGAGAATATATAATAATTTTTGGAAAGATCTTATAATGTATAAGAAAGTACTGTAGGAACAGAATTTGAAAGGGTTCACAATTGCAAAGCAAGCAAGAATCACTTCCAACAATTTTTTTAGCAAGAGGCTGAAACATCAGTTTAAGCTGTGTTGATAACCCTACTTTATTTGCCAAAAGAAGAGGTCTCTTTAAATAGCTCATTGTGAAAGCAAAAGTTGGGAAAGCAATACCTGACTTTGTGCTAAAATATTAGGAAGCACTAATGGTTTAGTGGATGTACAGCGAATGACAAAAAGTGAAGTTGGTGGATAATTTTATTTTCTTGGGCTCAGAATAAGATAAAGGTGGACAACCTGCCAGAGAAAGGATATTCTGGAAAGGATGTCAATGATAGATTTAAGCAAGATCATGAAGGACATCCCCAAAGATTGAAGAAAAAGGCTAAAACAATTATTTTCTAGTGATAATATACTATCATGAAAGCTGGGCATTAAGTAGAACTCATAGAAAGCAGTTAAATGCCTTCTAGAGATGGTTCATATAAGAACAACACACTGCAAGAAGAACTAAGTCATCAATCCTGGGACAAATGAAGGCTGATTGTTCCCTTCAGGCATTGAGTAGTAGGCAGAAATTCAGACCATTTGGATATGAGATGCAAACAGATGATGAATATAAAATAAAACCTTGCTTAGAAAAAGAGAAAGGGAGTGGCAATAAGGTGGGTGGGCGGTGTAAAAACAACCTACAGGACACATTTGGAGTAGTACTTGGACCTGAATACAGGTCAAAGTGGTGAGCATTTGTCTGTATGCTCTCCAAGAAGCAAACCCAATTTGATGTGTCACCTAATACTCCAGCTTAATTAAAGTGTGAATCACAGCAAAAGCACAAGTAAAGAATTTTTGGTTTTAAAGAATTTTGTTCTTTTGCAATATAGCACATGCTTTTAGTACACTGCAAAAATGATAATTATACCACATACAATCAGAGTAAATACATTGTTTATTCAGAAATGAATACCAGTTCTTGATTTCATAAACTGCACAGGATGGTATAAATCTTAATTGCCATGAAAGCTTTATAATATCTTAGGCATTTCCTATTAATTTACTTCTCAATAAATCAGGAATCCTATTCCTCTTTCACAGAATGTGCTCCCTGAAACAGCATCTCCCACAAAGCCCCTCTCCTGACACAGTTTAAAGTCTTTTTTCTCCAGGGCTTGAGCCCAAATGTGTAAAAAACCCCACCTCCTACCATGTTTCCCCGAAAATAAGACAGGGTCTTATTTTCTTTTGACCCCCCCCTGAAATAAGCAATTGGCCTTATTTTTGGGGATGCCTTATTATTTTTGAGGTGCAGGTGGCTGCAACTGTGGTCACCTATGCCTGCTGCTCTGTTGCAATATTTTCAGGGAGGGCTTATTTTCAGGGTAGGGATTATTTTAGCGCATGCACTCAAAAGCCCAATTGGTCTTAGTATCCAGGGAGGTCTTATTTTCAGGGAAACAGGGTAGTATAAGATTTTGCATATTTGATTTTTTCTTCTTCTTCTAGGCATGCATTGGTCACTTCTGTTTATATTATTATTTACTGTTTTTAATGCTACCTATCACTTGGAGTTTTTATAGTTAGGGGGCCTTATCAATGTGGCAACTCAATGAAGAAATAAGTGCACAGAGAGGACCATAGTCCTGATGTACTTTACTCAGTTCAAGGGCTGTGTACAGCTTCCAAGAAACCCATTAGGTTTGGAAACCTGAATTAAATACAGGTGGATTTTACCTATTAAACTTTTCACAATTGAAAACGTGAACTAGAAGGTGGCTCGGATGAGACCAAAAGAGCCAGGCAAGAAGGGCTGTGCTGATCGGGGCGAATAGCAGCCAGCGCATCCCGACCCCGCTCTGTTCCTAGAAAGAGAGGGAACGGCGTCGATCCTCTGCGAACGAAGCCAATGGCGAGACGAGCTCCTTCTCAACCACCTCCCGGCTCTTCCTCCCGGAGCGAAGGTCCTTCTTACCTTAATGTTACCGAAGACCTTGCCCGGGCAGGTGTTCAGCCTCGGAGGCTTATAGTCGGTTGCCGGGGCTTTGCTGTTTTCGGATTGAAGCCCCATTATCTGTTCAGACTGCCGAAGCTCCGGCACCTCTTCTCCCTGAGTCCGCGCTGCTCCTCCGTTGCTGGCCGAAGAAACCGCAGCAGCAATCGGATCCCGCGCTCACTTTGATTCCCCCTTTCCATGAGCCCCTATGGAAAGAGCGGGAGGTGCAGTCCTTATAAGCCTGCCCTACGCTCCGATGTGTGGAGGATACGTGGCTTTCCCCTCCCTCTTTCCTCCTCTACGTAAAAGCGGTCCGGTTCCCGGCGGCTACTCCGGAGGAGCAGGTGGGGGGTTCGAGTTCGGGTCTTTCTAGGGACTTTTGGTAGCCCCTCCCGACCTACCGCTTTGTTTGGCTTTGCTTGCAGAGCGTAGGAAGTTGGACGGACTCTATTCGGGACGTCAGCAAATTCTTCGCCTCCGAGTCCCAACTTCAAATCCGCCGAAAGGAGATACTGAAGGGATCCCGTCGGGGGAGGGCCTCCTGTTCAGTCTGCTGGAAGCGCGCTCACTCTGCACGCAACCTTTTCTATAGTTTCCGGCTGTTTAGCCAACATAAGCACCTCATATATGCGCCTTGTGTAGCTTAGAGAGGTTTCCTCGCGAACAGAGCCACAGATAAGGCAGCGCACGGCCTGCGGGGGAGACGGGGGGGGGGCTGAAAGCGCGCGTTACTGTCCAAGAAGCCCCCTCACATTCCGCACGTTTTCCCCCCCTCAATGCCTCGGTTGGTAAAGATTACAGTCTGCGACCTGTGACTCGTTGGGCTTTGTTTGCAAACGGCCCGGCAGGGGCACTCTCGCTGCTTGGCGATTTACGCAAAAGTATTGATTGAAGCCGCTTTTGCTAGCCTCCAACTAGAAGACACACAAAAAAAGAGAAGTGTCAAAATCGCATGAGCCGCGTGGCTTTCGGAGGTTCCCAGTCCCTGCCGAGGAAGGTGACCTGCGTATTCTTACAAACCGTAGAAAATATCTCGCAATATTTCCCTTTGGCACAGATTTCATGGCTTCTGCAACAACCGAGTGTTATTTATTCGTTCATTTGGGATTTAGAAATTTTTAAATGCTGTTTAATATTTAAGGGACGCATGATACGTATAGATAGTGTAAAATGCCTTTTTTCATTGTTTTTTTTAATTTATCATTGCTTTTTCTTTTTTATGTGTCTTGTTTTTTATTTTGTGGGATATTTTTGTAAAATTTGTACACGTTTTTAGAAAGTAACAGTACAACAGCTAATAAAGACAGAAAGCCTTTTGTGCTTTACTAAAATATGGAACCCATTCTCTAGGATAAAGCAATTTGAATCTAGTTTGTTGAATTTACAGGGCAGATTAATTTATCTGACTCTAGATACTGTTTCTCATGCAGGAGGGGGAATTCTGCGAATTGCAGTCCACATATTTTAGAGTTGCAGAGGTTGACAAACACAGTACCTGATAAGTATATATCTGAATGATATGTAGTTATCATTCAATTAAATATTAGCAACCTTTCCCTCAGCATGGCTGGGATCTAGGCTTATGCTGTAGACCAGTGTTTCTCAACCTTGGCTACTTGAAGATGTCTGGACTTCAACTCCCAGAATTCCCCAGCCAGCATTCGCTGGCTGGGGAATTCTGGGAGTTGAAGTCCAGACATCTTCAAGTGGCCAAGGTTGAGAAACACTGCTGTAGACCAAGGCCTTATTTCAGCTGAATGAGATAATGGGAAGGACTGATTTATTTCGGACACAAAAGCTACAAATTTCCAAACTACCAAAAACAAATTTCTTTTTATACTATTTTAAACTTTTAGGAAGTTGAACTGAGTTAAGACAAAAGTATTGTGAGCTAAGTATACCCACATGCACCTCCTAGCATTTTATCATAATTTCCGTTGTGCTGCTTTCTATTCACTGTAGTCACATCCACTTTTCATAGTCTTAGTAAGCGCATTCTGTTCTCCAGGTCATCCTTTACCAAGAGGAATTCTACGAAACATAGAATAGAACAGAACAAAATTCTTTATTGGCCTAATGTGATTGGACACACAAGGAATTTGGCTCCAGTGCATAAACTCTCAGTGTACATACAAGTAACAAGTGATAAATCATCAAATATTTTACAATTGTTGGCAACCTTAAATGTAAACAGGTTATCAAATGTGCTGTCAGGCCTGAAGACCTTTTACATTGGACCTTCAGGTCTGACATGTACACTACCAAATTGGCTGTGCCAACTGAACTCAAGCATGGTTTTTGCTTATTTGGTCTAAGAGGCGCTGAAGGTAATGTCAAGATGGGATTTGCAAGCAAGCAAACAAACAAAAAGGAATTCGGTTCAACCTTTTTCTTTTTTTCTGGTACTATAGGGATACACCTATTTGATTCTAGCCTTTTAAGTTTTTATCTTCTATTACTTAATAGAAAACAGCACCATCATCTTAAAAATTAAGTTTTGCTGGTGAACATCATTTTTGAAATGTGCACTGTGGACATGATGTCCCTGTCTTATGTTTTAGTGATTCAGTTGTAATTTCTTTAAGTCAGTCACCGAGAATCAGCGTGCAAGTTTAATAAACAAATAACAACAGAACCTATTATTATTTCTTCCTTGAAATAGAGCACCACCAATGGAAATTCAGAGTAGGATCCAAAGTAATAAATTTTCCTTAATGAAACCAAGAAGCAAATTAGTTCTAACTCAGCAGAAGTTAATGAGAACTAACTACTTTTAGATCATCCTATAATTGCTTCTCTGTTTCTTTTTCTCCAATTCCCCACTCTGTTGACTCTCCCAGTCTGGTAATAAAACACAATTGAAACTGTCTCCCATTCAAATCCATTCCTTATCCTGGATAGGACTGAGAAATAGTTATGTCACACACAGTGCTCTGTGTGCTTCTTCATTTTTTTTAAAAAAAAATCCATCCTTTCAATCTTTCAAAAGGCTGAAATGTTATTCTCAAGGAAGATGATGAAATGATACAAGTCACGTTGTCTTCATCAGGAAGATGCAAGCAAGCCAGAATTTTCAGCAGTGACAAGGCTACCACACTCATGGCTTCAGTTAAACCTGCAGAACAATCCTTGTCCATCTCCTTGTGCTGCTGCTGAACTGGAAGTTCCTCAACAACATTATGGGAACACTAATGCTAAGGAGAGTTTCCACAGTGTTTTCAAGCTGGTTGTGACGGAGTAGTTGAATGAAAACATACACACACACCCTAAATGAAAAGAAGCACACAGATTCATTTGGCATTACGTTTATGGTATACTTCACCATGATTTATTAAATAATCTGTTCATATACACCTTCAACCAACATCAATGGTTTATTTATTTATTCCATTTTACTTTGCACAATCCCAGCAATTTTAGGTGGTTCACTTACAAAATCAGGGGAAATAACATTGATATAATAAAAACAAACAATGTAACAAAAGATGACACAAGGGGGACAACAACCAAAGAAACCCATATTATCCAGGAAGGGCTTTGATCACCCTCACCAAATGCCTGGGCTAAGAGCCACAATAGCTGAGCTTACATATTGTAACACTAATTATGGCTTACTGTCCAATTGAACAAATCGTGAGTCTTGCGAATTGCAAGAGATAAAAAGCAAGAACTGCTGCTTGGATCTGATTATGTTCCTATACCCTTTTCCTCTGCCATCAGTATTTTAACTGGGAAGCTATTCTTGTAAACCGTACCAGATACTTTTCCAAAAACTAGATCTAGGTATGTGGGCTGTAATAATCTGGATGTGTGGTCACCTAAAGAGGTATGGAAAGTTCTAATTCTCTGTTCCGTATGAACAGTCAAAATCTGCCTTACTAAATCCCTTATTTCATGATACCTGTGTAAAGTCTTTTCAGAAATTTGATTTGCATATCCTGCTTCAGCTAATTTTCTCTTGAATTCTAAAAATGTGTTGACTTCTTTTGCAACCCAAGCAGGTTTCTGTTTCATATGCATTTGGTAATTAATTGCTAGTGTAAGAACTTTTTACAATTATCATGGGTAAGTCAGGAATTCACTATCCTATCCCTGTGTCTTTGTTCCAACTGACCATTTTGGTATTTTTTTTCTCTATGCATATAATTCTATTATTCATATCATTTCTGTAGGCTTTAAGGCTTGTTTGTATATTACTTCTGACTTTGAAGATATTAGCTGTTCCATTCAGTTTTCTGTCAGGATATCAAAATGTAATCAGTCTTAAGCTATTAGGACTGAATATCAATAATAACACCAATAGGCCAGCATGAATGACCATACCTTAAAAAATTTACTTCTTTGATCTCATTCACAAATATGTAATGATTAGTCAATCTATTTTTATTTTGTAATAAGCCAGAAAATAAAACAATAAAATCATAATTAATTAGGATGAAAAATAAAAAAATATTCTTCTAAAATGTTTTAAGATGATATTCTGCCATAATGTACAAACTATAGTACAGTACTATGCTTAGCTATTGTTAAATAAAATCATAGTAATAACTTAAAATAAAACAAGTCAGAATGACCAGGATGTTTACTGAAGAATAAAGATGATTCCTGCTGAGTATTTGTGAAAAGGAGGAAATACAATATATTGAGGTCCATCGTTCAATTATTCCTCTGACATAGGGACACAATCTTTGTTGAAAAGTGATATTTCAGTATTTCCCTTCAATAACAGCTTTTGGGAGGATATTGAATCTAGCCAAGGGTAAAACCCTTCTAAATTTCAGAATTGTTATCCAACTAATGTACCTGACTGCTTGGAGAAGGTATGCAGAGTAAGTACTGTAGCTCATGGTATTTCTAGATAGAATTGATAAATGTGTTTCCAACTCTAAATCAGTGGCCTGTTATTTGAGATCAGCTAGTTTGTTATCGTAGCCCACCAGAGTAATAGCTGACCATGAAAAGCCATAGGGTTGCAGCTTGGAATGTATTGCCTGGCACAAGGAAAACTGAAAGCTATAATTAAAGAGGTCAAGCTGTCTGGGGGGAAAAAGTAGAGTTTAAGACAATGAGAGAAAATGAAAATCGAGGAAGAAGTTTCTGTTTTAAGTACACTTCACAGCAATGCACCACTTGCAGAATGTAGCAAAATGCTTTAAAAATAGATTTCAAAAACTTGGGATTTCAACTCTTTCAAGAGAAATAATGATTTGTAGGGGCCCCAAACTGCAATGAACCGAGTTAACCTTCCAGTTTTGCAGGCCAGAGCATGCAAGACAAGAATTTTGTTGGGAAGTCCCAGAGTGTCCCATAGAAACCATGAAGGTTTTGCATGCTTCATACTATCATTATATAATTTGTATCAGTTATATGATGAAAATGGCATAAAATTCATAATTTGTATCACTTGTGCAACAGTAAAATCACTTTTTCCTCTTCCTTGGGATGTTCATGGAGAAACCCAATAGATTCAAATTATGGCATTTCTGTGCCATAATTGGACTTACCTTCTGCTGGAATTCAGGAAACACCTATTTTCTTTTTTTAAAAAAATATTTGATTTTTCAATTAAAAACAACTGTCTAAAATAGAAAAACAGACAAATAAAGAATGAAAAAGAAAGAAGAGCAAAGCAAAAGAAATGCAAAAAAGTGACTTCTGGCTGTCTTTATAGTAGATGTAAGTATAAATTCACATTAAACTCTTATTTTACAACATAACTTTCATTTTTCTGTTATCTAGCATTTTTCTAATCATCAAATCCATACGTCATAATTTTATTTTTTTCTATTTCATCCCAAAAATCCAAAAAGGGTTTACATTCAACATTAACATTAGTCAGGCTTCTTTAATCAAAGTTATCAAAAACACATATAACATGAAAGTGCACCCAGGCCTCGTGCTCTGGAGAGAACACTCCAGCTTTGCATACAGTATACCAGATGCTGTTTTAGGACCCCTTTCCAGACACCATACCAGTGGTGGGTTGCAGGCGGTATGTCCCAGTATGGGCGTACAGGAGCCAGCCCGGAGCACTGGATACCGTTCCGGTACGGTGCTCCGGAGGGCCCACCCGCCTGCCCGAGCTCCTTACCTGTATTTTAAAGCTTCTGCGCTTCCGTGCACGTGCATGGCGCATACAGTGCCTGCGTGATGCTCCACGGAGAAGCTGAAGCATGTGCGCGTGTGCTGCATGCATCCATGAAGATGCCACCAGCCACATTCCAACCGTACATTCCAACAGTTAGAATGGGATTTTAAACCCACCACTGCACCTTACCAAAGTTTTTTGAGACTGAAGGATGCCAATACAATGCACACATGTTGACATAGAAATCCTATTAGATTCAGCAGTGTACACATGGTTTGAATTTCAGCTTTGAAAGTCAGGGTAAGACACACATTCATTGCCCCCATACAGCATAAAGGTGGTCTATCTGGAATGAGGTCTTTAAAAAATTATTTAATATAAATAATTTATTGGGCAATAACTGGAGTATTGGGGTTTTTTTTGCAAAAATGTAATTTTTATATGTTATAAAATAAAAAAAGTCTTTTTGATAGCATTTAAATATGCAATTCAGCACAATCTCAAGATGGGATGCTGTTAATAAGATATTTCTGCTTCTTAAAAACAACATACAACTTTCATTAAGAAACTCCTAGCCCTCATGGTTTTGAATTTACATACAATGGTATGCATGCAATGCTATTTGAAATGTCAGTAAACAACATTATTGCCAATAGATTGTAAAGCCTTTTGAGTAGAAAATTGTCAAACCTGTTCTATGCAAAGCACCATTTCTTTAATTGGTTCAATAAAATAGTCAGTATTTCAATGTACTTGTTGCCCATGCCATAACTGGAAAAAATAACACTGTGGAACATGAGAGTACCTGGGTACCTGAGAGACTGCCTCCTGCCAATTACCTCTCTCAGACCAATTAGATCCTCCGGATTCCATCTGCCAGCCAATGTCGGCTGGCGACTCCCCGGGGGAGAGCCTTCTCTGTTGCAGCTCCGGCCCTCTGGAACAAGCTCCCTGTTGAGATCCGGACCCTTACTACCCTCCCGGCCTTCCGCAAAGCCACCAAGTCCTGGCTGTTCCAGCAGGCTGGAGGTAGCTGAGAAGCATTTACCTCCACGGAAATTGTGAATGTTGGTTTTGTTTTTAATATGTTGTCTTTGTCTCATTTTCCCCTCTTTCCTTTGTCTTTTGTGAGCCGCCTGGAGTCCTCCGGGAGTGGGCGGCATACAAGACAAATAAATAAATAAATAAATAAATAAATAAATAAATAGATAGATAGATAGATAGATAGATAGATAGATAGATAGATAGATAGATAGATAGATAAATAAATAAATAAATAAATGAATGAGAGGAAAATATGTAGAAGAGCTACAGTATAACTTTTAGAACTGCCTTTCTTGTTCTTGCATAAACATGTACACTCAAATATACTCAATAGGGTATGTTCCAGGTTCCTTCTATTAATTAATGTCATCTTATTGGACTATGGAGTCATGCCTGCTCAATGGGTTATCCTGTTAACCTTTTGCAAGATATTGAAGTCATGGCTGTTTCCCCAGGAATTTGGATCAAGGGATGGAGGAGGTCTCCTGCTATGAATGGTGAGGGGGGTTAACTTCTTAGCCTTGGGTGCTGCGAATTATGTTTGATGAGTTTATCTATTTAATCTTGTAAGTCACTCAAAGTCACTTGTGTAGATCATATAAATAAATAAAGATATTTTCTCCCCTCTGCTATATCACGGCTTAGTTTTGTATATGTATGCACAAAATTGTAGACATGTTTTCTCATGAGAAAAATGGTCTGAGCACAGCCTTCTATGCACTTATGCACAGTAATAAAGGAAAGGTACAATTGTGCTAGTCATTCCCAATCTCTGTTTCAGAGCCAGCACTGTCCAAAGACATTTCCATGGTCATGTGGCCGGCATGACTAAATGCCAGAGGTGCACAGAACGCTGTTACAGTCCCACCAAAGTTGGTTCCTATTTTTCTACTTGCATTTTTTACATACTTTCGAACTGCTAGGTTGGCAGAAGCTGGGACAAGTAATGGGAGCTCACTCCATTACGCAGAGCTAGTATTCGAACCGCTGAGCTTCTGCCCTTTTGATCAACAAGCTCAGCATCTTAGCCACTGAACCACCACATCCCAATAATAATAATAATAATAATAGCCATGGCATTTTTAAGTCTTTTGAGTGTCAGATGACAAGCTCCATTTCCTCAAGGGCTGGGCCTTCTGGATGCCAGTATACACATCTAACCTTCCACTTCTTGTACCTAGGCCTGCCATGTATAGAATTTATAGTTAAGGATGATTGATTGACTCTCTTTTGTGTAACTATAGCACACAGTCTTAATTGGCCAATCTGTTAGTTGCCAGCTCCCTTAACTTCCGGCTAATGTGATGAAAGGTTAAAAGGCTGTAAGTTCCTTTTTGCCATTTTCTACTGTTTACTTATTTTATTTACTTATTTATTTTGAGCCAGTATGGTGACAGCATCAGGCTACAAACCCCAAAGTGAGTTCTAGTCCTACCTTAATCAGATGCACATACACTCACACACAAATAGAGTTTCTTGCTTAGGCAGGGGGTTGGACTAGAAGACCTTCAAGGACCCTTCCAACTCTGCTATTGTATTATTGTATAATTCATTTTTGAAGGGTATGACATTCATCAATATCAGTCCTTTTGGTTTTAGTTTTTTATTTAATCTTCTTAATTTTAATCATTTTGTATTATCAACCACAATTGAGACCACAATTTCCATTGCTAAGCAAGATGGTTGTTATGTGAGTTGCACCTTATTTTACAACCTTTTTTGCCATGGTTGTTAAGTGAATCAGTGCAGTTGTTTAAGCAGTTGTTTAATGAATCACTGCAGTTATTAAATGAATCTGTTTCCCCTGTTGCCAGAACATCACAAACATCTGGCTGGGAACATCACATGTGGCAATCACACAGTTCTTAAATCACCTTGATAAAAGGAATAGGATATAAAAGTAAGAAATAAATAATGAACACTTTGGTATTATTTTGTGTTAGATTGTTGCCCTCTACATGATTTTACCGGCTAAATAAGTAGCATTTAGGAGACATCGCTGGCATTATCCGAGTCTTCACTGTAGGGGAAAGAGGAGGAGATCTGATATTTTTATGCTATGTTTGTTTGTATTATCAAAAGTTATTCCACTTAGGGTGAGCAAATACTGACTACATGGGCTATTCTGTTGAAATGATAGCAACCTACAGACTAGCAAACTCTGAGTAGAGAATTGCTCTCTTATTTTCCTTTCTTTCATTTCATTTTGTGTGCATCAGGGATGGGATGTATGGTTTCTTAAGTGAAACAGGTTCCGGTATGATGCAAATATTAACACAAGGTGCAGTACAAACACGTCAAATTATACCATAATACATCACAAGCTGGAGTAGATGATCTTCATACTTTTAAAAAAAATCCTTTGATGATAGGCATTCATACTATTATTATACATAGATGAGCCTGACCATATCACTCTATATATTTTTTACATTACTGTACTAAAGTTTCTATAGACCAAATGTATATCTGAAACTGTCATCAGTTAGGAACCATTTCAGCAAAATAGGAAGGAAATGTACCTAAAGATACAATCAATTTCCAAATGTTGCTGAATAGCAACTACAATATTCAGCAGTTAAAAAAGAGCTTGCATTGTGTGCATAGGAGTGAGTTTGTGAGAGAGGAAGGTCTTCATTATATGTTCCAAAAATGCCTTCCTTTTTAAGATCTTTGTTTCTATGTAGTCATTTTTAATTTTTTTTAAAACTCCATTGTATGTGGGTTTCTTTTTATTATGATGATGTGACATCAAATTGTTTTTGACTCCCAGTGACCACAAACATCTGTCTGTGGTATTAGGTCACAGAAACAACACAGCAAACTGATTAATTGTGGCTATACAATGATAAGTTGTGCCGACAGGGTACCTAGCAGCAAAATTAAATGAGTTTAATTATATAACTCTCCACCTTTTACAATGCTGTAGGAACCGCTGGTTTTTGTGATGTTAAAGATTCTATCAAAAGCATCTTTATTCCTATGTGCATCTCTAGTCCTCCACCTCACACACATCCTGGTAGCACTCTGACTAGAAGGACAGCATCTTACAACACTAAGATAAAGATGAGGAAATATAAGATAGGAAAGGGAAGAAAGTACCCTGCAACAAATACCAGATTTATTGGACATTGGTAAAAAGCCCTCTGGTAAAAAATGCAAAGAAAAGAAAGAGTATCTGGAAATTTATAATATATTAAACTATTTGCAGTTTATAGGTTATCTTATTCTGAATGGCACATAGAATAAAAATATCAAAATTACAGCAGTAAAAAATGCAATAGCATTAGAACTTAAAGAATGAAATAAAACAGGGGGCCCCAACCTGTGGGCCTGGCCTACTAGTGGGCTGTGAGGGCTTTGCAAACGGGCCGCGAAACAGCTAGCGAGAGCACATGCACAAATGCATCTTCACATGCACAAGGAGCCAGTGATGGGAGAAAAAAAGAGAAGATTCTCAGGATCCCAGCTCACAGACACTGACCTCTAAATCTGGGGAGTGTCAACACTTCAAACCTAGTTAATCTGAAACATATTTAGAGAGCTAGACTCTTAGAAAATCATTAGGGAACAATTTGCTCATACGTGCGTCAGTTCAGACAATATGCTTAACAAGATCAATTATCCACCTAATTGATATGTAGGAAGTTACAACCCCTTTGCTAGAAAACTGAAATATCCTGGGAAGTATTGAAAAGGCAGAATATTATATTTCCTTGGATCAGAAATTGAAAAACATGTTTTTAGGCAGGAAACAGACTCATTCTTAATAGCCCCCACTTTCCTTAATGGGCCATTAAAATGCCCAAGCCCTTCTTTCTACATAACAAAGAATTTTCCCCGTTCAGCTCCAGGGTGATGGGATTAAGGCATGATAGTATTAGCCATTTACCCCACTCACCACATGGCATCTGGAAACTCAAACTTGGACTCAAAGACAGCCTAGAGAGTTGCCCTTGCATGGCCCCATGGGAGTCTGAGAACCAATCAGAATATATTTTCTTACACAGGAACAGGAAACAGAGAGGTGGGGCCGAATAGAGAGTATAAAGCCAGGAACTTTCAGCCCTTCTCTCTCTTCTTCTTCACCCAACATCTGAGCATGTGATTATCTTTTTCCCCAGGACCTTAAGCCACGTGATCCTGTCCACCATTAAACCATCTTTCCAAGTAGCCTCCATCTCTCCAGTGTCTTTTCTCCCACTTGGAGCTGAACCCAGAAGGACATTTCTGCAAACAGATAGTTTGAGCTTTGATTACAGATTGTTGGCTACAAGGGCTTAGTATTTTGTAAGAACTCAAACCATTTGTTTAGTTTATGATTTACTAAAAAGATCTCTTTTGCGAATACAATGGTTTGCCAACTTTCTTCAGGAAATGCCCGAGGTTCCATGAATCTCTATGCCATGAGAGCCCTGGCAGAGTATCATGGCATCTCTAGTCCTCCACCTCACACACATCCTGCCCCCAAACAGGTAGAAAGCAATAATGTTGGATTGGTTTTTATATTCTTGGAAGAAGAAGCATGCAAAAACAGGACAGTTGATTGGAGTTTGGCATTCTTATAACTGATTGAGAGCAATTCTTGGCTGTGCCAAAGGGGAGTTTTAAATGTTCTACTCTGGATTGCAGTGGATAAGCAACAGACCTAGGCAGATGCTTAGTTTGGGCCACGGCAGGGCCTGATTGCCCAATCCCTTGTTTTCTCCTTTCCCTATCTAAACCAGACTTGCAGTTCTCTAGAAGCGAGTAGGCAATAGGTTGTCAGAAAGGCTGCCCTTGTAATCCAAGACAGAGAGTGGTTTTCTCTGACTGAGAAAACCAAAGTTCCTCCTGCCTTTTCTGAAACTTCAAAGATCCTCTTTTATCCAATGTGCATAATATGGGAAGGGGAAGGTTTTGATCAGGGGTGCGATTCAGCCAGTTTGGACCGGTTCGGGCAAACTGGATGCTAATTTTGCATCTGGTTCGCCGAACCGGTTCTTGCAAGGACTGGCTGGCTCTGTCCACCTGTCCAGCACCTCCCAGGTTGGTTGGTGGCTGGTTAATCATGCAGGGCCCACGCGGAGAGTCTGGGAGGGCAAAAAAACAGGCCATTGGGAAGTTCCAGAAGTCCGGAAACAGGCCGATTTAGGATCTCTGTAGCCTAACATACGCTAGGCCTGTTTTTTGCCCTCCCAGAGACTTAGGGAAAGTCTCCAAAGCCTGGGAGGGCAAACAAAACAGGCCTAGTGTAAGTTCCGGAGTCCAAAAATGGGCCTATTTCTGGCTTCTGGAGGGCCTCTGAAGTTCCAGGTAAGGCCGTTTTCACCCTCTCCCAGAGCCTGGGAAGGGTGAAACCCCCCCCCCCCTCCATGGTGCAGGAGGCCAAGTAGGCCATGCCACCATGGCTACGCCCATCCAGCAGCCAGGCAGAGAGCTGGTTACTAACATTTTTGAATCCCACCGCTGGTTTTGATCGATATTAGTTTATTTAAGATGTAAAAATCTGCATGAAAAATAAATAAAATTCTGTTCAATTTGAGCATATTTTAAATAAGAAGACTAAGGTCAGGTAACATTCTATTCAGGTATCTTTTCTTTTGAGATGTTGGTTCAGTGATTCAGTGCTGCACACATGTGTTTTTATGCAGGAGACATTCTCGTCTGTTGTAAGTCAACTGTTAACAAGAAAAACGAAAGCTTCAAGCACCGGCAGTGGAACCTTGAAAAAAAGTTTGGTGCCCTCCAGGCAATCTAGATTTCTGTTCTCATAACTTAAAGTGAGCATAGACAATTATACATCAAATCTGAAAAGAAGCAATTTAGAATAAACTCTGTGGCTTCCCAGCTAGATGATCTGTTTTTAACCTGTTAAATCATTAATATACCAGTAAAGCTTCTATGTTGTTCATAATCATTCTATTATCAATGTGGAAAGAATAAAAACCAGATCAATGATCTGAGCATAAAAAACAATTTATTTGAGATGAACGGACAAATGAAGAATCTAGGAACTTGGATCACTGTAAAGTAGTCCTTGACTTATGACCATAATTGACTTATGACCAAAAATTTATGTTGCTAAGCAAGACAGTTGTTAAGTAAGTATTTTTAAAACCTTTCTGGCCACAATTGTTAAGTGAATTACAGCAGTTGTTAAGTTAGTAATGTGTTTGCTAAGTGAATCTGATTTCCCCATTGACTTTGCCTACCAGAAGGTTGCAAAAGGTGATCACATGGGACAATGCAATCATCTGAATTTTGATCACGTGACCCTGGGGATGCTGCAGTGTATGAAAAATGGTGATAAGTAACTTTTTTTCAGTGCTATTGTAACTTTGAATGGTCACAAAATGAATTATTATAAGTTGAGGACTTATCTTATTTTCTGCAGTAGATTAAAGAGAGACCTGTTTGTATAGCTATTTTTTTTATGTTGTGTATCTCCCACGTTTAACAGTTTTCTCTGAGCAGCTTTAACAACACCAGATCTTGTTCTTCACCCTCCAAAGCTGAGACTTTTGTAAAATTAAATCCCCACTAGTACCGTGTTTCTCTGAAAATAAGACCCAATCAGAAAATAAATCCTAGCAGGATTTTTCAGGATGCTTATAATATAAGCCCTACCCCCCAAAATAAGCCCCAGTTAAGATAATCAGTCAGATGGATGCATTTAGTAACTTATTTCCCCCAAAATAATTTTCCTAATTGGAAAATAAGGTCTAATGTGCTTTTGGAAGCAAAAATTAATATAAGACCCAGTCTTATTTTCGGGGAAACACTGGTATATACTGAAAGGCTGTTCATCTGCTTTCAATCATCCAATGGATTTGATGTTCTGATTCTACTCCCCTCTTTGACCTGATCTCTCTTTCTGAATTACTCGTGACCTTTAAGGGTCATTTCTGGATATGCACAACATATGTTAAACAACCAAAGGTTATAAACTGTTAAGTGCACAAGCTGACCCTGTCCCTGGAAAGAAAATATTTCCTGCTTCTGAAGCAGAAAAGTTACTGGGCTTCCCCACCCCACTTGCATGGGAGCTCATGCTATCATTGCATACTGGCAGTAGCAATTTTATGGTCATTTTTTATGAGGCTATTAGTGCATTTTTGGAAACAAATATTACAAATGTTCCTTCCTGCTATTCTTTGTTTTGTTTTAAGCATATTGTTGTTTTATTGAAATAAATCATCCATATACTTAGTACTAACAAGAGTTCTTCCAACTCTGAATAAAGCCAAGTTTATTCCCCCTCCCTCAGATTTAGGATGAAGTCATGTACACCATGATGGCTGGAGAATTTCGGGAGCTAAATTCCATCCATATTAAAGTTGCCAAGGTTGAAAAAATAAACTGATGCTGACCCTTCAAAGAGCCGGGAAGATGTAATAGATATCAGCCTTGTGGAATTTTGTATTGTTTTATTTAATTTAAATGTCAAGCGTGGGAAATCAGGAGATCCAGGCAGCTCAAATGAATGTAAGGGTTTATTGTAAACATAAGCTCACTGCAAGAAACTAAACTACTAACTGTCAAAGAAAATTGGTTGCAGATAAGAGTCAATGGGATTCAAAGTGGTCTGGACTTACATCTCTTGTTGATGCAAAGATTCTCCGCAGTAAATAAAAGGAGCTATAGCAAATTTAGAAATTACAATGAAGAAATATTGAAAACAACAACACAAAACCTCCTTGAAGTTTCTCTTTTAGCATGAACTACTTGTCTGAATTATTGCCACAACATTTCTGTGGCATCCAGATTAGTAAATATTCCAAAATATTGAAATATTTGTGCTTTTTTCATCCATTCCCTCATGTTTGGGATCAGTAACTTGGTGCATAATCATCTTCTCTTATGGTTCAAATTGATAGAGAGAAAAATCATTGAGGCAAATGCTGGACCAATTGACAGTCAAAAGAATTTTGTTTTTTTTCTTGGTGTGATATGCACATTGAGATCTATGAATATTATAGCTTATTAGCTTTATATGCATGTAATATGTAATGTGAATGAGATTCATGGTTTGCTTCTGTATTACTTCTGATGCATTTTTGTGGCTTCTTGATCATTATAAGAAAGGCACAGAACTAAAAGCTAGAAACTGCTAAAAAAGAATGAGGCATGGCCATAAACACCATGATTACTTTGTCCACTGGAAAACCTTGCTTGTTTCTGGTGTGTTCAGCTAATTTTTAACATGAGCCAGATCACTCTGGTTTCTTTCAGAGGAACAGCATAATAAAAATAATAAAACGAAAATACTTCATTATGGAGTGTCAAATTCAAGGCCCTGGGGCCAGATTCAGCCCATGGGGTGCTTAGATCTGACCCACGGGACTACCCTAGAAACAGCAAGGACTAGCCAGTGAAATTTTCTGCCAGCGGAAAAGGAGCTCTGAGGGCCATGTGTGGCCCTCCCAGGCTCCATTTTCAGCTGCAACGGTCTCCTGCCACCTTCTGCCGGTGAAAATGGAGCTCCATTTTCACTGGCAGAGGGTGGCAGGAGACCGTTGCAGCTGAAAATGGAGCGCTGGAGCCCGTTTTCGCTGGCAGAGTGCTTGGGCCACCACAGACACCCCCGACACAAGTGAAGTCAAGTTAGTCACACCTATCCCACTCCCGAGGTCAAACACAACCCTGATGCAGCCTTCAATGAAATTGAGTTTGACACCCCTGATGTAGGAAGACCAGAGAATCCTCAGTATAATTCTTTGGGTAAGGAATAATCAGAGAAACATAGATTATAGAAAAGATAAACGCCAATGCAATATATAGGATATTTTAGGATTGAATAAACAGAAATAAAGTATGCCTACTGGCTTTATTTAAAGAAATAAAATAAACTAGCAGTAGAACTTAGACTTGTATACTGCTTCACAGTGCTTTACAGCCCTCTCTAAGCGGTTTACAGAGTCAACTTATTACCCCCCAACAATTTGAGTCCTCATTTTACCCACCTCGGAAAAATGGAAGGCTGAATCAATCTTGAGATTTGAACTGCCAAATTGCAGGCAACCGGCAGGCAGCAGAAGTAGCCTGCAGTACTGCATTTTAATCACTGCACCACCGTGGCTATGAACTAAATGAATAGTTTATATTATTTCACATATGTATTTATTGGCGTGCTCATTCTGGAGGCCTTCACTTAGCATTTGAATGGCATGTCAAGATATCTATTCCAGAGAATGATAGAATCAGGACTAAGAAGAAAATTTCAATTCAAATCGAGATTGTTCGCCTGCTTATTTAATACATTTACTGTGATTGTTCGTTATGTTTTTAATAATTTCCCCTTACAGTCACATTAAAAATTCCACTGAGTATGGGAATTCTCGGAAGCAGTATAAATTGAAACAGCAGTGGCTGGGGATCATGGGAAGAGGGAGTTGTTTTGTGATGATATCCTATTTATGCTCCTGGTAGATTCTGTTGTCAGAAATGGGATGCTGAACAATTCAGGGTTTGATCCTCCCTTATCTTCTTTGAATTACTTTGAATTTCCAGAGCTCTTGTTACATAATGTTTTTCTGAGGAACAAGAAAAAGCAGAAGTGAATTCCAAAATGCTTCTTTCTGCGTCATGACAAGTTTCTAAAGCATCAGCTAAGTATCAAATAGCTGACAGATTGGAAGCTAGACAATTATCTCTGGCAGTTCTCTTGCCCTGTATCCATTTTGCAGTGGTGATGCTGGTCGCACGTGTGTGTGTGTGTGTGTGTGTGTGTGTGTGTGTTAGCTTAGCAGTCTTTCTCAATAGATTGTGTTCTGAGCTCTTATTTATCACTTGCCACAGGAAGCCAGCTAAAACAATCATGTGAAAGATAATATTCTGAAGAATTTTCGAATGATCTGTGACAGGATATTTTCTGCATTTCTGCAATGTTTGAGTTTTCAAAATAAATGCTTTTTATCTCATTCCTCTGCATAGAGAGACAAGGGCAGTAGCACATCATTTCATACACTATTTTAATATATGTTTTTACCAATTGTTATATGTTAATGTTTAGCTGTGTTTTTTGTTGCATATTGTTTGTGTTTTTCAAACAGGCCCATATGAATATTTTAAATAAAATGGGTTATAAAGAAATGCTTATTGATTTCAAAAGAGCATTTGATTTAGTATTAGTGAAAAGCTGATTAGAAAAACTGCATAGTTGTTAGGAAACATTGGGATGGCATGAAAGACCAGATTTCAGCTCCCTGAAGCCCCACATTCAAGGATTTGTGAATGAATCTGAATCTTCATTGTGTTCCTTGTTTCTGGATTAGATTTTCCTAGCCTGTAGCCTTTCAGATGATCTCAAGAAGTCCTCAATTTACAAACATTCATTTAGTGACCGTTCAATGTAACAACAGCACTGCAAAAAGTGACTTACAACCGTTTCTCACATTTCGGACTGTTGCAGCAAACCCAGGGTCATGTGATCAAAATTCAGATGCTTGGCAACTGACTCATATTTATGACGGATTGCAGTGTCCAGGAGTCATGTGATCCTCTTTTGCAATCTTCCGACAAAGTCAATGGGGAAGCCAGATTCACTTAACAACTGTCTTACTAACTTAACAACTGCAATTAATCACTTAACAACCATAGCATGAAAGGTCGTAGAATGGGACAAAACTCACTTTACAAATTATCTCACTGAGCAATAGAAATTTCGGGTTCAATTGTGGTCAGAAATCTAGGAGTACCTGTTCAACAAGCCTCATCTCAGCACTGCTGAGTGTAAACTAGAGAGGATCAAACCACAAAGCACAGTTTCCAGACATTCTAGAATCACACTGCTGAAATTTGACAAGAAAAGCACTTTCTTTCTTTTTTATCTTGTTTAGAAAATATATAGGACAAACCTATTATCATTGGATGCTGTATTTTATGTAGCCCTTTAATAATCCTAACCAGAAAACATCTAACATTTGCAATGCCCTTCTCTACTACAGTTTTGAAGAGCCCAGCACTTAAAGGTGAAAGGGCATCCCACAATGGCAAGAGGATTGCTCGCATTTGCCACAATGATTTGGTAGTTTTAAGTGCCCTTTAGCTACAAAAAAGGGTGACCTGCAGAGCATAAGAGCGCCACCCAGTGATCAGGAGGTGTCCTTTTGTGAATAATAGCAGGTTATCAACTCATCAAGCTCCTATCACTACCTAATCAATGGGCTGAAAGAGCACATCACTGGTAACATACTATAGCACTAGAAAATTGATGTATGTGTGAGAAAGAAAGAAATAAGAGGGGTGTGTGTGTGTGTGAGCGAGTACATGCGTGCAGATGCACAAGGTAATATGGAACATAGAAATGCAATCTTGGATTCCTATTTAGCATCTTGCTTCAGCATCAGAGCTTAAAATGTTACCCATTCAGTTCATGTAGTAGGCTAGACTAAACTGGATATGTCTCACAACAGCTGAAAATTTCAGTGTTTCTCTCAAGTGGTTTGCTGAGAGGGAATTGAATTGAAGATACAAATGTTTGCAACATAGCAACAGAAGAATATATTCTTTTAGAATATATTTGGCTATCAGAGAAATATAGAGAGGAGTATTTTGATGAACAAGCATGGCGTCCTGTGATTAAAATGAGTTAAAAATCACTAGAAAGTTTATCTTCTACCTGTGTGGTAGATAATCTGCTTCAGTCTAAATTCTTTATGGGTGGGGTGGGGAAAGAGGGTTGCGTTACTCAAATAACATTTGATTGCTTTTTCCATTCATTCTTTCCTTTAATAAATATATCTAGTTGCATCAGCATTTTTTATAGTTCTTGCATTCCAAACACTCCTTATCTTTGGTCTTTGAACTTTTATTCATTTGTCAATACCTTTTGTGAAGTGTACAGCATCAAAGAGTAGGGGAAATATTTTGGAGAAAGTGTGCTCAGAACAGAATGCAATAACATTTTTTTTAATGTCTTTCTCACAATATTTCTTACCATGATGATGTTTTAATGCCCACATTTAATATCTGAGCCTGTGATCTAGAGCTATCTGAGAGAGGTACCAGATAATGTTTGTGATCTCAGAGTGTTCTGCAGAAAGGAATCAGAAATATTCTGTATGAAGCATCTGTCTTGGTTAGATCATGTAATTAGCAGGGGCTGAACTACCAGTAGCTGTGCCTTCAGATCTGAGCTTCTGTGAAATCATATGCATGATGTCAGGGACCAAGAACTGGAGAACACCTCACTCCATTTTAGATTAAGCTACTTTCACCCCTTGGTTCTAGCCTGGCTTTAATATTTATTAACATAAATGAAAATGTTATTTAACACATTTGCCATAACTCCAGGATCACTAAAATGCAATTTTTCCAGTTATTTTTTATAGTTTTATTGTTTGCCAGGTTATTTTAATAATCTTTTCCAGGCTCTCGATGCTTTTCTCCCATGGTGGTTTCATGTTTCATTCCACAACTTTACAATTATTTGGGTTAATGCTTAAAATACCAAGTGAAATGATCATCAGTGGAAATTAGTCAACATTGCAACATCCTTAACTACCATAATATAGATTTTCTTGAATCTTTTACAAAATGAAACTAGTTACATTACTGTTTCCTGATGACCATTCATTATTATACATAATGTTCACTTACCTTCGCTACCAGTTCGCAAATGTGAGTGTGCTCGCATGTGCAGAAAGTCACGCATGGAACCTTCTCGCATGCACAGAATGTCACGCATTACATCGGGGCGGGTGAGCGGAGTCTCCAGCAGGCGCCACTACCATTTCGTCTGAACCAGTAAGAACCGGCTACATATCACCTCTGATAATGTTGCATTTTAAATTAGCCTCAAGAGTTGGATCCCTTGAACATTTTCAACAACTAAATAAGGAATTTAAAAAAGAAATAAATATCTTAAAATATTGCAATCTTTCTCTTATATTTTATGAGCTGTTTGAGTTTGATGACTTTTGAATTTATTGATTTTTTTACTGCTAATGATTTTTGTATCCATGTAATGCTGTTTAATTGGATTTGTAGTTCTTCAGTGTAGAGACATTTTGTGATTATCTTTCTAAATAATTTTGGCTACTATTGAAGTCCAAATCATTGGGTGTTGCCCTTATTGTAATTGAAACATATTTATGCTGACTGAGAAAGTATACTGTTATTATACTGATTAGTATAATTAATTTTAATAATTTGCTAAAAATCTTACCAGGACAGGGATTTAAATAATACACTGACTCAATATTTACAACTTCTATAACTCCTAAATGTATGAACCTCAACATCTAAAATGTTCATTAGTCTAATGACCATGCTAGCAGAGAATTCTGGAAGCTAAAATTTGTGCATGTGGGAGTTGCTAAGGGTGAGTAAGACCTCTAAAAAGTCAATGATTGAAAAAATCTCATGATTCTGCTGTCTGTTAGCTAAAACGAAGTTCACTATCTATAAAATTGTACATTAAAATACAAAAGACTTTTGATTCCCTATCTTTCATCAGTTCTACTATTTAAAATAATGACAGCTGATGGCCTATGTCAGAGGTCTTCAAACTTGGCACCTTTAGGACTTGTGGACTTCAATTCCCAGAATTCCCAGAATTCTGGGAGTTGAAATCCATAAGTCTTAAAGTTGCCAAGTTGGGGACCCCCAACTTATGTGCAAGTAGCTTGATTTATTTTAAGAAAAAAAATCTGAAACAATTTTATTAATAGGGTACATATGAACACAAAAATATTAAAATTAAAAAAGGACTGAATTATATTTAGAAATCCTTGTAGATTTTTTAAAGCACATTCTTTTACTATGGAGCAAAGATTTATGATCAATTTGTATTTCCTTTGTAAAGAATAATACATATTTCTTAATACACCCATTACATAAGAAAGCTTTGGTGGAAAAAATGCTGTTCCTGATTTGCTCAGAAAAAAATAATCAGTGTTGTTATCAAAGTTATTGTAAGATATGAATGATTTCAGGAAATATTGTCACATATTTCCCTTTGAGGGAAAACCCATTGCTATGGAAAAAAGGAAGCTGAAAGCAAGATATTTTTTTGTGTTGTTGTTTTTGGTAGCTTTTTTTTTCAGATGTACTGGATATTTTGTTAGAACATGGAGTATGTAATTGATGATCCTTCACCTAAATACAATTCCTTCTATTTTAGTTCATATAAATCAGTTTTTGTGGATTCCAGTCAGTAGATGGATATGTTCTTCTATTATTCCTTTTCTAGTTATTTTTTCCAATTTATATTTGTTCATCTTTTATCTACTTTCCCAGGTACATGCAACCTACCCGAGTCTCTGAGAGACAGCTTGCATTGAGACAAAAGTTTGTATTTTTGTTCCCCACAGATCTATTTTTCTTATGATATAATGAAACTAGAAATTAAAAACAGCTAAAAATGCCTTTTTTAATGTAATGGAACCATGGGAAAAAACAATAAAGAATGGGTTATCTAGAAGCCCAGAGGTGAGGACTTAGTTTCTAATGGCAGGATTCTTAGAATTTACAATCATAGGGTTGGACCGGATTTTGGAGGTGTAATCCACCCCCTTGCTTGAGCAGAACATAGCAATTCGCAAATAACAAAAGGAATGAGAAAAGTAGATTTATCCAGTTAATTCTGTTTCTGTTGTTGTTATGTCTGCTGCTAAGAAAGGACTAAAAAGAGTTCAGGTCATGCGCTTTCTTTGGGCAAACCCACAAACCACAGATAAATCCATCCAAGAGAAGATTAAAGGCTGACTTGTCAGTTAAGTTCATTTATACCTACTGCAATGAAGGTTTGTCTTTGTCTGGAAGCATAATAAATATGAATTTGGCTAGGATTATAAACTATACTTTTGGGGGGAAGAAATGTAAGATGTAATGCAATTGTAGGGAAAGTATAATCTATCAAATTCTATGTCCATAGTGTTGTTTAAAGTAATTAAAAACCAGTAACAGCAAATCACTTACTATAAAAATGCTGCTAACTATTGAATGATCTCAAATGTTTATTTGTAAGTATTTCTTTGCTATTTTACTTTTTAGCATCCTGAAAATATTTCATGCTTCTTAATATGAATTTATCCAGTCCTTATTAATTTATAACTCTGATACCCACACTACTACTCCATATAGTGAATTTTGTAACAATGCATGCATATACCTTTCCCAAATTGCACCACATAGATAGGTTGCACTATAATCTTACTATTCCCAAGCAACAAACCAAAGATGGCTGAAACAATGAAAACCAATGGGACATTGATTGTCTAAAACACAAATAAAGCCTACGTAACTAAACTAGGGCTCATGGTTTTTGCCCTTCCCATGCTCTGGAGGCCCTCTGAAGACTGGAAACTTGCCCATTTCCGGCTTTTCCAAACTTCTGGTAGACCCATTTTTTGCCCTCCCCCAAGTTTCCGCACGCGCCAAAATTGGCCACATGGGGACCCCTGGGGGGGGACAGAGCAGAGTGGGATTTGGGGCTTCTTCGAACTGCACAGAATCTTAGCTAGAGGCTCTCCCAAACCCCTGCGAACCCCCAGCGGCCCACCCATGAAATTGCTAAGGTACAATGGGATTTTCAATAGAAAAATATGTTTAGCATTAACATAACTGTCAGAAAAAAAACTAGTATACTGTAATATGTTTTACCATTGGTCTATCACTCCAATATTGCCTTTATGACTTTCTCTCCCACCCCATCCCCACCCCTGTTTTACAGGCTCTTAATCTTGGAAGATGTATTCTCAGATTGATCAGGTTATAATAGGAATCGGAATCTGCCTTGAACAAACAAAGCCTTAAAGTCTTACTCCTTAAAGTCTCACTCTAATCAACACAGGCAGACCTGGTACACTCACAAGTGGCGCCAAAAAGACAATAAAACAGACTATTTTGTGCTTCCCTTTAAATGTCTAAGGGGGGGGAAACATGACTCAATCCAAAGTACTTTGCACAATCTAAGATGCCATTTTCCACAGCAGCTTTTCCTGTTACTTGACCCCTTAATTTCATACCCGTTTAATTTGTTTCCAAAGACCGGCATTGATGGGAATCCCGCTCCTAAAAGCTTTTCCCTGCCTGTCTCCCCATCTTCCCTTCAGTATCATTTCTTAACTGAAAGCATTAATAGTCACTCAGCTGTTGGGTTCAATGGAAACAGACAGCAGCCCTCACCTTCCTGGAGATGAACTCTTCCTGACACCTCCTCTCAATAATCGTTCTTGAACAGAAGAATTCTGAAAGTAATCATTTCCCACTGCATGATTGCCAATTTTTTAAAAAGCCCTAATAATAGCTAATTACAGCAAGGCGGCACTCTGGAAACTATTTCTCAATGCTTTTAGAAAATGGTAAATTGAGACAGCAAATATTTATCAAAGAAAGGAAGAGGGAGCCCTCACCATTGCTCCCTGATGGAACTTCAGTTACACAGAATAAAACAAACTTTATTTCACAGCCAGTATATTAGGGGGGAAAAAGGGACGAAGCCTAATGACCATTTTAGTTCAGCGCTCCTTCCAGTAGTCTAGAAGTGAACCTGCCAGCAGAAATAACTTTTTATCCTTTCTTAAGTAACTGGTTTTGTAATATGAGGCTTGAAGAAGGGTTCTGAAGCCATTGAAAAGTTGATTATTCTTTTGATTGTTTTAGATTCATTTCAATAATAATGATACTCAAATATCATTATTATCAAGGGTTGAGGGGAGGATCTTCAAAAATATGATGCCTTTTTGTTGTGTATTTAATTAATTTAATAGCTTGAAATAATTATACTCTAGCCTTCAGAAATTATGAACAGCTGGGATCTTTTCCACTGCATGTGGGCCTCTTTAAATTTCCCATTACAGCTAAACTTAATTTGGGAAGGAAAAAAGCACTGCCTTACTAAAAAGCATTGTGTGCATTAGCACACTTCTTTCCAAAGATATTTTCATGTCTCAGAGGCATTATTAAAAATTAAAATGGCTGATGGCTGCAGGCCAGTGTTTCATTTAGAATCACAATATGCTGAAGAAAATTAGCATGATCCTCGGGGTCGAAAGGGTGTGGCATCCTCATCAGTTTATCTTCTGATGAATAAGAATCTACATATATTCCCACCCTCGGTTGAAAAGTTTAGGAGGCTGATATGAACAGAGGACCATGACTAAAAGCAGAATCTCACTGAACAGGAACTACAGGAGATTGGGGGCAGGAGAAGTTTATTGGCTACTTGGAAATATTATGATTATTATGATGACTGATAAGGAAAATCAATCAAAGCTGCAAATGGATATTCGGCTCAATTCAGCAGGCCTCCCTTTATGCTCTTACCCACCTGAGAAATGAACTCCCAAAGGAGCTTTATCAGATACATATGGCATACTGGCAGTGTGAAGGAGCTTCCGTAAGATTGAATTTACTAGTACTAGATAAAATAGCAACTCATGGATCTATAGATTCAACTCATGATTTGAAAGTGTTATAAGATAAAATCTTGAGTGGATGAGTGAATATGCATGAGAGTCACTGCATATTTTCCCCACAAAACAGGGGAGCTTATATCTGTAAATAAAACCATATTACAACAAAATAGAAAAATATAAAGACCAAATAATAATAAAGGAACAGAATTATATAGCACTGAGTAAATAACCTTAC
This sequence comes from Thamnophis sirtalis, assembly GCF_051295495.1. Taxonomy (NCBI): domain Eukaryota; kingdom Metazoa; phylum Chordata; class Lepidosauria; order Squamata; family Natricidae; genus Thamnophis; species Thamnophis sirtalis. The sequence goes on from NW_028261391.1 coordinate 38,002,357, forward strand.
ATTAAAGGCAATGCAGCAGGAGATGTCAGGATATTTGATCCAGAACCAAAAGAAGAGAATTAGAAACAAAATACAAATTGTGTCAAACTCACCTCATACTAAACATTTCTCAAAAAAAGCTAGAGCTTAAACTGGGAATTGGACAGCCAATGCATATTTAATTAATCAATTAATCATCTAAAAATGTTAGATGTTGCAACATAGCTTACCTTTACTTGAACTTACCTCAAGGTTAGGATGCTATGATTCTAATAAGTCCTGCTGGACTTCGGTAGGTACGGAATCTAAAAAAGATTCTTGTTATGTTGAAAACAGTCCAAAATCCATATAGCTTTTTAATGATTTGTTTTATTTGTATCCAGTTTTATTCCAGGAACTCAAGATAATGTGCACAGCACTTCTGCCTATGATATCTCTCCAGAACAACCATCCTGTGAAGCTGGTTTGAGAGATAGTGATTGCTCTGAAGTTAGCCAATGAGTTTAGAATAAACTTAAGCAGGTCAACCAGCAATCAGCACCCAGAGGGGCACAGATGAACTCTAAGATTAACATTAGACCAACAATCATATAAACAATACTCCAGTCAAAAAAATTGCCAAATAAACCAACATAAGTAGTCCAACCACAGAACCTCTAAAACAGTGGTGGGTTCCAGATCCCGTTCCAACCATACTGGTTGGAACGGGACCAATGGCGTCCACATGGATGCATGCAGTGTGTGCGCACATGCATGCAGTGCACATATGCGTCTTAGCACCTCCGCAATGCTCCAGCTACTCAGCGGAATGTTGCACAGGGGCTGTACGTGCCATGTGCATGCGCAGAAGGCCAAAGACTTAAAAGACCGATAAAGAGCTCAGGTGTGTGGGGGGCCCTCCGGAGCACCGTACCAGAACAGTATCCGGTGCTCCGGGCAGGCTCTGGTACGCCCGTACCGGGGCATACTGCTTGCAACCCACCACTGCTCTAAAACCACCCTCACCAACACTGACAGGGCAAGTCATTGGAATTTAAACTGAGAGCAAATCCCACTCCTTACTGATGATGTTACCTAGTTTGGGTAATGAAACATCTGCAAGAAAACAACTAAGCTCACAGAGCACCAAAAATCCCTCATTTAAACCCTGGGCTACAAATATTCTCCTTTATTAAGCAGGTATCCTATGTCATTCCAATGCAATCATCATCACTTTTACATTCAACAACTTTATCAATCCTCTATAGGGATTAACTGATAACCTTTACTATAGTTACTGATTTGAATTTTATGTAATTAGAAGAAAATACAATTAAGAATATTGAAAAAAAGAAATATGTAAGAGTAAAATAAGCTAAACCACAATATAATTGTGAATATTCAAATGTTAATAAAAGTATGTCTATAAATAATTACTGAATTACTGGGTTGCTGAAACAGTAAAATACAAAAATACTGGTGTGTAAAAAATATTAAATTAATAACCTACCAATCAAATAACTAGCAAAATACTACCCATTTCAAGCTAATGTTAAGATTCATTATATTGCTTCATATAATAATGCAACAACATAACATTTCAAAAGCAATTTAGAATGAAGTAAAGAGGAAGACCACAGATTTTTATCTTTCTACAGATTGTGCTCTTCATTACGACAGGGCTGTACCCAGCAAGCTGCCAAACAAAATTTTCCTATTTGCCAAACAGTTTTATCTGAAAGCAGAACATTTATGTAAAACTTGTCCCCAAGTTTTATTTATAATAGGAAGGTTATGATGGAACTATGAATGTACTTTAAATCACGGCAGTACAAGTAAACATGGCCCAATGTTTCTAGGGACACCTTCCCCACATGGCTGAGTAATATTTTCTTATATCTGTTCTTAAGAATTCCTGAAATGAAGACGTTAAAATGTATAAAGGTACATTTGGCTTCCTATCATAGGAAGTGTGGAATTAACTTGGGTTTTAAGAATCTGGATGCCCAACTTTATAATTAGCAGGAGTCAGAAAAGAAACAGAATGTAAAGCTAATCTATTATAATATTTTATTGATCAGCCATTAGGCCATATCAGAATATAAAACATAAAACACAGAACAGTAATAAAATGGTAGAATTCCGACAGAAGATAATGAGATGAATTAAAAGGAGATACAAAAGACTGAATATAGCCTGCAAAGAAAACAGAATCGGGACTTTTGGAAGAATGGGGAATTCTGTCCAATGAAGCTAAGCAGTGGAACCAATTTTGGAAAAGGTATAAAATGTGTGGAAATGTGGCTGTGATGAAATAGAGCAAATGGCAAGAAATCTATTGAGGGACAAGGAGCAAACCTGGTGACTTTGCTTGATACTGACAAGCTTGACCAAGACAGACTAGTTTAATGTCTAGTTTAATGAAAACTATTGGTTTTCTAGTTCAATGGAAAGAAGGACTGTGTGTGTGTGTGTGTGTGTGTGTGTGTGTGTGTGTGTGTGTGTGTGTGTGACATGATAGCAATGTTATAATATCTAAGGGGCTACCACAAAGAAAAAAGGGTCAGCCCAGGGGGGGAATTCAGTAGGTTCTTACAGGTTCTGGAGAACCAGTAGCGGAAAATTTGAGTAGTTTGGAGAGTCGGCAAATACCACCTCTGGCTGGCCCCAGAGATTTTGCAATATCCTTCTCCTAGGAGTGGGGTGGGAATGGAAATTTTGCAATATCCTTCCCCTGCCAGTAGCGGAAAATTTGAGTAGTTTGGAGAGTCGGCAAATACCACCTCTGGCTGGCCCCAGAGATTTTGCAATATTCTTCTCCCAGGAGTGGGGTGGGAATGGAAATTTTGCAATATCCTTCCCCAAGCCACGCCCACAGAACCAGTAGTAAAAAAAATTGAATTTCACCACTGGGTCATCCTATTCTCCAAAGCACCTGAAGGCATAACAAAAAGCAATGGATGGAAACTAATTAAGGAGAGGACCAACTTAGAACTAAGGAGAAATTTCCTGACAGAACAAGTTAGTGTGCTCTAACACTGGAGGTTTTTAAAGAAGAGGTTGGACAACCGTTTATCGGAAATGGTATAGGGTTTTCCTGATTGAGCAGGGGATTGGACTAGAAGTCCTCCCAAGTGCCTTCCAACCTGGAAGAAATGACTAAGAAAAAAAAAGAAAGTTTTTTATCCTAATAAAAAGCTTGAGGACATAAAGAAGAGTCAATTTAAAATTGAAACAGAGAGATTATTGGACAGTAAGAGGAAAAAAGGCTTTAAAGTGAGGTTCAGAAAACTGAAGAATATAATAGGGGGATAAATGGTAAACATTATATATAGGAGAGTCAGAATTATTTCTAAGTAAGAGATAGAAGGAAAATGAAGTTTTTTTCTCCCTGCTGAGTGCTTTGCTGGTGTGCATGTCTGCAATTTCAAGGGATGTGAATTGCCTCCATCTATGTTCCATGGATGAAGGAAAACACTCATATGGTAAGGTCACTGTGGAAAGATCTGAAGCCAAGAGAGTGGAGACTAGCCAGTGTTTTGCTTGAGGTGAGCAGATGATTTGAATTTACAAGCCAGGACCAGGAAAGAGGAAGAATAAGAAACTGCAAGTTTCCAGAAATGAAATTCTTCTTTAGGATTCTGAGATTCAAACACCTTTGAGTTTTCTTGTAGTTATTACAGTTAACCTTGTTATTTGTGAAAACCTGATTGTGTATTTATATGTTGATATACATATATACATGTAGTAACATAAAACATTTTTCAAACTTTAATCCCATGCAAATAGCAGTAAAGCTATTAATCTGCATCTTGCTGGATTTAGGGAAGGAAGGAGACATCCTTTAGAACCACCTTCTAGTTGGAAATATAGCATCAAGCTTGCTTGGTTTAAGTGTTTAGTTTTGGAATTAGATAAGGAAGTAGTAGGGATCCTTTGGCTGTTGTCTTCCTCTATGAGACAATTTCTTGAGTTCAGGACTACTGACCACCCAGTGGTGGGTTTCAAATTTTTTTAGAACCTCTTCTGTAGGTGTGGCCTGCCCTGTGGGAGTGGCTTGCCAGCCATGGGACTGAATGGGAGGAGATTGTGACTGGGTGGGCATGGCCAACTCACTTAACAACGCTCTTGCTTAGCAACCAAAATGTTTTCTCAGAAACTCTGGCATTTGAAGCATGCAAGCACGCAAGTTACTTTGTCAAGTTACAAGACCCTTGCACCCCTAACCCTTTTGAAAAAAAACCCAGGGTGTTCAAACTTGACAGCTTTAAGACTTGTGGACTTCAACTCCGAGAATTCCTTCTCCAGTCATGTTGGCTCAGGAACTCTGGCACTGAAGTATGCAAGTCTTAAAGCTGTCAAGTTACAAGACCCTTGCACCCCTAACCCTTTAGGAAAAAAAACCCAAGAATGTTCAAACTTGTCAGCTTTAAGATTTTAAGGTTTAGATAGGACTCTTAGAGGTGGGCGGGGTGATTGGTGAGCCAGCCAATCAGTGAGAGGCGGGCGGAACAAGCGTGGTGCAGACGGGTGGGGGTAGGGAGCTGGAACCGGTTCTAAATGGCATAGAAGAGGTTAGAACTGGCAGGAACCCACCCCTGTGACCACCCTGAAAAAAGGCAGAACTAGCCAAAGAGCCACGTGATCATAACTGAAGGTCTATGAATCAACACCTCTGTTTCCTTAATGATAATTTGTATTAAATCCTGAAACATTATTCCTTCTACACTGAGCTTCCAGGAAGGACGATAAAGATCTATCACAGTCCTTGTGATGAGATGTTTGCTTAATCATAAGGAAAATATCTCATCCAGGATGTAATTTCAATTTTTATTAGACCTACCTCCAAGTGGAGTTCTAAATGTGGAATACCAAATGCCCCTTGAAATCCTTTCATTAGAAATTTGGATTGAATCATCTTAGATAAAGGTATCAGATTTCCTATAATTGTATAAAGGAAGCGCAGTAGGAGTTTGACTGCATGAAGCTTAATGGCATTTGAACAATATCAGGCTCACCTTGAGTAAAGAGTAAATAAATTGCCACAAGCCTTTTGGATTGTATATAAAAATTGCTTTCCAATTATCAAATGAGTGGAAAAACACTCAAAGGTAGTTAAAACAAACCACCTACATAAATTTCTACATATTAATGGACCAGGTCAACATTTTAGATCTTATTGAAAATACCATGAACTTGTTTGTACTGCATTTTCACAGTATTTGCTTCTCTCTAAAGAAGAGTGATAGATTGAAACATCTGCTTTATCCTATCACTGATAGTGATAGTATCACTGCATCATCTGCATATAGAAACATGACCACCTACCTGGGGTATATAGTGTAATAACATGACAGCATACCTGCTCATCTGCCATATTTTGCAGATGAAATTCTGTTTTAATTAAATGATTGATCATGGAACTGATACAGGAATTAAATAACAATGGGACAACAATAGCAATAGTGCTTAGTCTTATATGCTGCTTCACAGTCCTTTGCAGTCCTCTCTAAGAAATTTAAAGAGTCAGCATATTGCCTCCAGCAATCTGGGTCCTCGTTAATAATAGAGTGTTGTTTAATTCTCTTCTGATAGGGAGTATTGCACTGCAATGTCCACCAGTTTCAAGTTTGGGTAAAGAAGGAGATTGGATTCCCTTCTGAGAAATCATAAATCAGCCATGGATAAGTGGGAAGGCAAAACATACATCGTATTTGGGATTTAGCAGATAAGGTCAAGATGCTGATGAAAACTATGCATCCAACCAGAATTGTGAAGTCAAGAAAACATTTTAAAATGGCTACTTGAAATGCTCAAGCTAGTTCCAGGTCAGACATAACAAAATATGTCTGTTTATGGTCCATTTCAATATGAAATTTTATTTCTAGCATTGTCAGAATTATGCCTCATAGGATCTGAAAATGCCCATGTCCACATACCAGAAAGTGGCAATTGGATGCTCTTATCTTGGTCTGGAGGTGAGAAATACCTACCAAAATGTTGGCTTTGCTATAGATTACATTGCCAAGTATTGTGAATTTCCTATTAAATAGTCATTTAAATTAATAGTTCCATTGCTTGCTTGAACAATAAAAATGCGCATAACTGCAGTTTATGTTCCTGAAAAGAAATACAGATAAGGCAAAAGGTAAGTTCTACGAACATATACAAATAATTCTGGATACATTGCTATGGAGAAAATTGTTTCTGATAACTGGTAACCGAAATTCCCATGTTGTTAAAAATCTGCAAGACGGAAATTTGTCCTGGACAAATTTAGTGCTGGAAAGCTGAACAACAATGGCCTGCGCTTGCTATCATATGCAGCAACAAATGAGATAACAGTTGGAAACAGCTTATTTCATTATCCACTGAAACAATACATAAAACAAACTCACCCAGTGGAAAAGATATGTAAGTCCTTAATTATGTCCTAACAAACACAGTTTTTAAACATCACTCATGGATGCCTGGTCAGTGAGAGGCACCAACTGTGGCTCTAATCATCCCATGTACAGTTCTTCCTACAACTCCAATTGAAACAAATTGCTTGTAATTAGCCACCCCCAAATGTTATGACTGGGTAAAGCTACACAATCCTACTTGCCAGCAAAAATTGCAACTGCTGCTTACCAACCATTTTGCCATCCTTAAACATCTGCAAGATGTAAGTGATCAAGCACTGTTGTCATGCCCCAATATACAGAACAACTATAATTCTTATTAATAAAGAATGTGCCAAAGAAACTTGTTCTATCACAAGATAGTAAACTTAACTATGATTTTCAGAGGAATATTTAGCAGTAATTAACAGACAAAAACAGTGCACATTCAAAAATGTGACATAGTATCAGCAACTTAATAAATGTGTACCTGTTTCAAAACAGAAGAGAATGCCTATTGGGATAATAGAAAAAGAAGAATTTGAAAAAAAGCCACACATTGCCAAGAATATTGCAGCCTTTCCTCATATTATGTAGTAAATTTCAATATTCATATAATTTCAATATTCAAATGACAAGATCAGAAAACCAGAAGGCAGTTTTGTACGCTGTGGAACTGCATAACTGAATCCTTAGCAAAAGTATTTGTTACTTTTTAAAAGTTACCCTATTCAGGGAGATACTTCAGTAGAATCACCAAGATGAACATTTCAATATTCTCAAAAATAAAAGTGACTATTTATTAGTTACAAAGAAGGAAAGCTGCTGGAACGAATGAATTCATTGCAGAAGTATTCAAATTTGAAGATCATGTGTTTTTTTGTTCCAATACTTTAAATGAAAGCCACAAAACACTAAATCCATTGAAATAAACAATAAGTTACAATTTTCAGAAATGAGGCAATCAAGAATGCAAGAATTACCATGGGATTAGCTTATTTTCAATTGCAGGCAAGATATTTGTGAAACTAATCAATAAAGGCTTCAAAAGCAACTACTGTATCCTACGAATAAGCTGGTTTCCTGAAAGCAAATGCTGTGATCAAATATTTGTACTAAATAATTGTTCAAAAACACAATAAGTGTGGAAAGAGCCTTATTGTTGCATTTGTTGACATTGAAATGGCACGTAGTAGTATCCATCAGCCAACATTGCGGAACAAATGCCTGGTAAAATAATAGCCTTCTTCAGTTACATAAGAAATCATAAAGTAATATCCATTCATTAATGTCAAAATATCCAAAGACTTCCCTGTATGTGTTAATATAAGACCACAGAGAATATCTTTTCCTGTTCAATACTGTGATCATTGCAGTCATGTTGAAAATCTTGATTGGTATGGCGTCAAATTTGGACAAGATGCTAGATCTAATGTTAGCTGTTGAGAGCATGGTTTTTACAGAAAATGAAAAAGAAGATTTTGAAATCTTACTCACTATAAAAACTGTTAATTATCCATACAGTAGCCTTATTATCAATATTGACAGTACTAAGGTATCTGCAAATATTGGCTCTCAGGAAATCTTCTAAGTTTATTGAATTAAAACTTGCATAATTTAAAGAGCAAAAGAACTGTAATGGCCAATATCAACAAATGAACTGGCTAGATTGCCTCACACTTCAGAGTCCTTGAATGATGGCTCTGGAAAAAAGCAGCATAAAACATTGCTACTGACAGGTGCATCTATCAGTCGATAATACTATGTACCAACACTGTTATATAAGGCAAAATATTGAACTTTGCTTCAAAATTATTTGAGAAAGCTCAAAATATTCTAAATATATTGTCTGTCCTAATATTAGGGATGTTAATGTATAAAAAACACAAAATCAAAACATGAAAGATAGATGCTGCAAACAGCTTATTATAGCCTGTGAAATTCAAATACATTGAATGTAAAAGTTTGGACACATTTGCACCATGATGATTTTCTTTTCAACTGCTTTGAAAAATCACACTCTGTAAGTTGGAAAGTACAGCAATTGGTTTCAAAGAAAACTTGACTAAAGTATGTGGGAAAAGTTCTAATAAACTTAGATTTAAGATGATAGAAGTTAAAAATCATAACAAACAAAAATGGAAGATAATACTGTGAGTGGACTCCAGAGGTGGTATTCAGCAGGTTCTGACCAGTTCTGGAGAACCGGTAGTGGAAATTTTGAGTAGTTCAGAGAACCGATAAATACTACCTCTGACTGCCCCCGCCCCCATCTATTCTCTGCTTCCCGAGTCCCAGCTGATCGAGAGGAAATTGGAGTTTTGCAGTAATCTTCCCCTGGATGGGGAGGGAATGAAGATTTTACAGTATCCTTCCCTTGCCACACCCACCAAATCATGCCCACTAAGCCATGCCATGTCAGGCCCATCAAGCCACGCACACAGAACCAGTAGTAAAAAAAATTGAATCCAACCACTGGTGGACTCATAGTATTTAGAGCGACATATTGGCTGTAACAATGTTGTACTTAACAGTTGTGATTTTACAACTTTAAGATTGAGATAAATAGGGATCAAATTATATCGCTGACCTACCCTATTATATCTTAAAGATTGTATTTTCTCTTTTTGGAGAAAAGAGTTGGAATAATTATTATATCTTTTAAGCTTTTTCCATTACTTTGTTTTGGAGATGT